>NC_070610.1:5223500-5538000 GCF_027172205.1 Podarcis raffonei
AATTCATACCTTCAAATCAGGTATTGCCCTTCGGATAATGTGTGGTCTTACATTATTGTGTCAGCCATTAAAATAATGGCTTTACTTTGGATTTACAGTAGCACCTCGGGTTACGTTACCTTCGGGTAACGTAAACTTCAGGTTGCGAAAGCGGCAAACCCGGAAGTATTTGACCGCGTTTCGCCCCATGTGCATGTGCAGAAGCGGTTTACCACCGCGCGCATGCGCAGAACAGTGATCCTCAGGTTGCGAAAACCCAGGGATCCAGCTGGACCTCTGGAAGGGATCATGTTCGCAACCGGAGGTACCACTGTGTTTTGGAATGAATCCCATTGAACAGTTCTGTTTCCCTTGTACCTGAATTTAAAAACTTGTTTTTTAAATGGTACTGTTTAAGGTAGTTCCCCTGAGAAAATTAGAGTTCAAAACCTTTCAAATTGAGAGAGAGAGATAGCTTAGTTGGTAGAATGTGAGACTCTTAATCTCAGGGTCCTTAATTCAAGCCCCATGTTGGAGAAAAAGATTCCTGCATTTCAGGAAGTTGGACTAGACGACCCCCCCCCCAACTCTTACTCTGTTATTCTATGAAATGAACTAGCGCTGTTGGGGTGGGGGGGACTCTGCAACCCATAGGTTGGTGCACCCAACGGGCCCTCTGCCCCACAGCTGGACCTCAAAACAGATTTCTGTTAGTACCAGTAAGGGCCTTCTTTCAAGCCTAACTGCAGTGTGTCTATCACAGCTGAGGAAGGTTTCAGTTTAGGGTAATCTCTGAGTTCTCCTTGGAGAGGTTTATGTCAGAAGGATGGAGGGGGGGGGCACACAATTATGCAGCCATGCCCCTTAACAAAGGGTATCTTGTATCTGGGCCTCATTGCTTTCCACTGATCATGTTTTGAAGAAAATACTCAGTGATATTTGGAGAGCTTTGCATTTCGCCAGGATAGGGTATGACTAATTACAGTGAAATGCACTGCTAAAAATCAGTCAAAAAAAGATCCTAGGAGTACTTTTAAAAGTTTTTTTTCTGGAAGCATGATACTTAGAAACTTCATTAACTAAGAAATATTTAAAATTCAGATTGATAAGAATTAAATATTTTAGTGGTCTAAACCATGAGTTGTCAAATGGATCTCTGTTATAATGTGCTATTTCTAATTTTGTTTGGGCTTTTAAAAACCATTTTCACTGTTTTAGGAATGTTCAGAAGAATCACAGCTGCAGCCACTAAGCTCTTTACAGGAGATGAGTCAGATGGTGATTTCTACACCCTTAAAAGCTTGAATGATCTTGTTCAGTCCATGATACCTACACATCCTTCTTTAGTCCTCCTGTGGTGTCAAATCTTACTACTTGTTAATTATACAAACTGTAGCTGGTGGTCAGAAGTGCATCAGACTCCAAAGTAAGACTATTTTTCATAGTGGTAGAAGTATCTTGTTAAGCATTTTTGTGTGTTTATATTGTAAACGGCCCTGTGATCCTCAGATGAAGGGTGGTACATAAATTTAATAAATACAAATTGTCCATAGTTCGTTCAAGCAGAGTCCTTAATAGGGGTTGGCAACCTTCAGCCCATAGCTATCAACTTTTCCCTTTTCTTGCAAGGAATCCTATTCGGAATAAGGGAATTTCCCTTTAAAAATGGGAAACGTTGACAGCTATGCTTCAGCCCATAGTATGATTTCACTTGCCCCTGGCCTAATTTCAGAAGACCTCTGCTAGTAATCACTGTACCTCTAGGAAGATGGATCTGTTATCCCTTGGCCCTCTGGGTGGAGAGGAAGACAGGAAGGTGTCAGAGAGTACAGAAAAGGGTGACTAGTTACCTGTGGTCCTGCCCACAATTGGCATCAGCCCTGCCCACAACTACAAGCAGCATGCAACTTCAATTTCTGATTTTGCCTGCTTCGAAGTGGTCCTCCACCCTCTGTGTGTCTCTCTCCTTGTACTCTTGGTTACCTGTTTGTCCTTATCTGGGTGTCTTGTAGTATGTAATTTATTTATTTTCAAAGGGATCTTGCTTGTTAATCTGTGTGTGTTTTTCTTTTTGCTATTGCCTGTCTGCCATTTTCTTTTCCCCTGTTCCTCCTATTATTCCATTTTACTTGTTAGCCCTTTCTCTTGGGTTCTTGTCTGGGGGGTAGGGGTGGGGGTGGGGGTCAGTGAAGATGTTTGTCTGGTGCGTCCCGCCGCCTCCACTCTTCTCAATTTACTAAAAGAGGATCTAGGAAAGCTCCGCCAGCTCCCTTCTCTTCCTCTCACCTTGTACAGAGGGGCTTAGATAATAGAAGACTTGTCCACCTTTAGAAGAAAATGATAAATTAACTGCATAACGAAGGGTTGTTGTTCAAACTGGAAGAAAGTTTGACAGTGTTGTTTTCTGGAAATCAAAGTCTCCATTTAGGAGTAAAAATATTACCCCCCTCTCTCTCCCTTTCCCTCGCCCCCCGCAGAAGGCACAGTCTTTCCACTACAAAATTGTTTAGGCCTGAGAAACATGGAGATGACATTGAAGCAGATTCTGAATCCAGACTTGGTATGTGCAATCGAGAGATAGTCCGAAGAGGGGCACTCATCCTTTTTTGTGATTATGTGGTAAGTTTTGAATTATTCAAAATAATGCCGCTGCCCCTCCTATGGCAATGACCTACTTTTAATTTTGTGTATTTTGTCTGTGAACGTTTTGTGTGTAAACTAGTCGGTTGTGGTGATTATTTATTTACTATTATTATCCTATTCACATGTAATTGTGATTGAAAACTCTTCTGGGCAGAGACCTGTTGCCTTATGCTGTTAAGGTCCATGTACTCTGTGTTGCTGCTAGATAAATAATAACTCCCAGAGAATACCTTTAGTGATTTTGAAGCATAATCTTGCATATAAACATTTTATGTATTTGTGGCACTGCCATTTTCTGTACTTTCTTCATTCCCAATTCTCTGCTTTCTGACAATTATCCATTTTGGACATCAGAGTGTCAGGACCAGGCACTCTGCCTAAATATAGTGTCGAAGTTTAACCTTTTATTTACAAAAATTGAGCAGCTCTCTGCCCTAGACAGCTTCTTAAAATTGCTGGACATTTCAGTATTTCCATCCCCCCCCCTGAAAATGTAAATATATGCAATAGTTAGTTTCTTTTCAAACCTAAATTTATTTTACTACCTTAACAACATAAAATGCATCATTTTAACTTGGCATATAAAATGATACTACTTAGCATATTTATTAAATTCACAAGGAATTCTATGTATATTTACTTAGAAATAATAGTCCCAAGAAAGCCATCATCAGATAGCAGCCTCAAAGTTGCAAATGCCTTAGGCTCCAATCTTGTACACACATAAAAAGGTAAAGGTAAAGGCACCCCTGACTGTTAGGTCCAGTCATGGACAACTCTGGGGTTGCGCGCTCATCTCGCTCTATAGGTCGAGGGAGCCGGCGTTTGTCCGCAGGGAGCTTCTGGGTCATGTGGCAAGCATGACTAAGCCGCTTCTGGTGAACCAGAGCAGCACACAGAAATACCGTTTACCTTCCCGCCTATTTATCTACTTGCACTTTGATGTGCTTCCGAACTGCTAGGTTGGCAGGAGCAGGGACTGAACAACAGGAGCTCACCCCGTCAGGGGGATTCAAACCGCCAACCTTCTGATCGACAAGTCCTAGGCTCTGTGGTTTAGACCACAGTGCCATCCGCGTCCCATACTTTGGAGTAAGTCCCACTGAACCCAATGCAACTGGCTTCTAAATAGGTAGGTGTAGGATTATAGCAGATTATGTAATTTGAGAGAAGTGAAAGTTGACCACAAGGGAGGGGTGAGGTCAGAAGGCAGCAGGTGTAGAATTCTTGTTTCTAGCATCTCCACACTACATCATAGGTCAGAAGAAGAAGGTAACAGTTCACAAGAAAAAGAAGACCCTATAGGCTCCTCAGAAAGTTGACAGCACTCTCAAGGTTAAGAAATGCATCTTGGATTTGAGTACAGAAAGTGGCCATTTTAGGTGCGCCCAATATGTGCACGACTGCATTGAACCCAAAAGTGACTCAAAAAGGGGCAGAACAGGATATTTGCAGGCTTTTTCAATGGTGTTTCAAATATACGCAATTTCACTTAGATACACGGTGCCTTGGAAGGTAACCCCCACATAAATTGGAAGTTGCCTGTATTGTATATGTCTACCGTATGCACTGGAACTATCATTTTCTAATGCTGTAGATTACCTTACATAAGAAATGTTATGCTATACATTTTGAGTTACTAAACCCCAGTCTTGAAAACATTTCACTCATTTGAAAAGATGAAATGTGTAAAAAAACCCATTTTCCTTTGACAAAAGTTGTGGGGTGGGAGTTCTCAGGTGAGGAAATTTTCTTTTCCTGAGTGTTTCCTCTCCCACTCCTGAGCTTTCACATATCTATTTTATTTTTACTTATTTATTTATTAGATTTATATACTGCCCTTCTTCTAAAGACTTTTGTTTGTTAGTAAAAGGCGAAAGATTTATACGATCTGAAAATAAACCAGAGTATTTTTGTTAGATATGTCCTCCTTCCAGGATTTAGTGCATTGATTTTCTCCCAATGGACATCACAGTCAGGATTTCTGCCATTAGCTCATTCTGTTCTTGCCTCCTCCATAACAAGTAGTAGGGCTGTATTCTGAGGTTTAATAAAAAACACTGCTCCTAAGATAATTTTGCCTTTAATCTTAAACAGTGTCTACATCTAGGTGAAAACGTAGCACCAAGTCTACCTGATCTCCACTTAAATACTGTGGTTTCTAGTCCAAAGAGGGAAGATTGTCTCCCTTATTTTCTCTACAGATGTTCTGTTACAACAGGGGTGGTTGTGGCCAGAATCAGACACACAAAGCCTTCCAGGCCCCATCTTCCTCTTCAGTGCAGCTCTGGGCTTCTGGGAAGAGGTTTAGTTCTGCCCAGCAAGACTCGTGTTCAGTTGTCGTGTTGGGCTAGGTGCAGAGGTTTAAACCTCCCCAACAAACCCAATGATGTGATGAGCATGACTGTGGTGTGTGCATTCATTCATTCAGCCTTTATTGGCATAATTTAGACAATAAAAACCATCCATAAAACATTGATAATCCAGACATATTAAACACATAAAACATATTAAAGACTCACTAGCCACTATTAAGTAAGATTAAGAGGTGTGTGCATGTCTTTGTGGTGTGCTCTGTTTCATGTGCCTGCACACATATGAGAAAGAGTGTGTTGCATATATGTATACATGTAATGAGTGCAGGGCTCTTACATGCTCAGTGGCCACTTTGGTAGCAGAAGACCTTCAGAGGGTTGGCCAACTTTAAATGTAGTTCTCTGAGTTAGGGTATCGGTAGAGGAATTCACATGTAGAGATGTCATCCATGCAACCTTTATGATTTCATAGACTCATCGAGTCATCTAGTCCCTTCCTGCAAGTGGGAATATTTTTTCCAATGTGGGGCTCAAACCCAGAACCCTGAGATTAAGGGTCTTATGCTCTACCGACTGAGCTATCCCAGTTGACAGTTGGCATTGCCTTAGAATTGATGAATCAAATTCTTTTTCCTTCCATAGTGCCAAAACCTGCATGATTCTGAACACTTAACCTGGCTGACAGTGAATCACGTTCAAGATCTTATTAATCTCTCCCATGAACCACCTGTGCAAGATTTCATTAGTGCCATTCACAGGAATTCAGCAGCGAGTGGACTTTTCATCCAGGCTATTCAGTCGCGGTGTGAGAACTTTGCAGCTGTAAGTTGTATAAAAATTCCCTGTTACCCTTTTCTGTGACCCTTATCCTCACCTTGGGATTCATCTTCTGAGCCCCATCCGCAAAAGCCCTGTGCAAGGATTTCTGCTTGCGCAATGGGGCTTTCCTCCCTCTGCTTCCCTTGTGCACATTGCACCTCCCAAAATTGGCTCGGGTGTGTGTGTGGCATGGGCAATGCTGGATCAATAAAAAAATACCATTCTATAAACCTAAATTTTAAGGGGGAGTGCAACCCTGTCCAGAATCAGCTGAATACAGTCTCCCTGCTTAGAAACGTCGCCTGCTGTACCTCACGTTACGTAACCCTCTGGTTACGTAAACTTCAGGATGCGAACACAGCAAACCCGGAAGTATTTTTCTGGGTTTTGACGCACGTGCATGGGCAGAACAGGCACCTCCGGTAGCGAAAACCTCAGGATCTGACCGGAGCTCTGGAACAGATCCCATTCGCAACCGGAGGTACCACTGTACTAGTAATTCTCTCTTAGCTGGATTCAGATTCAGTTTATTAGCATTCATCTACCCTATTGTTATCTCCCAGCACTCCTGTTCAGAGTATCTTCTAAATTAGTCAGGATTAGATGCTAAAAAGAGGTAGAGTTGGGTGTTATGGAGGGGCAAGGTTAACATAAAGAGAAACTCAAGGAACTGGTGTGTAAATTTTTGGGGTCCGTGCCTTTGTTTAGTCTGTGCCTGAGTTTAAGCTACAACTCCATTAAGGAATGATTTGTTTTGTTCAGAGCTGTTCAAAACTTTCATATGTCGACTTCCGGAGGCGGCGCCATCGGTAATGGCGGATTCCCTCCAGCTGTGAGGGGATTACTCCACGGAAATCGGGTCCAACCGCGACGGCGACGCGGGGACCCTTTAGGAAACTACAGGCGGGAGAAGCCTGTGTTCGTGGGACTCAGCGGGCACCTTTAGCGCCCCCCCTAACGGCGAAGGAACCCCATAAGGGGTCCCGGAGCAAAACGGGGAGACAGGCGCGGTGCTGAGAGCCAACTGCTTCCGTGGAGCGAAGCCGCACAGCCGTTGCCGGAGAGCGCTGACCTTTTTCCTGGGACAATTTGGCTAACAAACAACTACCCGTGAGTAGGTCAAGTTCAAAGACCCGGGGATTCAAGAAAAAGAGGATTAATTTGGCACTGAAACGGGAAGGCACAAACAGGAAGCCCGCCTTCCTTTCTGTATATAGATCAAAGCAAAGACTGATTAAGCTAATGCTGGAGAGTGGGGTTTAAAAAGGACTTAAATCCTAACGTCAAATTAAAAGATTTCCCTCCTTGAATTGCAGGAGAGGGGAGGGAAGAGGGGAAAATATACGTTGCCTGCAAGAAAAGTGGAGGAAAAAGGAGTAAAAGACCACCACTTAATCCTTGGGAACGGACTGCCAGGCTAATAAAAATGCTGTACTGAGAATCGCACTAATTATGGACAATGTTACTTTGTGACAGTTAACTCTGCAAGTGAGACACTTTTACTCTGAGGGTTATTTTGAATTTGGAACTGTTGCTCTTCTCTTTTGTAAAAGGGGGACTTTGGAAAATCTGAAGAGAGAACTTATTGTAACACTATTGATCGCTACTGTGTCCCCCTAGAGGAACTTTGAAATTGTTGCAACTAGCCAGGGGATTTTCCACTCTCGACTGGCCTGGGAAACTTTCATAGCAAAACAAGTTTTGACCGTGGGATTGACCTTGACTTCCAGATTCCTAGACAAAGTGGCATGGCAGACTTGCTTCAGGAAAAGACAACAAGATCGGGAAAGGTTAGACAGCAGCAGACTAGTGTAACGCAGCAGCGTACAGCATCCGTATCTGCCTCTGCATCTGTATCTGCCCCTTCTGCATCACAAGGAAAAGACTCTGTACAAGGGAAAGATCCTGCACAAGTTGGGCCTAAAGGAATGGCTACTGAAGAGGGATTCACTTCAGTATTAAATAAAATTTTTGAAAGTTTGGAAAAATTAAGTAACCAAGTCACTGAAGCGACTACTAAAATTGACCAAAATACTACTAGTATTAACAGTTTGGGGCAGAAGGTGAACTCAAACACAGAAGCTATTGAAAGACTGTTGCAAGAATCCACTTCGAACCAAAAGGCAGTTGAGGAAGCAAAGGAAAAAGTGCTGGCGGTAGAGGAAAAGATTCCACCTATATGCAAAGAGCTTAAGGACCACCGGTCGCTTCTGTCTATGATTGAACTTAAGGAAAAACAGATTAATCTGAGAATCAGGGCGGTCCCTGAATTGGAAAAAGACAGTTTGAATGACTTTCTTACGAAGGAATTTGCAGAATTTTGGAATTTGGATGCTAAGCAAGACTTCAAGATAGTAAGTGCTTTTAGACTTGGAAGAGGAGGGAGAAAGAACAGAGCGAGAGACTGTTTGGTTACCCTCCGAACGAAAGAAGAAAGAGATAAAATATTGAGCCTGTACTTCCAGAAGACCTTGGAAATAAATGATTCAAGAGTGGAGATATTCAAGGATATTCCGAAATACTTATTGGATCTTAGAACTAACTACGGAGATTTGGTGGCCTTGCTGAGAAGTAACAGAATTGCTTTTAGGTGGGAATTCCCTCAAGGCCTATCCTTTACCTTTAAAGGGAAAAAGTTCAAAATAAGATCAGTGGAAGATAAGGAAAAATTCCTGAGAGATTACGAAGAAGACCTGCAAAAAGAAGCTCTAGAAGGGCTAAGAGCTTTAAAACCAGGAGTACTGGACATAGTACCACCATCTTCGGGACTGGACAAATTAGAAAAAGTGATACCACTGTCGGAACAAGAGGAATTACTGGGAGCAGTTGGAGGAAAGTAGAATAAATACACCATGTCTCTGCAATTACTAAGTTGGAACATTCACGGACTTAACTCCCCGGAGAAGAGGAGGAAAGTTTTTCATTTATTGAAAAAGGAACAATTGGACTTAATTTGTTTACAGGAAACACATGTGATAAGGCTACACAGGAAAGTATTGATTAATAAAAGATTGGGACAAGAGTTTATTTCATCGAATAAGGTTAAAAAGAGAGGAGTTGTAATTTACACCAAAGAGAGCCTGTCACCGAAACTTGTTTTTAAAGATGATCAAGGAAGATTTGTAGCAATCGAAATTCAATCACAAGGAGAAAAATTTTTAATAGTAGGAGTTTATGCACCAAATGAGGGGAAATCTGAATTTTTAAAGAAATTGCATGAGACATTGTTAGACTACATGGACTACAACATTATTATGATGGGAGATATGAATGGAGTGGTATCTACAAATATGGACAAGTCGCAGAGACAGATTGTAACGAAAGATGGCAGACTACCAAAAACCTTTTTTGAACTGACTGACAATATGGACTTGATTGATATTTGGAGAACTAAAAACCCATTAGGAAGAGAGGGAACATTCTTTGAAGCCAAAATGACATGGACTAGAATTGACCAAATATGGATAACTAGAGGACTGGCACCTAAGACTCGAAAAGTGGAAATTTGCCCAAAAACTTGCTCCGAGCATAATGCTGTGAAAATGGAGATGAAACTAACACCAATCGGTTCCTTCAGATGGAGGATGAATGACACCTTATTTAGAGACCAAGAGGTTGTTAAGAAGGCCCAAAAAACCTTGAGAGACTATTTTGAGATAAATTTGAATACTAGTATTGAAAAAAGAATAATCTGGGACGCAAGTAAAGCAGTTATGAGGGGGTTTCTGATCCAACAGAATACAATAAAGAAGAGAGCCCAAAATGAAAAAAAAGATAAAATTTTGGAAAAAATAAGAGGGTGAGAAGAAACTAAGAGCGAAACCAAAGTCACAAGAGATTCTGAGAGATATAAAGTTATATCAAGTGCAATATATGAAGATGATGAACCAGGAAATTGAATGGAAAATTAAACAAATGAGACAAAAGACATTTGAATCGGCTAATAAATGTGGAAAATTGTTAGCTTGGCAAATGAAAAAAAGACAAAAGCTCAATACCATCACTAATTTGGAAGTGGAAGGAAAGAACATTCAGAATCCAGTGGTAATTGGAAAATGCTTCCAGAGATATTTTAAAGAATTATATACACAAGGGCCACAGAAAGAGTTTGATATAGACCAATCTTTAAAAACAAATGGATTACAAAAAATCTCGCAAGAAAATAAGATAATGTTGAACTATAAAATTACAGAACAGGAGGTAGAAGGTGCCATTCAGAATATGCAGTTGGGTAAATCTCCAGGGCCGGATGGCTTAACCTCAAAATACTATAGATCTTTGAAAGATTACTTAATTCAGCCACTAAAGGAGGTTTGTAATGAAATTTTGGAGGGGGAAAAAGCGCCAGAGTCATGGAAGGAAGCCTACATTACACTTATACCGAAAACGGAGTCTGAAAAGACACAACTTAAGAACTACCGCCCCATATCCCTGCTTAATGTGGATTACAAAATTTTTGCTGATATTTTGGCTAATAGATTAAAAAAAGTATTAGTGGAAGAGATACATAAGGACCAAGCTGGCTTTCTCCCAGGTAGACACTTGTCTGACAACACGAGGAACATAATTAACATTTTGGAGAAGTTGCAAGTGAACATTAATACCAAAGCAGTTTTAATTCTTATAGATGCGGAGAAAGCCTTTGACAATATTTCTTGGAATTTTATGAAGAAAAATCTTCAGGGAATGGGGGTGGGTCAAGGGTTTGAAAATGGTATAAGTGCAATTTACTCAGAACAAAAGGCTAAGTTAATAGTCAATAATGTGATGACAGAGGAATTTAAGATAGAGAAAGGGACACGACAAGGCTTCCCAATTTCCCCATTGCTTTTTATTTCGGTCCTGGAGGTTTTGTTAAATATGATTAGAAGGGACCATCTGATTAAAGGTATCCAGGTCGGAGCCAAACAATACAAATTGAAAGCTTTTGCAGATGACCTAGTTTTGACGTTACAGGAGCCAGAATCTAGTACAAAAAGAGTATTAGAATTGATTCAAGAATTTGGTCATGTGGCAGGATTTAAGTTGAACAAGTTAAAAACTAAAGTTCTTGAGAAAAATTTTACACCGATTGAGAAAGAGAGGTTTCAGAAGGAGACAGGTTTAACATTAGTTAAGAAAGTAAAATATCTGGGGGTTAATATGACTGCTAAGAACTTAAACTTATTTAAAGATAACTATGAGAAATGTTGGACAGAAGTGAAAAAAGACCTAGAAATATGGTCAAATTTGAAGCTTTCCTTGTTGGGTCGAATCGCAGCTATAAAGATGAATGTATTGCCAAAAATGTTGTTTCTGTTTCAATCATTGCAAATTTTGGACAAGATGGACTGTTTCAAGAAGTGGCAGAGAGACATTTCTAGATTTGTCTGGCAGGGCAAGAAGCCCAGAATAAAATTTAAAATATTAACTGACGCAAAGGAAAGAGGCGGATTTGCCCTGCCAGACCTTAAACTTTACTATGAATCAGCAGCATTCTGCTGGTTGAAAGACTGGCTGCTTCTTGAGAACACAGACATTTTGGACCTAGAAGGCTTTAACAACGTTTTTGGGTGGCATGCATATTTGTGGTATGACAAGGTTAAAGCACATAAAGCATTTAAAAACCATATTGTCAGGAAAGCATTGTTCAATGTCTGGATAAGATACAAAGACTTATTGGAAAATAAAACCCCAAGGTGGTTGTCACCAATGGAAGCGAAGGCTCAGAAAAAGCTCAATATGGAGGCCAAATGGCCGAAATATTGGGAAATATTGGAACAAGAAGGAGATAAATTGAAATTGCAGAGTTTTGAGAAATTAAAAGATAAAGTGCGAGATTGGCTTCATTATTATCAAATAAGAGAGGCCTATAATTTGGACAAAAAAATTGGCTTCCAGGTGGAAAAATCAAAATTGGAAACAGAACTGTTAGATCCCAAAACTAAGACACTTTCAAGAATGTATAACTTGCTGTTAAAATGGAATACGCAGGACGAAACGGTTAAATCTGCTATGATCAAATGGGCACAAGATATTGGTCATAACATTATGTTTGCTGACTGGGAACAGTTGTGGACCACCGGTATGAAATTTACGGCATGTAATACCTTAAGAGAGAATATTATGAAAATGATATACAGGTGGTACATGACACCAGTCAAGCTTGCAAAAATATATCATTTGCCCGATAACAAATGTTGGAAATGTAAAGAAAATGAAGGTACATTCTTTCACCTTTGGTGGACGTGCCCAAAGATTAAGGCTTTCTGGGAGATGATCTATAATGAAATGAAAAAGGTATTTAAATATACCTTCCTGAAGAAACCAGAGGCCTTTCTCCTGGGCATAGTCGGCCAATTGGTGCCAAAGAAGGACAGAACTTTCTTTATGTACGCAACAACAGCAGCAAGAATTCTGATTGCAAAGTATTGGAAGACACAAGATTTACCCACGCTGGAAGAGTGGCAGATGAAGGTGATGGACTATATGGAACTGGCGGAAATGACTGGCAGAATCCGAGACCAGGGAGAAGAGTTGGTGGAAGAAGTTTGGAAGAAATTTAAAGACTATCTACAGAAATATTGTAAAATTAATGAATGTTAAAATGATGATTGGATTGAATAGGGGGTATTAGCAATAAAGTTAATAAGAATATGCAAAAATGAATTGATAACGGATGAAAATATAGAGTTATAATATGTTAAGATATAGAGTTTAGATAAACGAAAGAGGGTAAGGATTTGCTGATTTGATTATTTAAATGGGAATACAAAAAGGGGAGGTGTGAGGAGGTCAAGGAAACAAGCTAATGAGTTTAAAGTAACAAAAAATGGATTTGTTTTTAATTCTTTTTTATCTATTCGTTTTTTGTATTTTTCTTTTTCTTTTTTCTTTTTTATGTATCTTTTTCTTTTTATATGTCTTTTTTGTATTTTGTAAACTTATGTTTTTGTAAAATCTTAATAAATATTTTTTTAAAAAACAACAACAAAACTTTCATATGTCATTTGCTTTTCGGTAGTTTAGTATGAAAAAAGCCTTGTAATTTTCTTTTCTCCCTGTTTAGCCAACTGCAGTAAAGAAGACTCTACAGTGCTTAGAGGGGATTCACCTCAGCCAGTCTGGTGCCGTCTTAATATTGTACGTGGACAAGCTTTTGTGTACTCCATTCCGTGTGCTGGCTCGCATGGTCGATACTCTTGCTTGCCGTCGAGTAGAAATGCTTTTAGCTGCAGCGGTGCAGGTACCACATGCATTGTCATGTCTATGTATACTTTTGTTTGTCAGTGTTTCTGATACAGTGCAGTATTCTTAAATTTAATTTGCATTCAGTCTGCCTGTGAAGTAAATTGTGGGAACAAAATTATTTACCATAGGGAGACTTGACTGTGTCATGTGCAATGTTGTATATAAACATAGCTATTTAAATACAATGAGAAGGGGAGGGGCACAATATATTTAATGTGCACATCGTATTTTTCGCACCATAGGACGCACCGGACAATAGGACGCACCTTGTTTTAGAGGGGGGAGAACAAGAAAAAAAAATCTCCCCCTCTCTGCCCAGCGCCCCTTCAGCGAAGCGGCAGGAGGCGCTGCGCAGAGAGGGGGAGAATTTTCCCCCTCTTGTTTTCCCGCTCTAAAACAAGGTACCGTTTAAGGTGCGTTCAGTCGCCTTCAGTGCGTTCAAGTCACCTTGGAAACCTGGAGATCGAGAGGGGTCGGTGCGCACTGACCCCTCTCGCTCTCCAGGCTTCAGGTTCCTTTCGACCTGCTCTTTGGGGCTGGCGGGGGGAAGCCCCCCACCAGCCCCAAAGAGCAGGTCGGGGAGCAGCGGAAAGCTTCTATGGCTTCTTTAGCCCTGCACGCGCTCTCCCAGCTGGAGAGGTGGCGCGCGGCTAAAGAGGCTCCTGCCATAGTCGCGTGTCACCTCTCCAGCCAGGAGAGGGTTGCGGGGGGCTTCTTTAGCCCCGTGCGCGCTCTCTCGACTGGAGAGGTGGCATGTGGCTAAAGAGGCTCCTGCCATAGCCGCGCGTCACCTCTCCAGCCAGGAGAGGGTCGCGGGGCTATGGCGTCTTCGCTCCATAGGACGCACACACATTTCCCCTTCATTTTTGAAGGGAAAAAGTGCGTCGTATAGAGCAAAAAATATGGCAAGTCTCAAGGCTTTAAGTAGAAATACATATATCTAGTATCTAAAAAACTTCAGTTTAAGAGAAAAGTTAAGTTATTTCAGTTCATATTTGCGGGCTTAGGTAAAATTAAAGTAACAAACAATGATTAGTGCTAACCACAGTTTCTTGGCGTTCTTCTTAACTTATCATAATGTATGTTTTATTTTTCATTTGCCAGACCTATACAAATGTATTGTCTTTCTTGTTTTTGTATAGAACAGCACTGCTCAGTTACCAGTTGAAGAGCTGGATAGAATTCAGGAATATCTTCAGAATACTGGCTTAGCACTCAGGTAATGCATTAGTGATGCTGTATTCTTGCAATATGGAATCTGACAATCTTTCAAAAGGTATTTTGCATAAGTCCCCCCCCCCCGCCACAAACAATAAGTAATTGCATTAAACAGCTTCCTGTGAGAGAACCTCTTAGTAGTTCTCCCCAAGCTTTGCTTAAACCAACTTTTTGTCCCCCACCCCAACCAACAGGGGGACATGGTTCCTTGTCCCTGTCATCTTTGAATTGTTCCAGTTATTAAAATGGCTGTAATATTGTGTATGCCTTCTGTGAGGTGCATACCCTCCAACATTTCTCTGATGAAAATAGGGACGTCCAATTCTATAATGGTAATTTTACCCTTTATACCCCATGCATCTTTCCTGGGTTGCCCCAGCCAATCTGGGCAGCTTCCAACATACATAAAAAACATAATAAAACATTAAGCATTAAAAAAACTTCCCTATACAGGATTGCCTTCAGATGGTTCAGCGGTCTGATAACTCCATACCTGTCAACATTTCTCCAATGAAAATAGGGGCATCCTAAGGAAAAGTGGGACATTCCAGGATCAAATCAGAAAACAGGATGGCTTTTCTAAATCAGGGACATCCCTGGAAAAAAAGGATACTTGGAGGGTCTGGAAATGGGATAAGTGAACTTGTTTCCAAGTCCAGAAGATGGAACTCTTTTGCTTACCCTTAGGACTACCCCAGCTAGCATTGCCTGCCCAAGTGGGGATGGAAAAGTCCACTGCCCCCACAGTTTTCTTCTATAATGTTCATTTAACATACGGTTTTATCCTGATCCCATTTCTTCAGTATCAACTCCTCAACTCCGAACTATTTAGATTTTAGCTATGGATTGCTTACATACTACAGAATGCTTTTTAATTGTGTCTTATATTGTTAATCTTGGTAGCCCCCTGCTATTTTTTTGTAGCCAGTAGAACTAGAACAGCCTCATGTTTGGCCTCTCCACTTAGACACAGCTCCCTTTATCAGAATCCATACCATTGGATTGCACCAGAGGGAGAAGTGAGATGTCAAGACACACTCCATTGGGTTGGTTGGAGCCAACTATCATATTGTTGCTCACCAAGCACTGACTATTCCCCTTTTTAATTTTGTAATAATACAAAAGAGTGTCCAAATTTGCTTATTGACCTATCCTCTCCTAGCTCCTTTTTTCTTTTGTATCTTGCCTCTTAGATTGTAAGCCTTTTATGAAATAGGTAAAGGGACCCCTGACCATTAGGTCCAGTCGTGACCGACTCTGGGGTTGTGGCGCTCATCTCGCTTTACTGGCCAAGGGAGCCGGCGTACAGCATGACTAAGCCGCTTCTGGCGAACCAGAGCAGCACACGAAAACACCGTTTACCTTCCCGCCGGAGCGGTACCTATTTATCTCCTTGCACTTTGATGTTCTTTTGAACTGCTAGGTTGGCAGGAGCTGGGACTGAGCAACAGGAGCTCACCCTGTTGCAGGGATTCGAACCGCCAACCTTCTGATCGGCAAGCCCTAGGCTCTGTGGTTTAACCCACAGCGCCACCCGCGTCCCTTTTATGAAATACAAACTACCTTTTCAAGAAGTTTGGAGCAAGTGGGTATATAAATGTAGTAATTACAAAAATAGAATTGTTGGAAGAGGTTAAGTGTATTTAGTAAACAAAGACTGAACTTTTTAGCTAGCATAAGGAAGTAAAAAACCAAGGAGGCTCCATCAGACCTCCTCTCCAGTGTCATCTGGAAGCAGCCATTCCAGCAGTAAGAGAGCTGGGAAGCAGGGCTCACTCTATTGTCTCTGCTGCGTAGGCCAACCCTGTAAGGCCTCTAATCTCCATCAAGGGTCATCTGAGGGCAGCCACTCCATCAGGGGCCTCAGCAAAAGAGGTAGCTACAGAAGGCTCATTTCTCCAGCTTTATTGGAGGTCCAGCTCTGTCAGCGGCCTCCTGCCCCTGAACCATACTAGATGGTCAACATAGGAACAACTGTTAGAAAATGGTGCCCTGTTTTTTATTTTCCTCTTCCTTCCCTGTCCCTTTTTCGTTGTGTGTAATTTTTTTTAGGTTGTAAGCCTGCAGGTGAAGACTGTCTGAATGTAAGCTGCTCTGGGAGTTTTTGGGATTGATGAGCAGAGTACAAATACTCTTTAAGTAAATAAAATAAATTCCAACACAAATTTATATTGGAAAATAGAACATTTATTTCCCAAACCTAATCTCTGGCACAGTACAAAGAGGCGGAACAAACATGTGAAAGTAGCAACCTCAATTTCTGCCTGTTTGTGTAGGGAAGAAAATAGTTAAATCATTTAGTTAAGTTGTCTTGAAGAGAAACTGTTAGAAGGAAAGAAAGTAAGGCCATGTTTGACGTGATTGGAAGAGGGTAAGCAAGGGCAAGCAAGCTACGTTACAGGTAAGAAAACATTTGGAGACATCAGGAAGACTTGCGAGACTTAGGAAATGTAACAATTCATACAGTAGAAGCTTTAGAGAATTGCAGATTAAGCACTTGTGCATAGCTGATGGTGTAAAATAGGGTAGTAACAAAAGGGATTAATTGTACATGTCAAAATGTGTAAACCATTAATTGGTTAGTGTTACTTTAAAACGGAATAATCTAATGTAATGAAGGGGAGGGTTTGATGATTTAATGCTACTATATTTAGGTGTGTACTGCGTTTAATTCCTTTGTAGAGACTTCCACATAAGGGTTTGTACCTTGCACATGCAATCAACAAATGCTAATGAATTCTTTATCTTCTTATTGACCTCCAGTGAGGGAACCTTCAGATTAACCTGCCTACCTCCATCATAGCTCTAACTGTCCCATTTTCCCTGGAGTGGGAGGAGGTACCTGTGCACATCGGTGGAGCGCATATAAGTGCCCCATGCCCCATTATGCCCCCGTTCTGCCTTCTTCTGGGTCCAAAAGGATCTGCGCTTTGGCGATCGTGCATCAGTTGGATGCACCTAAGGTGGTTGCTGCCGGTAACAGCAAAGCTCTTTCTTTTGGAAAATATTTTTGTTGTATTTTTGTACAGTAATTCAAAAACTAGTTAGGAAGAGTGCTCAAGGATATAGAGCCTTTCTGTTCTCCTCTGCAATTCCTTCTGCAGATTGAGCTACCTTGAACAGAACTCTAGGGCACACTGAGTCTATTGCCTCTCATTAGGAGGAAGGTTTGAGCCTGCTAAAATATATTACTTCCTGCTTTTTAAGCACATCCTGCTTTTTAAAAATCATATATGGAAGTGTTGTGCTTAATTTATCAAGTGCACCATATCTCTTGTACTGTTGAAATTGTTCACATTTATCCCCTGGAGATGTTACCAGAAAGTTTTTGTCTCTCCTAGACTCTGCATAATTTGGTTGCATTTCTTTTTTCCAGACACCAAAGGCTCTACTCACTCCTGGATAGGTTTCGTCTTACTGTAGCACCAGAAACAAGGAGCCCATCATCTTTGGTTACTTCACACCCACTAGATGGGGAGAGCCAGCCTGCTCTGGAAACTGTAATTCCAGATAAAGTAAGGCCGTGTTGTAGATTTACTGTAATTATAATTTTATTTTAAATGTACAGGTAACACTT
The DNA here is from genome assembly GCF_027172205.1 of Podarcis raffonei. NCBI lineage: Eukaryota > Metazoa > Chordata > Lepidosauria > Squamata > Lacertidae > Podarcis > Podarcis raffonei. The sequence goes on from NC_070610.1 coordinate 5,241,282, forward strand.
TTCAGTCTAATAAACTTAGTAAATAGATGTGCATTTTTCTGTTCTAAATGCTAGAGATTGGTTAAAAGCAAGAATCTGTGTGTGTTGTTCAAACGTTAAGGCTTTGCACAGCAATTTCATGATTCCTGCTTCCATATTATAGAGCAATTGTATTCAGAGACACTTAGAATGTTAAAATGTTCTTTTTAGACATGCTGTCCTTAAAATTGGGCCTAATTAATTTTTAATTGATCATTTTTGGCAAGGCCTCATCAAAATAGGATGCCTAGAATCAAATACAGTATTCTAAATAAGGACAAAATAGATAGGTCTTGGTTTACACACACAGACACACAGACACACACACCTTAAAATGCTAAGAATGTGATTCTTTTGTTGTTTGTGGGGAAATGGTTTTGTTCGAGCTACAGAAAGCAGTCAGAAATGTGTGGATTCCAGTGCATTAAAAAAAGTATGTCTCCATCTAGAAGAAGATGGGGTTTTGCTGTAGAATGATTGACCTCTCAACTTCTCAATAGCTGACATACAGTCGTAGTAGAGAGTGCAGGAGGAGGGTGGACTCAAGAGGAGAAAATGGTGACTCTGATATGGTTAGAGGAACTGCTAAGACCTGGTTAGTCTCTGGAAGTCTCTCCTGAAAGTGTCAAAGGCAGTGTCTTTTCTAGCAGATGCATCCCTAGATTCCATCCAGGACAGATTCCTGGTGGTCATTACAGTGGTGTGCAGATACTTGTGAGCCTGTCATTGGAAGGCTGAGCTCCTGTCTTGGAAAAAACTCTCCAGGCCAACTGACGGAGCAGGCAGCACCTTAGTCAGGGCAAAAGGAAGCTTCACACAGCAGTTTTTCATCTTGTGACCTACCTTGGTGGCATAAGTGGACCTTTTTGCATCGCAAGACAAGAACCAAGTGAATCAGACTTTTAAAGGGTTATCAGAGCATTGTAGCACCGCTTGCCCTGTTTGTGCTGACAAAATTCTGATAGGGTCCATATGTCTGGTGAACTGCTACTTGCTCAGAATTGCCATTCTCTTCTTAGTCTGGCATTTGAGGCTTCTGTTGGTCACCCACGATGGTTGTCTTGGATGCTGTGTGAAAGAGGAAGGGTGGGGTCAGTCCCCTCACCAATAATTTAGGATTGTATTATCAGGTAAATACAACCTTGGTGGTAGCAAGCACATAAGTATGCATATGATTTCAACTTTTGAGTACTTTTTAGAAGCTTGATTTAAAGCAAGATAGTTTTATCTCTTTTGTTTTTAAGTATGTGTAGTTGATTGACACTCTTTTCTTGAAAGGACTGGTATGTGTCACTAGTGAGTTCACAGTGCTACACGAAGTCAGCCTCGGCTCTGTTAGAAGGTGCAGAGTTGGTGAATCGGCTTCCTCAACCCGAACTGAGTTCTTTTATGCTACATAAGGTAATTAGTTTGCTGTCATTACAAAATAAAGGGGGGTTTAATGTATACTTTTATGAATCGGCTTTCCTTTTTCAAAATAATCCACACAAAAATATAAATCCAAGTATAAAAATATGATTGAAAACAAAAGTAACATGCCACATATCTTCTTTTTTAATGCAGCTATTTTGGAACATAATAAACTCAATAAAATATACTTCGTGTTAGATGTTAAGGGTGGAAGAAAGCCCTGAGAAAACTGTTCAGTAGTAGTTTAACTATTTGTTTTAGATTTCACTGGTATTGTATCCCTCCCAGATGCTCAATTTGACACCATTATGATACCATTTATAAAACATCACATTTCTAACAGTGAGAAATTTTCTGCAGAAAAACATAGTAGTAAAATCATTTCCACTCCATATCACTGTTCCCAACAGTGGATGCGCTGCCTAGTTTTGGTCAGCCCTTCTGGCTCCTCCTTCTCCTCCTGCAGTCCAGCCTCCCCTCTTGGCAAGTTGATGCCCTCCCTCCGTTGCTTAGGAATCCCTGTGCGGCATGGATAGGAAATGACAAGCAGCCAGTGAGGGTGCCTCCCCAGCTCCTAAAGGCAACAGATCTCCCCAGCTGCACCCTCCTGCTCCTCATCTGACAGCAACTGCCCCCTAGCCTCTCAAGTCTGTTGGGACCACGGGGCTCATGGTGGTTGGCCACTGTGAGAACAGGATGCTAGATTAGATCATGACCCTCTGGGTCCCTTCCACCTCTACAATTCTGTTACTGTATGACCATTGGCCTAATCCAGTAGGCTATTCCTACAGACCCCTTCACAACAAGGATTTGATGTGTAAGCTTCATAATAGAATATGTATTTTTAAAATATCCAAGCTTAAATGAATTTGGGGAGCTGAGCCTTCACTTCAGGGAATAGATGGTTACCTTCTTTTTTTAGAATCCAGACACATGAAATCTTTTATCAAATATCCATGTTTTTTCTCTCTTGTTTAAATAAAAACTTTGGACGTTTTAAAATATTCATTAAAATTATTACTAAGGCTAAGTAAGGGCATGCTTACTTGGAATTAAGTCACTGTGACTTTATTAGTAGGCAGCTTTGTGACTAATAGGCTGCCCTGAGCAATAGCTAATTAGTAAATTGTTTAAAAGGAGCAAAGGTTACATATTTGCCATCTTGCTCAATGGAATTTTAATAAATTATATCTTGTATTTTACAAATATAGAAACATCCATAGATTTCATTCGATATGCCATTTATTTTTACGTATGTAAATCAAACTCAGTTGGAGCACTGAAGCTGTGTCTCCCTTCTGCACACACACACACAGAGCACACCATTACATACAATTGTGGCTTGGTGTAAATTCTGATGAAGCGCTTGCCGCTATTATGAGGTGCATTAAGCTTATGCATTAAGCTCAAGCCTATATGTATATGATCTAAATACATTGTGAGTTTTTTGCATCAGGCATAATTACTCTTGTTTTCAGAGTGTTGTGATAATCTAGTCTTGCACTAGGTGTCCTCCATTTTGTGGATGTACTTTGGGCCAAAAGGCCTAGACATCTGTCTGCTGTATCTCAGCTTGACAGGAACTGATAATGTAAAATTTTCAACAATTTATTTCAATTCCAACTTGACTGACAATCACTACATAACCAGGCTAGCACTTTAAATCATATAGGCTTGTTAGAATTTCTAGTTTTCCTTTTCTGTGTGAAAATGTTTTTGTTTTTTTGTGTCAACCTTTTATCCATCATTTGTTCTTTCAGGACTTCAACCTAAGCCTTCTAGCTCCATGTTTAAGTCTTGGCATGCATGAAATCTCCAAAAATCAGAAGAGCCTTTTTGAAGCTACCCGTTGGGTAACTCTCAGTCATGTGACAGCTATCGTACAAAAGCTTCCCACCAGTCACCAGGTTTTTCAGCCATTGCAGCCAAATGAAACATCAGCATACTGGAAGAAGTTGAGCGATATTTTTGGTAATAGAAGTAGAGAGTATTTACTTTTATAAAGCAGTTGGGTATATTGCAGCATTCTCCCAACTAAATCTGTAATAATAATAATAATAATAATAATAATAATAATAATAATAATAATAATAATAATAATAATAATAATTTATTATTTATACCCCGCCCATCTGGCTGGGCCTCCCCAGCCACTCTGGGCGGCTTCCATAAAAACCAAAAATACAGTAAAATATCACACGTTAAAAACTTCCCTGAACAGGGCTGCCTTAAGATGTCTTCTGAATGTCAGGTAGTTGTTTATCTCTTTGACATCTGCTGGAAGGGCGTTCCACAGGGCGGGCGCCACTACCGAGAAGGCCCTCTGCCTGGTTCCCTGTAGCTTTGCTTCTCGCAATGAGGGAACCGCCAGAAGGCCCTCGGCGCTGGACCTCAGCGTCCGGGCAGAATGATGGGGGTGGAGACGCTCCTTCAGGTATACTGGACCGAGGCCGTTTAGGGCTTTAAAGGTCAGCACCAACACTTTGAATTGTGCTCGGAAACGTACTGGGAGCCAATGTAGGTCTTTCAAGACCGGTGTTATATGGTCTCGGCGGCCGCCCCCAGTCACCAGTCTAGCTGCCGCATTCTGGATTAGTTGTAGTTTCCGAGTCACCTTCAAAGGTAGCCCCACGTAGAGCGCATTGCAGTAGTCCAAGCGGGAGATAACCAGAGCATGCACCACTCTGGCGAGACAGTCCGCAGGCAAGTACCCCCAGTAAACTTTTCCTTCCCCGTCAAATCAATAAGCCGTGTGAGATCAGCCTGCAGAAAGCTGAGGACTGTTTTCCTAGCAGGTTATATGGAGAAAGGAAATGGAAGTGAGACCATGCTAGTATGAGACCACCAGCATTTATTTTGCATCTTTAGTGAGGTCAAAGGATGATGAGTTGATCCTATTTCTGTTGAGCCAGTGTCATGAATTCCCACACTTCTGCCTGGAATTTACATGACTTCACAGAAACGTTCTTTACATGCTGGTTCATGTACTCCTGAGCAGAGCCATGAGAAGGAATTGTTTTTGTGTTTTCAGTACATACCTCCTCAGAAGAAACCCACAAGCTATCCCAGTTGGCCTGATTTTGGCACCCCAGTTTCCCTGCCTGAAGTAGTGGAGTATCTTTTCAGGTGGGAGGCTTCTGAGTGGGGCCTGTGTTGCCCACATAACTCCAGCATAGTTTTTAGCTACATGGAAGCTCATTTGCCGTCTATCTACTGTAGGGTCGGTGAGACCTGAAGGACCCACCTTTTGAGGGACCTCATATAGACTGGAGGACCTCATACCTAGCATGAGACCCATGTTGTTTTGACACATCATCTCACTAGTCTGTAAAAAGAATAGAGAAACATGATGCAGGTTCATGACACAAACTCTTGTAGACATCACAATAGGAGACCTGTGCCTACAACTCTCATTAGGCAAGCTTGAAATTGGAAAATGAGAAATTCAATGGGAGAAGGGGGAAGAAGCATCCGAATTAATAAGAAATCACACATCATTAAGGAAGGCAAGAATTCACATGCAAAGTATCTTAAGCATAACATTTATTAAGTTAAATAAGATTATATATAAGAGCTGCCAACTTTTATTGACTGCCACAGCTTCTCTGCCTGTAACAACTAGTTAATTGGGCAACGTTAGGGGGTTATGTTTGTTCCCGTATTCTACATTCATCCCAGATGATTTCTGCACATGCTATGGAATACCCATGAGATATTTCCCCCCCTATGCCCCTCAGTTTTAAAGTTTGATATTTGCAGATAACATTTTTAATGATATGTCCTTACTATGCAGGAGACCCAGGAATGTATCAATCTACAATGGTCTTATCTCGTGCTTTAAGTCAGCACCTGGTGTTACTTTCAAAACTGCCACCCTCTCTTCGCATTCCACCTGACAAAGAAAGTGACATTCTGAAGTTTGTTGTAATGTTACTAGAGGTAAGGCCACAAATATAGCAAACGGAATATTGCTTATCAATGTGTGTGTCATCAGAACCTTTACTGTAAAATAATCTAAGGTAATAGTTCTAGTGATTTTTGATTTGGGGAGTTTTATCTGCCATATTTCTATTGAGATGGCATATGTGGAAACTGTTTGAAAGTATGTTACAGATGTGAGCACGTGCAACACCTGTTTGGAAAGTGAATAGGGTGGCATCAACCTTTCCGTAGCCTTTTGCAGTTACCTGTAGTTTGGAATGGGTTATGTCTATTGTTTTCCTAATTAGGAGGGAGAGACAACATGCATATTACTACAGGAATAAAATATTCTGTAGTGGATGTAGGATGCATTGACTGGGGACTTGTCTACACCTACCACTGGAGGTGCCACCCACAAGTTGCACAGTCCCCCACCACTTCAGTGGCAGCAAGGGCAGAATCAGTTGGGGTGGCCAGACGGCACCAAGCCCCCGGGGATTCAGATAGGCAGAAGGAACCAGCAGTACTCACCTGAAGGGTGTTTCTGTGTGGGTGTCAGGATGGACCCGTGGCCACACTCTTATCTGCAGGCTGCCAGTCGCCATAGAAGTCACTGCACTGGCTCTGGGGTACCAGGGCCAACCTTTCTCTCTTCGTTGTGTTGCTTTGGCCCCTTGTTCCGGGTGTAATGCGAAGTTTGAACCAGGAGCTTTGCCCAGAAACAGAAACTGGAGCAAACAGGAAGCCTTCCTCTTTTAGCGGTAGGGAGAGAAACTTCCCACATGATGGGTAAATACAAGATGGGTGACACCTGGCTTGAGAGCACTACATGTGAAAAGGATCTAGGAGTCTTGGTTGACCACAAACTTGACATGAGCCAACAGTGTGACGCGGCAGCTAAAAAAGCCAATGCAATTCTGGGCTGCATCAATAGGAGTATAGCATCTAGATCAAGGGAAGTAATAGTGCCACTGTATTCTGCTCTGGTCAGACCTCACCTGGAGTACTGTGTCCAGTTCTGGGCACCACAGTTCAAGAAGGACACTGACAAACTGGAACGTGTCCAGAGGAGAGCAACCAAAATGGTCAAAGGCCTGGAAACGATGCCTTATGAGGAATGGCTAAGGGAGCTGGGCATGTTTAGCCTGGAGAAGAGGAGGCTAAGGGGTGATATGATAGCCATGTTCAAATATATAAAAGGATGTCACATAGAGGAGGGAGAAAGGTTGTTTTCTGCTGCTCCAGAGAAGCGGACACGGAGCAATGGATCCAAACTACAAGAAAGAAGATTCCACCTAAACATTAGGAAGAACTTCCTGACAGTAAGAGCTGTTCGACAGTGGAATTTGCTGCCAAGGAGTGTGGTGGAGTCTCCTTCTTTGGAGGTCTTTAAGCAGAGGCTTGACAACCATATGTCAGGAGTGCTCTGATGGTGTTTCCTGCTTGGCAGGGGGTTGGACTCAATGGCCCTTGTGGTCTCTTCCAACTCTATGATTCTATGATTCTATGGATGCATCCTAACAGCCATAGAGAAACACCCTTCAGTTAAGTACCAATGGTCCCATCTCATCTCATATTGTTTTTATTCCTTAGATACTTTCTTGGCATTTGATACATAAGAATATTCCACTAAGTATTGATCTTCAGACTGTGTTAGATTGCTGCTGTTTGGCATTACAACAACCTAATTTATGGAACCTGCTGGCATCAGTGGCGTATGTGACTCATGCCTGCTCTGTAATCAACTGTATCAGATTCATCATAGAAGCAGGTGAGTTGCCTGATGGAAGTAGTATGGGAAGCGCCTTCAATCAAAGGGGCCCATCCCAGAATCTTGTATCGTCCTAATACCTTTACAAGTTTCACCCTGGGACCTGGTCTGTGCATTGTGTTTGTTTTATTTTATTCACTCAATTTACATACAGCGGTACCTCTGGATACGAATGGAATCTGTTCCGGATCCCCGTTCGCATCCTGAAGCGAACGTAAGCCACATCTGCACATGCGCAGGTCGCTGCTTCCGCGCATGCGCGTGACGTCGTTTTGACCGTCTGCGCATACACAAGCGGCGAAACCCAGAAGTAACGCGTTCCGTTACTTCTGGGTTGCCGTGGAACGCAACCTGAAAGTGCTCAACCGGAAGCATATTTAACCCGAGGTATGACTGTACTGCCTTTCATCCAAAGATCATAGGGTGGTTTACAACATAAAACACAAAATAAAAAACACGAAATACAATCCCAAGTGCGTGTATCATCTTGTGCCCCTGCTTACTTACCTGGAAGTGAGTGAAGTTCTCAGTGTACAAAAATCCATGATATCAAATAGCTTCAACAAAATGTCATCAGTTTGTGCAATTCTGTCTTACAAAACTAATAGTATTTTTGTTCAGCTTGCAATTCAAATACTTGTCCAATAATGCTACTTCAGGGGAATTAAAGATTAGTGTTGAGGAATGCTTGGTGTGTCTCTAATACAGTGGCAGTTGAACCTGGAAATCAGCTTCTTAGTCCAGAAAGGAAGAAGAACATTACAAAACCTGCAAGTGAGAATGAAGTAGATCCACAAAGAGAAAGTAAGGAGATTCAAGCTTCAAATGTGCATATAATAGTGTTTTAATTTAACTAGTATAAACCTGTACTCACTTTTGTTTTAAATCTGTAGCATGTTTTATATCTTTGTACCATTTCTTATATATAGTTCCACGTTTACTACTATTGTTGAAATATTTGCCCATTTCATTTACATATTCTGTTGCTAGTTTATCAAGGCAAAGATTAGATGTAATGTTAAATGTGTGACTGCATTTATGTATCTTTTTAAGCTTTCAAAGTAGCACGGCCTGTGAGGCATGATAATGGCTTCTCTGGGCGAACGGTGTTCATCAGAGAAACCCACTTTCCCTATGTGTTATGATCTCAGGGACTAATTTTCCCTCTTTGAGCCTTGGAGGAAGAATTGGAAGAAATTTCCCTCCAAGCTGGCTACAGTGGTATCCCACTTCCCCAGAAGTTCTGGCTCAGGAGCAGCTGTTCTGCCAGCAGTGCTCCAGCTTGAAGAGATTTCAGTGCCATCCGCAGGCTGCTAAAACAGGCAAGGTGCTTTAACCAAAGCAGCTTTTCTCGTTGTGGAGTGAAGCTAATCACAATCTTATTGAAGGCCCAGTATTCCTAAAATACTGGTTCCTAAAATTGCTCTAGCTCGAGGCTTCCACAGAACTTCCTGGTCTGAATGCCTTGACTAAAACCTTCCGTCTACTAAACACTGCAGTACCAGATCCTGTTTCTACCAGATCCTGTTTCTACCCCACCCACCCACAGCCAGCTATTAATTTGAAAGTAAGAAAACGACACATTAAATGGATTTACACATTTAACATCACATCTACGTTGCCCTTCAGAATAGTTTTAATTGATACTGCTCTTACTGGTTTTTTAGATAATTGTGCAGTATGCACCATTTTTTATGGCTTGCCAGATGAAGTCTGTTAATGTGTTTTGTCAAGATAGCTGTTCTGACGCCACAGAGTTCTAGGGATAGATTGGAGCAATTTTGAATTTAGTATGTTTGCATGTATTGGAGTATTCTGTACTGAACTTTTGTATTCTTTCCCAATTCAAGAATTTGAGTATATTGCAACGACTTGTGAAATAGTAGCAGAGTTGGTGGAATGTTTGCAATCTGTCTTGGCTTTGGGGCACAAGAAAAATAGCCATATTTCAGCATTCCTCACCCCTGTTCTTAAGAACATCATCATCAGCTTGTCAAGACTGCCCATAGTAAACAGCTATGCCAGAGTTCCCCCACTGGTATGTGTTTAACTGCTAAAGTTGATGTTGAAAATTATTGCTGATCATACTGTCATGTTTTTTCTTGATTTTCACTAGGTATCTTTTTCTCACAGTAAATTATATAAGTATGTAAATTACACGTTTTCATGCCTAAAGGCCTCTATTGAAAATTTGGTGGTGGTCTTATGAGAATCTCTTCTAATAGGTTAAGAGCGGGAGTGTCATTTTTGGACATCGGTTCTTAGCTTCTTACACATGCAAAGAAGTCAACATGTCTTCTCTGTCTCCCTCTATGGTTGTTGACAAATCAGAGGGTCCTAGCTTAAAGACAAGAACCTGATGTTCTTAATGTCTGTGGAAAGGTAGGGCTCCAAATGGCAAGATATTTATATTTCTTTATGTCTCCATATTGTCCAGGTCTGGAAACTGGGTTGGTCTCCAAAGCCCACAGGTGATTTTGGCACAAATTTCCCAGAAATACCAGTAGAATTTCTTCAGGAGAGAGAAGTATTCAAGGAGTTTATCTATCGAATTAACACATTGGGTAGGTAGATAAACTGAGCTGAATATATAAGTTGTAGTTTAGTCTTTATTAATTTAAAACACCGTAGATGGTGAACTAACGTTATTTTAAACTGTTTAATACAAAGTAAGCCTTGGTTGTGAGTGGGTGACCTTGAGGTACCTTAGTATTTTGAAATCAGAGGCAAAGGCCTTTTCGATTTGCTGATCTGCTACACTGATCTGCTACACTGAACTCTGCAGTATGTGGCATACCTCATTAGGTCAGATTCTGAATATAGGACATGGCTTATCAGTTTTCAGTATTGAGATGCCCTTTTTTGCATATTGAAAAGAAACTTAAACTTCATAGAATCTGAAGGAACATTTTCAAATATAAATATGTATTTTGTGTTGACTTTATGCAACACTGCAGAATAAGTTACTTTTGCAATTTAAACCAACTTTCCACTTCGAAAGAAGAGTTCGTTTCCACATGCTTACAAAAATGTAGGTGGGGAGAGGGGAAATCTTTAGCCTCCAATATGAATGCACAGATTAGAGTGTGAGCATAGATAGAATTTTTACATTTTCCATAGGTTTTTTTTTAATGGGGCATATTCATAATCATAAAATGACATAACAAAAACCAGCATTCCACAGCAGAAAGCAGGCCATAATCACATGTGGATGGAATGTTGGGGTGTGGGAATGTTGTAGGTTCTCACATGGATAAAACTATGATTTCAAGGAAAGAATTTCTAGAACTGGCCAAAATATGCAATTATGGTTGCAGAATGCAAGTTTTATATGTTAATTCTACACATAAACTCTGTGTGTCATAAGGAGTCTTTACAGGTAGTTAGTTATCCGTATCTCTCCACCCCTGGCAGATAAACATACTATGTTTTCAGAGATTTCTAAAACTTCTTTTGTTAATAGCATAAAAATACAGCTGTGGAACCTATACTTTGGTAATTCTCTGTCATTTGAAGTGGTAACCATCAGTGGTTTGGATCTTCCCTCAGGGTGGACAAACCGCATGCAGTTTGAAGAGACATGGGCTACTCTTCTTGGTGTTCTTGTAACCCAGCCAATTGTATTGGACCAAGAGGAAAGCCAGCAAGAGGTAAAGTAATCCAGTGAATGGTTTTATTTTGTCAATTCCACCTCCATATTGTTGCCAATTTGGATTTTCCAGTAACACGACTGGAACAGACGGGCCTGTGTACAAAAGGAGACAGAGCCCCTAAGGGAAACTGAATAGAACATACAAATTGTCCTAGGAAGAGAGTTTTTTACATGTTTCTGCTCTTTAGTTGCAAATTGGAGCTCTGCCAAGAAGAAAGTTGTAAAGGTAAAGGTAAAGGGACCCCTGACCATTAGGTCCAGTCGCAGACAACTCTGGGGTTGTGGCTCTCATCTCGCTTTACTGGCCAAGGGAGCTGGCGTACAGCTTCCGGGTCATGTGGCCAGCATGCCTAAGCTGCTTCTGGCGAACCAGAGCAGCGCACGGAAACGCCGTTTACCTTCCCGCCGGAGCGGTACCTATTTATCTACTTGCACTTTGACATGCTTTCGAACTGCTAGGTAGGCAGGAGCAGGGACCGAGCAACGGGAGCTCACCCCGTCGCGGGGATTCAAACTGCCAACCTTCTGATCGGCTCTGTGGTTTAAAGAAAGTTGTAAGCCTAGCTTATTAGGTATGAAACGATGCTTCTTTGCAGGTTTTTCTTTTCCTATTGTAGAATTACACTCATAACTTTGGCTTCATGTGTTCATTTTTCAGGAAGATACAGAGAGGACCCAAATAAATGTTCTAGCTGTCCAAGCCATAACATCCTTGGTGTTGAGTGCCATGACAATACCACTTGCAGGCAATCCAGCTGTTAGCTGCTTGGAGCAGCAACCTCGAAACAAAGCTTTAAAAGCTCTGGACACAAGGTACGTCTGATGTTGGTGCCCTTCATGCTTGTCTGCGGTGATGCTTATCCCAACTTTTCTTTCCCTGAATTCTTTTCAGGATTTTTAAAAATTAGTTTTTCACACCAATGTACAAAATACAGCAATACAATATAGAACATAGCATTCTGTAGTGCTGGGGTGGCACATCCTGTTTCACCACTTGAGACAAAACAGGAAGTGCTGCTACTGGCATTGGCACCAATCTCTAGTTAGCTCTTGCATAATTTCCGCAAAATTTCACTGGAAATCAGTGCCAGTGTAGTTTCTTCACAGGTGGCAGGGATATGCTGGATGCCCGCAGAGGCACCGCCTCAGGGGCTTCTGCTACCTAAGGCAATGGCTCCACCCCGCCAAGTAGCTGGACCTGCCCTGGGTAATACTTGGTGGCGAACGCATGCATATATATTCACCCAGGAGGCCAAGGAAGCACCCACTGACTCCCATGATCACCCGTAAAGGCAGGTAAATTAATGTGTGGGAATGCCATGGCAGCTTCTCCACCCCTTTTACACACAGGAAAAGCAAGAATCCTAAAGGCCTCCTGGGTCCAGCACAAGACGTGAGCCCTCCTCCTCCAGTGTAGCAAAGAAACAAAAACTGGCCAGGCAGGATGGAGGCAGCCGAACAGGTGGGATTTCCCCCCTTTGCTGTCACAACCAAATTGGCAGGGTAGCTGGCAGCCCCCTCCTCCACCAACGCAAAACAATAAGAAACAGCAGCCTAAGAGATGGGGAGCCCTCCTCCTACAGTGTAAATCAAGGCACCAGAGAAGTGAGGAGTTTAGCTTTCCTCCCTATGTTGTGTGCATGTGACCAACTGACAGAAAACCTACTGCAGCCAGAAAGAGGGGGAGAGGGAAGGATCCGAGTCAGCAGAAAGACCCAGTGAACAGAGGGGAAGGGGCCACGTGCTGCATTTAGGCTGCCACTACTTTTGAATTATGGTGCTGGAGGAGACTCTTGAGGGTCCCATGGACTGCAAGAAGATCAAACCTATCCATTCTGAAGGAAATCAGCCCTGGGTGCTCACTGGAAGGACAGATCCTGAAGCTGAGGCTCCAAGTCTTTGGCCACTTCATGAGAAGAGAAGACTCCCTGGAAAAGACCCTGATGTTGGGAAAGATGGAGGGCACAAGGAGAAGGGGACAACAGAGGATGAGATGGTTGGATGGTGTTCTTGAAGCTACCAGCATGAGTTTGACCAAACTGCGGGAGGCAGTGGAGGACAGGAGTGCCTGATGTGCTCTGGTCCAGGGGGTCATGAAGAGTCGGACACGACTAAACAACAACAACTTACCACTACTTGGTAGTTTGCTCCTACCAAGATGGAAAGTGGGAGGGAAACCTCATTGGAAAGGAAAAGCAGGCAAGCTGGACGTAGTAAAACAAACTGCAGAGACGGGGCAGAGTGGGAAGTCAAGTGTACTGCAGCCAAGCAAGGCTGGCAATGCACACCCACCGTAACTCACCTTCTTCCAATGGCCATTAAATGAGTGTGTGATGCACCTTATGGTGAAGGCACGAAGCTCCAAATCAAAATGCCCTCTGGGACAAGAAAAAGCAAACAGATGAGCCTCACCTCTCCCAATCCCTATTCAAAATGTTTGCAGGGACAGGAAAATGCAGAAAGGCAGCCCACGGGGCAAGTGGGAAATCCATTCCTACTTCTTCTCTCATACCCCAAAGAGGGGAGAGGTTGACTGCCCAACCAACTGAAGAGGAAAGGATGGACTTTCCCAACTCCAGGAACTGCTCTGCACTGCAGAGCAGTATGAAGCCTCATGTGATTCCCTTTCGTCAATAAAGAAAATATGGGTTAAATTGGTTGCCTCAGGGAGGACACCAAGAAAGGACACCACACTTGCAGGTGTGGTAACTATGAGATAGTTGGTGACCCTCTGCAATGTTGTCAACCTTATTTTTGGAGGAGGGGTGCCTGTTAGAATTCCTGCTCCATCATTGCAGTCATGGAATTGTTGTCCTTCACATGAAGGTATATGTTTTGACTCCACAGAGTGGGAAGTGACAGAGTCAGGATGTTTGTGTTACTGTGTTCCATGAAGTAGAACTATTGTCCTTTGTCCTTTTCCTCTTTGCGGTCTGATGCTAGAGAGGGAGGGAGCCATGTTGCAGTGCTCCGTGTATGTTTATATGTAAATAAAGTAGATTAGCCAAAATGCTGAGTTGCTGAGGTCTGTCACGCTAACTACGCAGACTCTCCGGATTCCTAAGTGTGCCGATGTCTGTTGGCATCGGTCACTGTGATGTTCAGGCTGAAGAAAGCTTTTGAAGCTCCCGAACAATTGGCTAGGAGAGAGGGAACATGCTAATCTGGCATGTGTCTCTGCCAGGGTCCTACTCGAGTGTAGGACAAGCTCCTGACAGTGCCGTCCCACTGTTAAGGAATGCCCTCCAGGAGTCGCAAAGAGCGAATTTATGGGTAATAAACTCCCATGTTGTCTTACGTAATACCCGTATCTGTATAATGATAGGATTTTCTTTTCACAGCATTTGGTTAATTTTGAAATCTCTAAATTAGGCTAGTTCTAAGCAAATCAAGCCTAGGTTTGTTAATAGTTGATTTGCATTTTAAATTAGTTGATACGCCTTTTTCCCAGAAGTAAATCCTGTTATAAAAATAAAAGCTGATACAGTAGTCTTTTTATTAGTGAAGATTTCCTGACTGTAGAAGATGTTTTAGTCATTTATGATTATTTCTGCTGAACTTCAGGTTTGGGAGAAAATTAAACGTCATAAGAGGAATTGTAGAACAAGAAATCCAAGAAATGGCATCCAAAAGAGACAACATTGCCACCCACCACTTGTACCAAGCATGGGATCCTGTTCCGTCTCTTTCTCCTTCTGCTACAGGTACATATCCAATGGCTGCTTATGCAGAAGTTCTACAGTTTTTGAAATAGAAACAGAAAGTAACCTTAGGTTACTTGCAAGTATTCTTCAGACTTGAACTATCCTTGGCATATGCTCTTCTAACACCACTGGTGCGTCTTACTAAGTCTGGTTCTTGTCCACAGTAACTGGCAAAAGGAAATATGCAGCATCACCCAAATGTTAACTTCCAAGGCTCCAGGGAAGCATGCTGTCCCTGAATTTTCCCATTTGACATTGCTTCTGGAAGAGCCTTTCCCTCTGTTTAAGCTCGCCCTTTGGACCGGCAGTAGCCCTGCACCCACCCCTGCCTTACTGTACCTTGCGTCAGGCAAGTGGCTTCCAGAGAGTATATAAAGGTCCTCTGCTGGGCATTCCATTGAACCCAAAGGAAGCAGCTGAGGTTACTTAACATAACCCAAGTGATAGGAGAAATGGAGCATATCAGCAGAATCTCCAGCAGAGAGAACGCAAGTTGAGCATATCAGTAGCAAAAAAGGTCAGCATTATATGTTGACCACAGTGATAATGTGTACTTTCAGGCTTATTGTGGGCTTTGCCTAAAAGAATTTTGTATTTTTCTTTTTATTTTAGGTGTTCTTATCAGCCATGAAAAGCTTTTACTACAGATCAATACAGAGCGCGAAATGGGCAATATGGGCTATAAACTAGGACAGGTTTGTTCCAATGTCTATATTTAGCGAGAACCTTTGTATTCTTGACTTTCCAGAGTAACAAGAATTGCTGAATTACAATCTTGGGATTGTAGGATTATTATTTTAGGGGAAGACAAATTATGATTGAAAACAGAATGAAGTAGCAGAGCAGCAGACATGTGATCTTATCAACTCTGATGAGATAGCTCTGGCCATCAGAACCACTATTAGGATCTTCTGTAGAGGTTAGGGAGCAAGCTTCATACCAGATGTGTCTCCTATTCTTTGGGGGTAGGGGGAATTCTTACCTCCCTGTGGTCCCCATTCCTGAAAAGTGCATTGGTTGGGGGCAAGAAACAAATCTCACTCCCCCATCCCTCTGGATATCTATTGGTGGCTAAGGAACCATTGTATCCAACAAGATAATGGGAAACACCAGGATTATTTGCGGAACAAAGAGCAAACATCCTGTAAAGTTGCACTGGCTTAGCCTTATCATGTTGATAAGAAAAACCTATATTTGGAAGATATTTTTTGTGGTTGTAACAGGGTCAGTATTCCTCTGTGGGAGCCAGTAGGTAGGAAATTCTGCTTTAAGGCAGAAATCATTCTGCTTGAGGAACTGGTGACAATAGCATTTCTACACATAGTAGGAACTTACAGGTTTTACTATTTATTAAATTTCTATGCTGCCCTTCATCTGAGGATCACAGGACAGTTTACAATATAAAAACACAGAAATGCATGCCATAGTAACAAACAAAAACCTAAGTGGCATCAGACCATGTTACTTCAACTTTGTTTGGGTTGCTAACTTAGAAGGGGGCTGGTTGCAGTTAGGCTAGATTACTAATCACACCAAGGCTTGATTACTGTCATATATGGGGCTGCGTTTGAAAGTTCTCCAGAAACTTTTGCTGGTACAGGCTGACATGAGCCCCCAGCAAACATACTGCATTAACCTTTCCATTATCGGTTTCCAGTTGTCTCTGGGCACAATTCTAAGTATTTAGGAGAGACGCTGCCTACAAATGCAAATGTAATGATATCATCATTTGTATATAGACTAGAAACTAATTTGAGGTTTTTCATTATGTCAAAGTGTGAGGGCATTTTAAGAAGTAAAAATACTGAATCACTTAACTTACTTTCCCCTCTTGTTTAAGGTCTCTATCCACTCTGTGTGGCTAGGAAATAACATCACTCCACTGCGGGAAGAAGAATGGGATGAAGATGAAGACGATGAGAGTGATATGCCTGCCCCTTCCTCGCCACCATCCTCTCCCATGAATTCCAGGTTTTGATTTTTTCTGTGCGCGCACACGACTGCCAGCTCTGCTCCATTTGCCAACCCCACCTGCCTGCCAGCCCCAGTTATCCCACACCTGGCCAACACCTCCTCCCTTTACACCTCACCTGCCTCCTCACCTGCCACCCCATGGCTCACCCCCACCCACTTTTAAAGGCAGATGGGAGTCACTTCAGAGAGCAGTTTGGCAAGCTGATCTCTGAAACGCCTCCCACTCTCTTTTGAACTTCAACCCATTCTTGCTCGAGTGCCTGCTGCTCTGTCCTGCTGGAGCTGTTGTGGCCGCCTCTATGATTTTATTATATAGTAAGATATATTTGTTTGTAATTGGAATACTCTGCAGTTAGTTTTTGTTGTAAAACAAGCCTTTATCGGGAGAAGCTGGCAACTCTCCCGGTCTCCCGGCTTGGTCTACGGTGACCTCCCTGGCTGCAATCCCCGCAGGATCCAGGCTAGGTCTCAATAGGCGACATCTCCCAGCGTGGGAGATGCACACCCCCTCCCTCCTGCTTCCCTGGCAGGGAAAGGAGAAAGTCAGAAACGTCCATTTACATGCTTTTATTTCTGACTTTGCAGCACTACAGAAAACATGTCCGTTCACTTCAAAATCCAGCAAACAAGTGAGACGCAAGAGGAAGGTCTCATATTACACACTGAGCAAATTCCGGTGAACTGCCCTGTGAACTGACTGTAACCTTGTTTCCCACAGTCAGCCCCATCATGTGATGTAAACAAGCTGGCTGTCTCATTATGATCTCATACAATATGATCTCATATTGTAACAGTTTTGCATTCAGAAGTGAAAATCCTTTTGTGTCTTCATTAATCAGTGGATATATTGATTGGTTTTTGATAGATGATAGATAGATAGATAGATAGATAGATAGATAGATAGATAGATAGATAGACAGACAGACAGACAGTCACATCTCCCTTAATTACCAAAGACAATATTCATTTCTAAGGGAGACTATTTACAGTAAACATTTCAGCACTGAATAGGGGGTAGCTGCTTATTTTATTCTTCTTGCATTTAACCTTTTCAGCTATACTCGAAAGTCTTTCTCATCCACTCTAATCCTAAAGAAGACTCTGCCTTTCAGTAGTTGCAAAAGGCATTACTGCCTGTAACAAATATTCAGTTATTGCCTCAAGTTTCGGCAGAATGGGATCATTTCAAATGTATTGCCCTGCTCCCACTCTAGCTACAGTTCAATAAAAGGTTGATTGGATAGTCCTACGTTACAGCACCGTTTCCCTATTAATATGAATCTTAACCACATCCACAATTGACTTCCTGGTTGGCCTTCAAGTGTGCTCTTTGAGAACACAATTAAATGACATGTTTGTCAAAAATATCAAAGCGCTGCCTTTGTTGCTAGTAGGAACTTGGAGCCAGAAATACATTGTCCTACCTGACGGCAGATCTCCATTCTCTAGTTCCAACAGCTGAATGAGTGCTTCAAATTCATGGCAAAGCTGTTTCTCCTCCCTAAGACTCTTCGGTGAACATGTTTAGATTATTATAAGATAACTGCAATGTACTAGCTTATTAACTGTGCTTGTATCTGGTTATAGGAAACATCGTGCCGGTGTAGATATACATTCCTGTTCTCAATTCTTGTTGGAGTTGTATAGTCAGTGGATTCTGCCCTCCAACCCAGGCAAAAGGACCCCGGTTATCCTCATCAGTGAAGTTGTCCGATCTGTAAGTATCATACTGTTTTCAGTGTTTTCATTGTCTTATTGAATGAATATATTGTTCTGAAATTTTGGTGAATAAAGGGGGAAAAACGTGTAAGTTCAGAAGCTTGCTGGGCAGCTTAAAGTGAGTTGAATTGATTTGGAACAGGATCTGTTGGCAAATTAACCGGGAGGAACTGGACTGAAGGGAAACTAACATGAGGTGATCTGGACTGGGGTGCAAATTAACCGGAGAACCTACCGTATATTGTATATATGATTGCAATTCCCAAATCTTAACACTATTTTGGGCTGTCATAAATAAATGCTTCTGTTTGTTTAAATTTGCCTACAAATTCCAATGCTTTAGTATGGATTACAGGTGCTAAGTAGAGTTCTAAAGATTGGTGGACAGCAAGCCTGGGATGATCTGGTTCAGTTCTTAAAGAGCAGTGAAATTTTAACAGACCTTGGGACTTGATTACACAATTGATATACTGTAAGGCCAGCAATCTAATCTATTTTCATTATTGGAACAGTCCTAATCTTGAGCACAAAGGTTCTAAAATTAGAGATTTCAAGATCTATTGGACATTTCAAGAAGTGCAAAGCTGAAGCCAGTCACTGAGCAGGCTGACCTCATATACTCATGGGGTTTGAGTTAACTACAGTGGTACCTTGGTACTCAAACGGCTTGGCTTCCGAACAAATCGGCTCCCGAATGCCACAAACCCGGAAGTAAGTGTTCCAGTTTGTGAATGTTTTTCGGAAGCTGAACATCTGACGCGGCTTCCACTTGAGTGCAGGAAGCTCCTGCAGCCAATTGGAAACTGTGCCTTGGTTTTCGAACAGATTCGGGAGTCAAACGGACTCCCAGAATGGATTAAGTTCGAGAACCAAGGTACCACTGTATATCTGAGGACCACAAAAAGTGGTTGATAGCATCTCTACAAAAAAGGAAATTGGACACCATTACTATTGGTGAGGAAGGTGGTAGATGATCCTTTGAAAGAATGGGAAAAGCAAACAAAACAAAGATAGAGGTTGGAAAAGCAGCAAAGCATTGCAAGCAATGAAAGTGCTTCATCTGCCTGATGAAAGATACCACCCTATAATATGATCCCAAATTACAAACTTTAATGTATCACTTCTCCCCTCCCCATTTTTGGGGGTATGGTTCTTTAAAGTCAGCTCAAGGCTACCAATTAAATAGCTGCATGTAAGTATTCTGGATGTGGAGGGATTTTATTTTTTAAAATTTCTTCATAGGATTTTTCACTCTTCCTTAACCAAAAGGTCTCAGGTCAGTTTACCACAATATAACACACAGTTATAAAAACAGAATGGATTTCCCAGTCGCCACATATCTCAAACTGGGAGGGAATCTCTCCTACTGGTGGAGAAAAAAGGCAGCTTCATTAGCTATCTCCAAAGTCCAATATAATCTCCATCTCAGAAGCAGAGAAAGAACTCTCTCGGTGATCTCAGTGTTCTTTTTGTGATAATCTTAACACACACATTTTTTAAAAAAATAATGAAATATTTTAACATTTTTACATTTGAGCTTCTTTCTAGTAAAGTTGCATTCATATATGTTATATATACTTGATTGAAATGACTTGTTATATAAACAACTTTAAAAAGACTTATTTTGTAATGTTTTTTGTACTTGCAGCTTTTAGCAGTATCTGACTTATTTACAGAAAGGAATCAGTTTGAAATGATGTACACAACATTAACAGAACTGCGGAAGACACACCCATCAGAAGATGAAATCCTTATACAGTATTTGGTTCCAGCTACATGTAAGGCAGCTGCTGTTCTTGGAATGGTAGGATTTCTTTTAATTTACAAGTCATTTCCCAGTTCCATTTCAGTCTGGTTTCTGGCCTAGTAATGGGACTGAACCAGCTGTTGAGGAGGAGCACATCCCTGTTGATTCTGTTAGAATTCTCAGCGGCTTTTTAATAAGTTTGATTTGATTTGATATTTGTATTCAATTTTTCCAATAACAAATGTTGAGCACGAAGTGGCTTACAATAATCACAATAGCATTAGGAGGGGTGAACCATTGTAAACACTATCATATCAACCACAAGTTACATATAAATAAAGCAAGCAACAATAAATTCATCAAAACAATACAATTCAAAATAATAATTTTCATCATAAGGGCAAGACAACAGACTCTTCCAGAAGTTGCTCTTGTATACATGTGGAAAGGTATAAAATGTCTTCCTTACAGTTTCCTATCTGGGTAGCGCCAAATAGCACACAGACTGCATTTGACATTAAAGCTGCTCCTCTCCTCTTTCCCTTCCTTAAATGCAGTGTAAGATTAGATAGAGAGGGGGCCATGTAAGCAGGAGGAAGAATCTCCTTCCTCTCAGGAGAGACATCTGTGCCTTCCTTTCTTGACCATGGTATCCTTCAGGGCACTGTGCTCCACTTCCTCCCTGTATGGCTGGTTCCAGAATGTGGTCTTGGAGGGTGGTAGCTCTATAGTATCTGTGTGGCCCTGTTCTTCTTCAGGGATTGGAGGTGGTTGCTGATGCTATGAATGGGTTGGGTATTATCTTGTCACGTGATGGAGGCAAGAGAACAAAGAACTCTGGGAAGCAGGCGTGGTCACGCCTCATTTTTCTCTCTCCTGCCTGAAGGAGTGATTCGTTTTCCGACTCTCACTGATCAATTTACATCTCATGGGGAAACATCAACTGGAGTTTGGTATCATCTGTGTGCAGATAACTCTTCTATCTCTTTTATTAACCCAACACAATTTTAAAGGGCATTGGATGTTAATCAGTTAAAGGCTGAACATTTTCCCCTGGCGCCTAAAAAGTGTACAATGAAGGTGCCAGGCAAACCTCCCTGGGGAGAGCGCTCCACAAACAGGGAGCCACTGCAGAAATTGACATAATTTAATGTACTTTGAGGGTATTTCTTACTCTATACCCCCGAACATTGTCGAACTATCAAGTCTAGAATGAAAGAGGCCAAAAAATACCTACATTCTCCCCCACACCACCCCCCAAGATCTTAGCAAAGCACACTGGAATTTGTCAATCCAGAACAGTGGTTTCCTTTTTGCTATGGTGGCCCACAAGTCTAAATTTACTTGGTATAGTAATCAATTGATTTATTGTCCCATGAAGTTTGGACCTTTGTTCTTCAGCGGCCATTGGTTTAGTGCATTTTAACCTGCAAATTTGCCTGTTAAATTTACTGAACACCCTTATTGATGTGGTTTACTTACAAAGTAATTCAAAAAGTTTTTTTGTTTGTGGGTATGTAAGACTCTAGCCTTTCTGACATTCGGTTACATATTTCAATATTGCATTATAATATGCCAAGAAAACAAAAAGTTGGAAGAGGTATTCATCATACTAGTTAAAGATTACAAGCAAAAATTATTTTGGGTTTACTTATAAGTCCCACTTGCACAGGCCTTGCAACCCACCCGCTGGAGAGTCCTGATTAGAACAGATGTGGGTGACGTCAGTGGCATTTTCTTCTTAAGGAGCAAAAGTGGGGGAGCAGAGTAGGGTGTCTGTATAAATGACCAGGTCTCCTGGCTCCTGGCCCGCAACTGCTTGCTGCATGTGTCCCTTGGGGACAGAACATCCTTTGCACATTTTCCCAGTTTTGTTTCCGGATTCTGGCCCTTCTCCTCAGTCTTTCTCTTGGTTTCAGCACAATGTGTAAGGGGCAGAATCTTCCAAGCATTCAAGCCACATTTACTTCCCAGGACACAATATAAGAGCACTCGGACCTTTAGCTTACCATATGACACACCAGGAATTACTGGTGTCATGTATTTCAATATAAAGCTGTTTTCCTTCAAAATAATACCACATGTCAGTGAATGGATAGAATGTTAATGACTTGGACATATTTCATCATACTTTAGAATATTTTATGGATTTTAAAAACTTTTGCATCGTTATTTTATGTTAATTGTTACTAACTTTATAGTTGCCAGCTTGTAAATTAATTCAGCACAATTTTGCATCTATTGTTTCACACCCACTAGGATAAAGTGGTAGCAGAGCCCGTGAGCCGCCTGCTGGAATCAACATTACGCAGCACTCACATGCCAAGCCGCATAGGAGCCCTACATGGAATTCTTTACATCCTTGAGTGTGACCTTCTTGATGAAACAGCAAAGCAACTTATTCCAATCATCTCTGAATATCTGCTTTCCAATCTAAGAGGAATATCACAGTAGGTGTTTATGTAATAATGTACTGTGGCTTTCATTTAACAGAATTTCTGAGTTGTGGAACTGAAAATGCAACACAACCTGATGTGGTTAACCTCTTCAGTCTGCTTTAATGGACATTTTAGTAAAAGTTATCAGCAAGCTTGAAACAGCGGGTAAAACTTTAGAAATCGTTAGCATCATATGATACTTTGATCTTGCATAAATATGTGGCTACCAGTCACCTAGCCAGGGAAACTTCCTTTTTAACAAGAGCAAACAGTTGGTTTGATAGATAGTGTATATTTAAAATTTTAAAAAATGCTACAAGAACCATAAAACAGTTATTTCTTCTAGTCACTTCTTCTGAGTCTCATTAGAAAGAGTTGTAGTTCCAGCTATGTAAGGATTATAGAACAGAGCACTTGATTTTAACGCTCTATGGGAAGACTCCAGCCCACTGATATATCAATGTTTCTCCTTTTTAACAGCTGTGTGAACACCCACAACCAGCAGCATGTCTTGGTAATGTGTGCAGTGGCATTCTATTTAATAGAAAACTATCCTCTCGATGTAGGGCCTGAATTCTCTTCAGGAATTATACAGGTAGGTATGGCGTGTGAGAGAAAGACTTTGCATTCGCTTTTATCTTGAGAAGTAAAATAGAATTGATCAATTAGCATAAATGGAAGGATTTAACAATATTTTTGGGTGGCATGCACATTTGTGGTATGACAAGGCTAAAGCGCATAAAAGTTTCAAAAATCATATTGTCAGAAAAGCACTATTAAATGTCTGGGTCAGATATAAGGACTTGCTGGAAAATAAGACTCCAAGATGGCTATCACCTATGGAAGCTAAGGCAGTTAAAAAGCTAAATATGGAGTCGAAATGGCCAAGATATTGGGAAATCTTGGAAAAGGAAGGGGACAAATTGAGATTGCAGAGTTTTGAAAAACTAAAAGGGAAGGTGAGAGATTGGTTACATTACCATCAAATAAATGAAGTGTTTAAATTAGATAGTAAAATAGGCTTCCAGGTGGAAAAATCAAAATTAGAGACTGAACTGTTAGAATCCAGTACTAAGAATTTGTCAAAAATGTATGATCTGCTGCTGAAATGGAATACACAAGATGAAATGGTAAAATCAAGTATGATTAAATGGGCTCAGGACATTGGTCATAACATCATGTTTGCTGATTGGGAAAAGTTGTGGACCACCGGGTTGAAGTTTACGGCGTGTAACGCCTTAAGAGAAAATATAATGAAAATGATTTATAGGTGGTACATAACCCCAGTCAAGCTTGCAAAGATCTACCATTTGCCTGATAATAAATGTTGGAAATGTAAAGAAAAGGAAGGTACATTCTTTCACCTCTGGTGGACGTGCCCGAAGATTAAGGCATTCTGGGAAATGATTTATAATGAACTGAAAAAGGTATTTAAATATACTTTCCCCAAGAAACCAGAGGCCTTTCTCTTGGGTATTGTCGGCCAGGGGGTGTTAAAGACAGATACAATTTTTTTTATGTATGCTACAACAGCAGCTAGAATACTTATTGCAAAGTACTGGAAGACACAGGATCTACCCACACTGGAAGAATGGCAGATGAAGGTGATGGACTACATGGGTTTGGCAGAAATGACGAGCAGAATCCGAGACCAGGGAAGAGAAGCGGCGGAAGAGGAATGGAAGAAGTTTAAGGATTACTTAAAGAAATACTATAAAATTAATGACAGTTAGAATGATGTTGGGCTTAAAATAAATGGTTACTATTAGTAATGGTTAAGACAGAGAGAATAAGGATGATTAATATAAATTTATAGTAAAATAAGGGAAGATTCGCTGAATAATTGTAAGAACTTGGAATACAGAAACGGGAAGCAAGAGGAAGTCGAGGAAGTAAGGTTTAAGAAATTAGGACATGAAATGGTACTGGTTTTTTGTTCTGTTAATGTTTGTTGTTTGTTTTTGTATGTTTTGTTTGTGTTAATATAAAAATTGTTTAATAAAAAATATTATAAAAAAAAAAAAGATCAATTAGCATAAATGACCATGGCAGAATATAAGGAAACGACCTTCAACCCATAATAGTGTGCTTGTGTACTTACTATGCATCAAGTGGTGTGAATTTAGCCTATTCTTGGAGAGCATAGCTGAGAGCTGGTGCGACCTCAGTTACCAGACTGAAAACACTTTGGGAGGTTGAATTTCACAGCTGCATGTAAGGAGATATTGTGTCCGCTGTGGTTAAGGTTTATCAGGTAGAGCCTGGCTGTGTGTTTGTATCCTCATGTTCCTCTTGTACCTTTGCCCACCTTCGTCTGCTGCAAAATGTGACAGGTGACTCCACTGAACCTTCCGTGCACCTTCTTAAGATTCACTTCATTATAATACTGGTGAATACCAAACCACATTAGAAGCCTGCCGCTGTGTCATAGTTATTTCCCACCATCCTGTGAATGAGCTATTTGGGAATAAGGGGAAATGTCGAGCAAGTTGGATAGTTTCCTGCCACTTCAGTCTGAGAAAAGGCCCTCTTTGGGGGTATAATCTGTAAAAATGCTTGTGAGAGAGAGGAGCCCAGTGTGGTGCTAGACTTTGCTGTAGTAGTAGTAGTAGTAATAATAATAATAATAATAATAATAATAATAATTTATTATTTGTACCCCGCCCATCTGGCTGGGTTTCCCCAGCTACTCTGGGCGGCTTCCAACAAAGATGAAAAATACACTAAAATGTCACATATTAAAAACTTCCCTGAACAGGGCTGCCTTCAGATGTCTTCTGAATGTCAGGTAGTTGTTTATCGCTTTGACATCTGATGGGAGGGCGTTCCACAGGGCGGGCGCCACTACCGTGAAGGCCCTCTGCCTGGTTCCCTGTAACTTGGCCTCTCGCAGTGAGGGAACCGCCAGAAAGCCCTCAGAGCTGGACCTCAGTGTCTGGGCAGAACGATGGGGGAGGAGACGCTCCTTCAGATATACTGGACCGAGGCCGTTTAGGGCTTTAAAGGTCAGCACCAACACTTTGAATTGTGCTCGGAAACGTACTGGGAGCCAATGTAGGTCTTTCAAGACCGGTGTTATATGGTCTCGGCAGCCGCTCCCAGTCACCAGTCTAGCTGCCGCATTCTGGATTAGTTGTAGTTTCCGGGTCACCTTCAAAGGTAGCCCCACGTAGAGCGCATTGCAGTAGTCCAAGCGGGAGATAACCAGAGCATGCACCACTCTGGCGAGACAGTCTGCAGGCAGATAGGGTCTCAGCCTACGTACCAGATGGAGCTGGTAAACAGCTGCCCTGGATACAGATTTGACCTGTGCCTCCATGGACAGCTGTGAGTCCAAAATGACTCCCAGGCTGCGCACCTGGTCCTTCAGGGGCACAGTTACCCCATTCAGGACCAGGGAATCCTCCACACCTGCCCGCCTCCTGTCCCCCCAAAACAGTACTTCTGTCTTGTCAGGATTCAACCTCAATCTGTTAGCCGCCATCCATCCTCCAACCGCCTCCAGACACTCACACAGGACCTTCACCGCCCTCACTGGTACTGATTTAAAAGAGAGGTAGAGCTGGGTATCATCCGCATACTGATGAACAGCCAGCCCAAACCTCCTGATGATCTCTCCCAGCGGCTGCATGTAAATGTTGAAAAGCATGGGGGAGAGGACAGAACCCTGAGGCACCCCACAAGTGAGAGCCCAGGGGTCTGAACACTCATCCCCCACCACCACTTTCTGAACACGGCCCAGGAGGAAGGAGCGGAACCACTGTATGACAGTGCCCCCAGCTCCCAGCCCCTCAAGACGGTCCAGAAGGATGTTATGGTCGATGGTATCAAACGCCGCTGAGAGATCCAGCAGAACTAGGAAACAGCTCTCACCTTTGTCCCTAGCCCGCCAGAGATCATCAACCAGTGCGACCAAGGCAGTTTCAGTCCCATGATGAGGCCTGAATCCCGACTGGAAGGGATCCAAATGGTCCGCTTCTTCCAGGCATGCCTGGAGTTGTTCACCTGTGCTTCATAGTGGTAATAAATGGTGCTTTGTCATAATGAATTGGCTGTTGTTGAGCTCTGTTGTATTTTAAATTGAGTTTCACATATTGGCCTTACTGTTGTGATTCCACACCTGTCTATGGATATTTAAATTTATTTCCTGTTTGTTTCAGATGTGTGGAGTGATGTTGTCTGGAAGTGAAGAATTGACACCATCCATTATTTATCACTGTGTCTTGAGAGGGTTAGAACGGCTCCTCCTTTCAGAACAACTCTCAAGGCTGGATTGTGAATCATTAGTTAAACTGAGTGTAGACAGAGTGAATGTGCACAGCCCACACAGAGCCATGGCAGCATTGGGGTTAATGCTGACATGCATGTATACAGGTATGGATCTCTTCACATGTTTTCAGTGCTGAAAATGCACACCTCATAAAGTAACACTTCCCAGGAACTGTTTTCATAGCACATACATTTACTTTTTTTCATATTCTCAGTAATGTGTAGCCCTCTGGAGTAAGGATTATCAAGGTAATCCTGACCCAACAGTGAAATAAATGCTAGATTACTTCTGTTGCCTCCCACTTTCTAATTATTGCCCCATGATGTGTAGGTAAAGTGGGACAGTGAGAGATGGTTTCAAAAAGATGGTACTTTCTATAACCTGCTAGCAGATTCTTCCTTGGACATCATCTAAGACAGGGGTCAGCAAACTTTTTCTGCAGACCTTGTGGGGGGCCGGACTATATTTTGAGGGGAAAATAGATACCCCCCCCATTACTCTCCCCTCCCTTCTCCACAGCACCGGACAAGCCCCAGTGGCTGCTTACCTGTGTGGCTGCTTACCTGTGCCTTGCGAGTGGCAGGGGCTGGCAGCAGCGGAGGGACGATAAATGGTGTGAAAGGGCTGGCTCTGGAGAGGGGCTGCTTAAAATGGCGTTCAGCCAACCGCGGCTCAACGAAGCCCAGCCCCCTTCCTCCTCTAGGCAGGGCGGGGAGAAGCCAGGAGGAGGGAGGGAGGAGGCGCCACCATGGTGTGTGAGAGGGAGGGGGGTGGAAATGGCACAGCCCGAATGATCAGAATCCATGCGGCGATTCCTGGACCGTCTGCGGGCTGGATCCAGAAGCAATTGGGCTGGATTTGGCCCCCGGGCCTTAGTTTGCCGACCCATGATCTAAGATCCAAGGCAATGATAGAGAACTCAGTGGCCAGAAGAATAATTTGGCTGAGGAACTAGGACATAGATCTTGGCCAGACTGGCAAATTTCCCTTTTGCAAGAACTGAAGTATTTGGTGAGCCAGTTGAGGCAGTCGTCACCGAAACTAGACACACGCACATATACACCCATGTTGCTGACAGCCAAAAAAGGGACAAGTGAAATAAAAAATCCAACAAGCCTCTTTATCAACAAGCACATACCTTTGGAGTATTCAAGCCTTGATGGAACTGCATCTTCAAGTCATCGGGCAAGAAATCTAACCAATCGTCCACTTGTTTCTCAACTTCTAATTACATGCAAGGAAAGAGCGTACCTCCACATAAGACCAACCATTTGGTCACAAACTGGTCACAAACAGCAGTGGGCCAGTGTGTCCAGAGGACAGTGTCTGGAGTTTACCCTCTGGAATTTGCCTAATAATAATAATAATAATAATAATAATAATAATAATAATTTATTTCTACCCCACCCATCTGGGGTTTCCCCAGCCACTCTGGGTGGCTTTCAACAGAACATTAAAAACAGAACAAAACTTCAAACATTAAAAACATCTCTAAACAGGACTGCCTTCAGATGTCTTCTAAAAGTTGGATAGTTGTTTATTTCCTTGACATCTGATGGGAGGGGCGTTCCACAGGGCAGGCGCCACTGCCGAGAAGGCCCTCTGCCTGGTTCCTTGTAGCATCACCTTGTTTGAGGGGTTTAGTGAAACATCAAGCCTTCAGCAGGACAATTCAGCACCTAGTCTCAATCCCAAGCTGTTATCTTCAGGATGTATTTTGGTTCCCCACCCCCTTTGGTGCTTTTTACAACATAGCACAAGGAACACCTAGCCAAGGACCTCTTGAATATTTCTAAGATTGTGGCCCAAGTCCAAAGTGGGTAGCTTGTCTGCTGGGTATGTTGAAGACAAGAGTTTGTGGCTTGCATACCCACTATGGCATAAATAGGCCTTCTAGAAGTCAAGCTGTTCTGGGATGCCAGAAAGCACATTCAAATAGAGTGCTGCCCTCTTCCTTAGAGAACTTGTCTTAATATCAGGGCACTTCAGCAATGATGGTGGGTTCCCTTCCTGGCTATTTGTTCAGGCCAGGCAGGAGGTTATATAATGAATGGTGGTTCCAGATTCAGCATTCAAACTCTGGTAATCCTGAGTTGGCTGGGGCCAACATCTTGGCATTTGTAGCACTTAGCCAATGGATGTCAGTCCCTCATTCTGGTGCCTGTATTACTTTAACTACCTTTATTTAAATTATCTGGTTCCCTTGTACTGTATATTAAAACTGTGTTTTCTTGGTATTCTGCCTTTAGGAAAAGAGAAGATAAGTCCAGGGCGAGTTGCAGATCAAAACCAAGCAGCTCCCGACAGTGAGTCTGTCATTGTGGCTATGGAGCGAGTTTCTGTTCTTTTTGACAGGTAGGAAATGGTTGTTTTAAAGAAAATGTAATTGGCAGGGATTGTATTTATAGGTGAGATTAAAGGTATGTCAGATATGCCCCCCCCCACACTTTCACGGCAGGTTAAGAGGATAGATTTTTAAGAATCGTCAGGGGAGGTGGGTTTTATCTTGAAAGATGAAGTGTCCAAAAGATTCCCCCCCCCCCCACACACACACACTACCTTCCTTTGTGAAAAGAAGAAAAAGTGGCAACCTTTTGGCCGATCCCAGCAGCCCAGCCATCTTTCTGGGACAAAATGTCATGATAAAGCATACAAGTAAATTCCATTTCCAGGAATATGAATCTAATGTAAATTCAATGCAGAGATTTTGGATGTGTGCACATATATCAAGTTAATCCCTTTGTTATCTGAAACTAAGTCTCTCAAGATTGATTTAATTGCTGAAAATCCTACACCTAGTCAATACTCAATGTGTCAACAGTGGAACAGCCACATATATTTTTATTAGAAATAATCAAGCATGTATTTTATGATCCTATAAACCGTGATTGGTAATGCTTTCATAATGAATTGATCGCAAAATGTAGTTGTAGGTTTTCCAGACCACTTTCTTTCTCCTACATCAGCAGAATAATACACATTTGGAGAAGGTGCAATATTTCCGTTTTTAGAGCCCGTAAGTCGTATAGAAGCCTGTCACAGCTGAAAAACAAAACGGCTGAAAAGACAAACGTCTGTTTATCAAGTGGTTACAATGTGATGGAAAGCAGTAGAGAAGATGCTCCAGCTAGAACGCTTGCCCTCATTAGCTCCCAAAGGAACCAGCAGTGGCCTGAGAGCTCTCTGCCATTCCACATTCTCCAGGATCTACATTACCTAGAGAAGTCCTACTGCTTTTTAGAATACTTTAAAAAACTCATATTCTCTTGCTAAAAGTGCTGACTGAGAAGCTCATTTGCTCTAGATGAGCGGCCTGAGAGTTCCAAAATAGCTGTGATGGTTCATTAAAAAGAAGTTGTGTTGTGAACCCCTCAGCCTAAGAGATCTTATAGGAGCTCACCCTGATTGCACTAAAGAATTTATCAGCACTGAATGGAGCAGGGAAGCCTTTTCTGTTGTGGTCACTGACTGGGATGAATATATTTTGTTACATGAAGCTGAATATTTGAGAAATATGATAGTTGCTTGTTATTACATCTGTTTGTTTTTTAGGGTTAGAAAAGGATTTCCCTTTGAAGCCAGAGTCGTAACTCGGATTCTCCCTCAGTTTCTTGACGACTTTTTCCCTCCACAAGATGTGATGAATAAAGTCATAGGAGAATTTCTTTCTAACCAGCAGCCATATCCACAATTTATGGCAACTGTAGTATATAAGGTAAGATTCCCCCCCCCCCCATATCTCCCCCTGACCTCTTTTGTTTGCTCACTTCTAACACTTTGTTGGTTTTCCGGTTTTCCCTTTTGCTTAGACATTTTCACTAGCTCACAAGCTGTGACTACTAGGGTGAAACAAAAAAAATTGTCTGCAAAGTATGTGGCAAATTATTCACAGCAAGCAAGCAATGACAGTCTCTGAGGATCAAGGCCTTAGCCCTCTTCTGCTTCTAAAAAGCATTTGATAATCTTATATGGGGGGGGAGGCACAAATAAGACCCTGTTGAAGTAATAGTTCTTAAATGTATTTGATACTGATTCTAATTTAATGTTCAAATCAAATTGAGTAGCCCATCATGTTAATATTTAGTCTGTACTGCTTTATTTTTTGTGCTTTTATATTGCTGTACACCACCCTGATATTTTATGAGAGGGTAGTATATACATACTTTTATAAACAAATAAAATCATGTAAGAAAGGTACAAAATTGTATTTTAGAGTCAACAGCAGTCTAACTCCACACAAACGGTATTTGAGATCTGTAGTGGTGTTTCCTATGGGGTCTCAGATCCCTAATAGCACATTCATGCATCTCTTCCACAGCTCAGAATCCTTTCTATGTATGAAAAGAATGGAATAATTAAAGCAAGGGTGGCAAATTAGCCATAGAGGTGTAGCTGTGCTGATTGCTGGCCACGCTCGCTCTGCTGATAGAAGTTGGACTCCATCAGCATTTGGGCATGCAGTCTTTCATTCTCCCCTCTCTCCCCTAACACATATATTTACCGTATTTTTCGCTCTATAAGATGCACGTTTTCCCTCCTAAAAAGTAAGGGAAAATGTGTGTGCATCTTATGGAGCGAATGCAGGCTGCACAGCTATCCCAGAAGCCAGAACAGCAAGAGGGATTGCTGCGCAGCGATCCCTCTTGCTGTTCTGGCTTCTGGGATTCAGAATATTTTTTTTCCTTGTTTTCTTCCTCCAAAAACTAGGTGCGTCTTATGGTCTAGTGCGTCTTATAGAGCGAAAAGTGCGGTACATTGGGATTGTCCTGTTAGTGAGATTTTTTAAAAAAATAGTCATTTTGGGGAAAGTGTTGAAATACCGAAAACAAATTATTTATTTACTGCAAGAGTACATGACATATGATGTGGCACTGTTTAGGGAAAAATAGGTTTATATTGATTTTAATACAACATTAGAAAGATTAATCATGGCTAAAGAAACAAGTTACCGTACTGCTCATGTGTCAATTTCCCCCACCCACACTTAATCAGGGTTTGGGTCGTCAGCAGAGAGTGAGGCCACATTGCTGACCTGGCTTCCCAGTGCTGTGCATCACTGCAGGCGCAACAGGGCCCTGAATTGTTCACCTCCGTGACTAGCAAAAGAAGAAGAAATCAAGCAGATTTTTTAAGCATACACAACCCATGTAGCTGTGGAGCTTGTGAAGGCTTTTTATTTTCCCGAGCCTTCTAGATTTGTTAGCTTTAAGTCTGTTATGTGCTAGTATTCTGTCTGCTAATTAGTGTACTTGTTCCTTATGTAGTTTGTTTTATAATTTACGGATTATTAATCTGAAAATTGACATTGAATCGAAGAACAGGATTAACAGCATAAACACAAAACCAGCCCTGCAGTTAAAAATAACTGGGTATGGTATATCTTTCTGTTTGTTGCAGGAGAATCTTTATATACATTTTCTTTCGCATATGATCTATCTGTTTTAACTCTTGCAGGTATTTCAAACATTGCATACCACTGGCCAGTCCTCCATGGTCCGTGACTGGGTGATGCTGTCACTTTCCAACTTCACGCAGAGAACACCGGTCGCCATGGCAATGTGGAGTCTGTCTTGCTTTTTTGTCAGTGCTTCCACCAGCCAGTGGATTTCAGCAATGTATCCTAAGCAGATTATTTTTCTATAGGCCTCATTTTAAAGCCTAAAGAAAGACTTCCGTTTTCCAGTGGTGCTGGGATGGGGCAGTCTTCCCTTTGGAAAAGTACTTCCTCTTGGTGGCAGGCAGGGTGAGATTTCAAAGAATCACAGAGTTGTACAGCTGGAAGGGACCTCAAGGGTCATCTGGTCCAGCCCCCCTGCAATGCAGGAATATTTTTGCCCAACATGGGACTCGTAGCCCATGACCCTGAGATTAAGAGTCTCATGCCCTACTGACTGAACACCAGCGGGGGTTTGCCCTGGTTTCCAGAATAGTGAGCCATTAGCAGTTAAAAGGATTTCTGCAGAACTCATCTCCAGCTCGTAAATTCTCCTTTTTTATCTCCATGTTCTGATCTGTCCTTTTCATAAGAAGTTGCACTTAACTTAAATCAACCACCGCTTTCAGTGCAGGACTCTGACGTTTGACTTCTAGATGCTCTGCAGTGTTCACAAAGCCCACATCCACACTATATATGTAAATTTTAAAGCTCATTTAAAGCACATGGCCTCCCCTAAAGAATCCTGGGAGCTGTAGTTTAATACTTACAAAGCTACAATTCTCAGAACCCCTAGCAAACTTCGGTGCCCAGGATTCTTTGGGAAAAGCCATGTGCTTTAGATGTATAGTGTGGATGTGACCGAAGTCATTTACCACCCAGATCTAGATGAAAACACCATCAGTTTCCCTGGTCTCCATCAGGGATTCAGTGATGCCTCATACACAACATTTTGTCTCTGGAGCCACAGATTCTGTCAGAAGAGCAGCAAGTGATCATTTGGAATCTGATGGATGAAAAACTGATGGATGCAGTGGTAAAATCAATTTTTAAAAAATATGGTGGCTATGCTTGAATGTCGCAGTAAGTCATGGTCTATTGTGGCAGGACTTACCGTAGCCTACAAGCTTCTCTCAGTTTCACACCGCCTTCTCCGCTGGTATAGCTGCAAGGAAGAGTGCAGAAGGTTTCGCTTCCACACAGCTTGTGTGGTTCACACATGACGAACGGTGTGGCAAAGTATGGCTAAAGTTCACTATGGTTTCTTTGTAACAAGCCAACTTCAAATGGCGTCTTATAAAGGTGACTTTCTTCAACCAAGCCATAGCTGTGATTCACCGCAGTTTAAGGCATGGCTGGGGAAGCAGCTTCCAGACCAGATACAACTTGCTGCTCGCTTTCACCTGGCCTGTGGCACATGCTCCCTCTCCCCACTTGACCTTTGCCGCAAAAAATGGTGGATAGGGGAGTAAGTGTTGGATGCCTTTGAAAGCATGGAGCTTACAGTCAGACTTATCCACACGGTCAAATCTGTCCTGGGTGCCTGGGCAGCTTTTCGCCCGAGGACAGGAGCTTTTGAAAGTGCAGACTTAGCTGACACGCTTTCAAAGCTTCCCAAGGGAAGAGCCGTCAGGATTTGTGCTGGTCTCAGTATCCTCAAAGCAAGAAACCACACAGTACTTCACCAGACTTGATTTTAGACAACAGATACGTTTTATCAGCATGTTGAATAACATTTAACACTGTCATACTGAGGCTTGATTCTGTTCCATCAGTTCTGCGGAATTTTAATACAGAATACTAAGGGGGGATATCTTTATCCTCACAGTCTACTGGGTGAATATATATTTTTTGGGCCATACATGTTTCTGTAAAAGAAAGCTGCTGTATGAAGCAGTTGAGATATGAACCAAAATAGGAGATTTCCTGAAACCCACTATATTAATAATAATAATTAATTATTTGTACCCCGCCCATCTGGCTGGGTCTCCCCAGCCACTCTGGGCAGCTTCCAACAAAGATTAAAAATACATTAAAATGTCACACATTAAAAATTTCCCATCAGAGGGCCGCCTTCAGATGTCTTCTAAATGTCAGGTAGTTGTTTATCTCTTTGACATCTGAGGGGAGAGCATTCCACAGGGCGGGCGCCACTACTGAGAAGGCCTTCTGCCTGGTTCCCTGTAGCTTCGTTTCTCGCAGTGAGGGAACTACCAGAAGGCCCTTGGCACTGGACCTCAGCGTCGGGGCAGAACAATGGGGGTGGAGACGCTCCTTCAGGTATACTGGGCCGAGGCCGTTTAGGGCTTTAAAGGTCAGCACCAACACTTTGAATTGTGCTCGGAAACATACTGGGGGCCAATGTAGATCTTTCAAGACCGGTGTTATGTGGTCTCGGCGGCTGCTCCCAGTCACCAGTCTAGCTGCCTCATTCTGGATTAGTTGTAGTTTCCAGGTCACCTTCAAAGGTAGCCCCACGTAGAGCGCATTGCAGTAGTCCAAGCGGGAGATAACTAGAGCATGCAGCACTCTGGCGAGACAGTCTGCGGGCAGGTAGGGTCTTAACCTGCATACCAGATGGAGCTGGTAGACAGCTGACCTGGGTACAGATTTGACCTGTGCCTCCATGGACAGCTGTGAGTCCAAAATGACTCCCAGGCTGCGCACCTGGTCCTTCAGGGGCACAGTTACCCTATTCAGGACCAGGGAGTCCTCCACACCAGCCCGCCCCCTGTCCCCCAAGAACAGTACTTCTGTCTTCTCAGGATTCAACCTCAATCCATTAGCCGCCTTCCATCCTCCAACCGCCTCCAGGCACTCACACAGGACCGTCACCGCCTTCACTGGTTCTTATTTGAAAGAGAGGTAGAGCTGGGTTTCATCTGCATATTAGGTTTCTTTATGCTGATGTGTAGAGTTTACTTTTGAACCCTTTTTCCAGTGGGGAGTGATGTGGTTAAAACTCAAAATGCTTTATATGATGCTTTTGGTTATATCCTTGACTGTTTTGAAAGTCTTCCACATATTATCAGCAGAATGGGAAAATCAGAGCAAGTGGACATTAACCTCTTCTGCTTGGTGGCCATAGACTTTTACAGACATCAGATAGATGAAGAATTGGATCGCAGAGCCTTTCAGTCTGTATTTGAGGTGGTGGCATCGCCAGGTAACCCCTATCAACGCCTTCTAACTTGTTTGCAAAATGTCCACAAGATAGCAGCATGCTGAATCAGGGACAGTGGTGGTCTGAAGACATGGAATATTGAAACCTGATGGGTTGATTGACATATGGGGACAATTGAACATTTACAAATGTGCAGGTCCCATCTTGGGTTTCGGTTTTGTAAGTTTATATTTTTCCATCTTCCTTTGCATAAAGCTGAACTACACAAACGACATTAAATTGCAGAAAGGTAGCCGTGTTGGTCTGCCATACTCAAAACAAACAAACAAACAAATTTCTTTCCAGTAGCACCTTAAAGACCAACTAAGTTAGTTCTTGGTATGAGCTTTCGTGTGCATGTAGTGTATCTGAAGAAGTGTGCATGCACACGAAAGCTCATACCAAGAACTAACTTAGTTGGTCTTTAAGGTGCTACTGGAAAGAAATTTGTTTGTTTGTTTGTTTTGACATTAAATTGGACATGGTACTTACCAGGGTCGTGCTAAAAGAATGTCTGGTCACATTTGCTGCAAAGTTTGGGATAAACTTTAGCATTACTGTGTAAGATAACGGACAAGTACTGAACGCCAAGCAACTTGTTAATGTCAACATAAGTCATCTTATTGTTGCTAATAGTGAACCTGATTAATAACATCCTGTCCCAGAAGGCAAGCTACAGGCATTTTAAAACCAAAATGCTTTAGGGTTTTTTTTTGTAGTTGTATGTATTCATTTGTGGCATAATACTGACCAGAGGCTTTTTTCCCTTAATATGTCTTGTAAAAAGAAAAAAAGAACGAAAAAGTTTATACCCAGCATGTATAATGTGTTTGGATGCTCTCTGACCTTATTGTCGTGTTGGGGGGGGGGGAGAAGAGTAGACATACATAACCATACTTCCTTTTTTACCTCAGGATTTAAAAGTTCAAATGATATATTGGTTAAATAAAACTTCTATAAATATTTCTGTATCATGTATAGGATGTAAAGATGTAAAATGGTGCAGCACGGGAAAAGCACTTGCGGTTTGAAATTAATAATAGCCACTCTAGCTGAGTATCTTGACACCATCCCTCAGTTTCCTATTAGATGTTCTTACACACAAACACAGACATATATATATATTTGAAAATCACTTTGATGTACAAGTCATCTTTAAAGCCCTATATTACGTCTCTTGTATGTCACTATTTGAAAAACTGGAATATATATATATATTAGTTTAAATTGGTTTTAAATATCATTAATTTTCTGCAGATGCTTTTGGTTTACTTTGAACCAGTGAATGGGGGAAATAAATTAGCCACTCCTTCTTTAGAGCAAAATATTTTTAGGAAAGCAAATTTTTTTCCTGGTAAGCAGCAAATCATCAGACGTTTTTAGATAAGTCTTTTGATTGAAAAAAAAATGCAGTCCATGTACTCTGTATGCAGATTAAGAACGAGGTCTAACTATGATTTCTCTGGAGCTGGCTCAAATATTTGATAAATATGCAAGCATTATTCTATGGCTGAGCACTTTGTCGGTACAGATGTATAGCATAAATAGTAATTCATCTTAAAATTCCCCATAAATAGTATTTCTAGGGAAAGAACATTGGCTTCACATATGGAAATACAGGGTGGGGAAAGTTCAATATTTTGATTTTCTATTATGCTGTATTTTTATTCATCTCAACATTTTCACCAACAAAACAATAGTTTTATCAGGAGGAATGTGGACTGTGCTTTTGTGTATATAATATATGTAAAATTATACATGTGACTGCATTTGATGTATACATGTGTATATTTGTATTTATTAAACTGATGGATTTAAACTGTCTCCTGTTCTTAAACATCTTAAAGCATTATTGCATCTGAACATAATTTGATTAAAAAGCAATTTATCCACATGTTGTTTTTTCTTGTTTTCATTTTGGCAAAAAAAATTAACAATAGAAAGACTTCTCCCCCCAGCAGAGTTGATTCTAGTAAGTACTTCTGTTAGGCTACTGTTTTAGAAAAAAATTCTACACATTTATAATTGCCAATACAGAGTTTAATGGCCCATATTCTGTAAAATAATAGTGTGTGTGTGTGTGTGTGTGTGTGTGTGTGTGTGTGTGTCTGAAAATATATGTTGATAAGATGTGGGCACAATATATTTTGTAAGTAGCAATGATAGGAGTGCAATATGCATAACTTTGTTTTGCGTGGTGATGGTGAGACTGTTCATTCAAGAACAGAAGAATGCACTCAAGATGCTTCTATAAGCTATGAAGTATTTAATTCACCTGTTCTAGATGGATACATAAACCATGTCTGTTTAAAGACCACGTGATGATAACTTTGCCTCCTCCCTACTTATGAAATTCTCCAGATGAGATTGAGATTTGCTGCGGAAGCTTTCTTGCAAATTAATTCTAACCAGAGTCTCAGAAATAGACAGTAGCAAGCATGCTGGAGTCCCCCTCCTTGTTGACATATATTCTGTCTTGAAATGCAGCTGTGCATGCAGGAATCCTGGGGGATAATAAGAAAGCATAAAGTTCAGAGACCAGTGGAAGCAGCATCAGCAAGCCTCTTGCCTATACTTTCGCGCCTCTACTTTCGCACCTCTTGCTTCCAGAACAAGAAAATGAGAGATACACACAGGGCCTTTTTGCAGCTGGAATTCAACAGAATTCACTGGTGCCTCTCAGGTGGGCACCATTGCTGTTAAAAGAGAACAAGGGGTGAGTTTCAGCACCTCTTTTTTTTTTAGAAAAATAGCACAGGATGCACATGAGATATTTCCTGATGACCCATAGAATTGAGATTCCATGAAACTTGATGTAAAATCCCCTTCTCATTCTTTATCTTGTTTTTGAAAATTGTAAATTACTCAGTACTTGTTAATGTTAAAAGATCATTTTTAAACATTGCCACCCTTACCCCCTGGGGGGTGGCTGGCATTGCAACCTAGAAGTCCTCTCAAGCTAGTTCACCATACCTTGATAATAATAATTTATTATTTATACCTCGCCCATCTGGCTGAGTTTCCCCAACCTCTACTACTGCAGAAACTCTGGATCCATTTCTCTTCAACTCAGATTTTGATTAAAAACCTCCCACTAATTATCACTTGCAGAATAGGTCCACTAAAGGCACGGGAACTGCTGGTTTCCTGCTTGCTGGGAATGCAGCCTCTTCCTGGAGAACTGTACAAAGAGAAAGATGGCTGCCTTCCTCCCATCTTCCTATTTATCCATACAATGTCCCTCATAGCCTTACAAGGCTGGGTCTGGTGGGAAGTGTAGTCTGGATGGCACCGAGTTTGGGAAGGATGCTCGGACCTCCAGATGTTTTGAGACTACAATTCCCATCATCCCTGACCACTGGTCCTGTTACCTAGGGGAGATGAGAGTTGTAGTCCCAAAACACCGGGAGGGCGAAGTTTGCCTATGCCTGCTCTAAGCCATTATGAATGATTTACACCTTTTGTGTCACTTCCTCTTATGATCACGTGTTTTGAGATCTTTGCCATGGATTCACTTGATTTATTAATATACAGTAATAACACTCTGCTACATTTCTGTTTTGAGGTTAAGCCACTCTTGCCCAGTTCATATGCCTCAGTAAACCATGGTCAAATGTGAACTCGTCTCTCCAGGCTGTTTGTCTCCTTCCCGCTAATCACAAACTTAACAGCCAAGCTGTTGCTCCCCAAAAAACGCAATCTGTAAACCAACAATTATTTGCTATAGTTCGTGGTCTGTTGGGGTGAAATATACTCGGAGTCCAGTAGTGATTTCATGCTCTTTATTGCAGCTTGTAAAACAGTGATTGAATTGCCCCCCCAAACCTCAGGCTTTTATATACATTATTTACACAAGGAGTCCCATCTGATTGGCTGATTCTGCTTCCCTCCTGGAGCCTGATTGGTCTTTTCCTGCGGCCAATCAGTTGTTGCATTCTACGATCCTACCAGCCTAATAGGCTGATTAACTTCTTCCTGGAGCCTGATTGGTCTTCTCCTGCAAGCCAATCAGTTGTTGCATTCTAGGATCCTACTTGCCTATTGTTCTAGGATCCAAGGTTAGTACATAACATGGGGTGAAGGATTAAGAACTGTATTGGCTCAGTCACCACAGCCTCGTCTTCCCTCACAAAGTGGTGGGGAGTCAAGGGCAACACAAGAATTATTGGGAGGTCCCATCCCTAACACCGACTCATTACTCTCTTTCCATGCAGAGCCCAGACATGTGAGCCAGGCAGGGTCTGGTGCTTATTGGGGCCAGAAGATCCAGGGGGCTGCAGCCTCATTGCCACGGGGAAGAGATAAATTGCAGTATAAATAAATTGCAGAGCCCATATTGTATATCTACAGTAGACACCTGTATCCAAAGATTATGACATACGTTGGAGCCAATCTGCAGCTGTGTTACAGCAGAACAAGCAACATTTTGATCAGTGAGTTGCTGCCCCAC
Organism: Podarcis raffonei; assembly: GCF_027172205.1. NCBI lineage: Eukaryota > Metazoa > Chordata > Lepidosauria > Squamata > Lacertidae > Podarcis > Podarcis raffonei. The sequence goes on from NC_070610.1 coordinate 5,280,953, forward strand.
CCTTCCCCCGAATGGGGTGTTGGGTCTGTAGTTAAACCAGAACAGAGGGGGAGAGAGATTTGTGCCTTCCTATGTGATTTATTGAGTTTGACTGAGTTTACATATATGTCACTTTTCCACAACGAGCTTTGCCCAAAGCAGCTTACAGCAAACACTCAAAAACATCCAAATACAGAGCACTGAAAATACAAATATACAAAATACAGGCCATGCCAGTAAATTAAAAAATGATGAAAATAAAGAGTTTGGCAAACACCAGAATAAATTCAGCAAAACAAAACATCTAAGCATAAATATGTAGCAGAACAAGAGTTAATGAACAACCATGTTTCTGGCACTGCTAAGGAGCCTGGCTTACATACAGTTCTGGGGGGGGGGGGTGGCGGCATACAGCTGGTTCCCATAGGCCAGGGGTCAGCAACCTTTTTCAGCAAGGGGCCGGTCCACTGTCCCTCAGACCATGTCATGGGCCGGACTATACTTCGGTGGGGGGGGGTGAATGAATTCCTATGCCCCACAAATAACCCAGAGATGCATTTTAAATAAAGCACACATTCTACTCATGTAAAAACACCAGGCAGGTCCCACTAGTAACCCAGAAATGCATTTTAAATAAAAGGACACATTTTACTCATGTAAAAACGCGCTGATTCCCGGACTGTCTGCGGGCCAGACTGAGAAGGCGATTGGGCCGCATCTGGCCCCCGGGCCTTAGCTTGCCTACGCCTGCCATAGGCTCACTCCAGAGGAGGCTGATGGCAGCAAAAGGCAAATTTGGGGTGGCAGAGGGGGGGCTATGATGGTCAGTTTCTTCTCCAGTCTCCTGGAAACACCAACTGCTGGTGCAGGCCTTATTGACTATGTGACATACTCTGTGAAGAACTACCAGTCCCAGAGTGCCTTATGGCTGATGCACAGGCAGGAAGGGACAGCTTGTGGGTGACACAAAGCACCATAATTGCCCCCTAGGGCAGCGGGAGCCAGGGCTGCCGGTCGGATTTAGAGGCCCCAGATATTTGCAAGTAAATGTCTAGCAGACACACATACATAGCATACGGCCCTGTCTGGCTGTAATACAAATCAGACTGGGCAGCTGGAGAGAGCGAGGGAACAGAAAGAAGCTGCAGGACACAAATAAATCCGTCACCTTTTCAAAACAGACAAGGCCTTTCAGGTAATTGACTAAATAGGAAAGTAGATTTTTAAAAGCATCCAGAATGAAAATGGGTTCAGTGTAAAGACTGATGGTGGTAAGTTAAGGAAAAGGCTGCCAGATATATCATGTGACTCCACTCTGGTGATATTGTTAAGAGCACTACTGTAGCTAGAAGATTTAAGCTGCTACACTATCTGATTGTTTTTCCACCAAAGATCCAGGCCTGTGCCCTAAAAAACGTAAGAGATAATTATGACTTTGCAATGAAAAAGGCCAGAAAAATAAGGCTTTGTAAATTGGGCTGTTTATGTATGTTTTTCAGCTGCATTGCTCCATTACAATTTATTTTTTAAAAAATCAAACAGCGTAAGATCTTTTTAAGGACCAACCAAAATAGTTTCAAAATAGTCGGCAAGCTTTTTCGAACTCTGTTTCAGACTGGATGTTGTGTCAAACAAAACATGCAAAGAAAGGGTCACAATGTAATTTCAGAAATGTAGGAAATGTAATTTCACAATGAAAATAGAAATGTGTGAGATTGCATAGGATGGAATTGTGATATATGTTTGTACTGGGTTTCTCCACCTCCCAAAATGCTGCAGCCTTCTCTCTCTGTGCCTCTCTCATCCACAGGCAGTTCTGCAGCAGGTACACCTGGCAGGACTGGCAATGTACAGACTGTCCTATGCAGACGGACAAAATGACTAACTAGAGGGCTACCAGCTTCATGGCCTTGCCAATTTTGCAATAGGTGCAGAGAAACTCAGCATTGAGAGTCTAGGGTTGCCATATTTCAAAAAGTAAAAACCAGGACACCCTAAAATTGTTGAGTTCTTTTTAAGGAAAACCTAAAAGTTGTTGAGCCTTTTTAAGACAAACCCCTAAGGTGTGGAGCAACACGATTCTTCGATTGACTTGCCTAAGATCCAGGACAAAGCGCCGCCTTTGGGAAATTCTCCCTGGATGTCAATTCTGCCTTTGAAATCCCGTTAATGTCCAGATGCATGGCAGCCCTAATGGAGACAGAGTCCTGGAGAACACCCCAACATCAGAATCTGGTGCCTGTTATGTTCAGGTGAGTGGGTGGCAGAGCTCCAGGCATGCCAAATGTGGTAGCACAGGCAGGATATGGGAGGTGATGGCAGCAGTGTGTTCTTGCTCTCCAGTCTAGTGGGTCTTTTTAACTTACATCATTTATGGGGTAGGAACCTGCCCATCCCTTAAGCTCAAGAGTGGATCCACCCCAGGAGATCCATCCAGTGACTCCTTTAATGGGTTTTCACCATCTCTTGAGCTTTGTTGTTTTGGTAGGCATTTTGAAATCTTATTTATTCGTTCATGTATCCCCATCTGCCACTTTATGTACTGTAAACTGTTTTTAAAATTGTTTTAAAATGTTGCTGGTTCATCATGTTGTACATGGCCTTGTTAGGTGGAAGCAAGGGTATGAGGCCATGGTCTGCAGCAGGAAAAGGAGGCAAGCAAACCAGCTAACTTAACCCCTCCCATGGTCCTCATTGCATCATCAAGAATAAGTCTTTGTTTCTTGGCTAACTCCACTAAACAGCCTGATGACCTAAGTATCTTACTACAATCTCAGGCAGCTCATTGTAATGATAAAGAAGGGTGAAAATCAAGGCGTCAGACCAGGTTTAAACCAATAAGAAATGTGCTTATTATTTTGTTAAAATAATGGTTATGACCAGCAAACAATTATAATTTATAGACAACCCCTCCCAGCCCACCCAGATTTCAAAACCATTTTTGTAATTACCCATAAGAGCAACTAGGGTATGAAAATACCATGGTAAAACAAAACAATCCTTTTCCCTGCTTAAGCCAGGGCGTAGGAGTTAAACAGTTTCTCTCCAGCCCTCCTAGCCTATTGACAATGGATCTTTTTGTTGAGTTTCTGTTAATTGGTTCTCATGGGAAACTTACAGATTCTGGCTTCACACAATTAACTCAAGGCAGTGTCAATTTACTCTTGGCAGAAAGCCAAGGTCAGCTTGACCTAGAAACTACTTACTCTGATTGGTTAACGACCAGCACTCAACTTTGTTATCTAGGGATTGCTAGGACAGTGTGGTGTTGGATGTGTTAGGAGTAGGAGTGCTGTGTATGGTTAAGAGAGAGAGAGAGAAAGAAAGGATTTATTTTGCTTTGTTTTGTATGCAGAAACTCTGCTGGTTTTATTTTTCCTTTTTAATAAATCCTGTAAATAGTTATTCTGAGTCTAGCTGACTAGTCATTTCCACCTCAACTAGCTTCTTTGCTGTGCAGGAAAACTCTGCTACGTTTGGGCTAAAGCCATTAGAGCTATGCCTGACACTTCAAAGTTCCATGAGGTTATGGGTATCGTGCTGCCAGCCTGAGTTGCGGTGGTGTCAGCATCAACGGTGTTGGTTCCAGTAGTTCCAGAAGTTGTTGTTCCTGTTGGTGCAGCAGATGGACACTGGCTGGTTCCTGACTGTGGTGAGCTGGTGACGCAGCGGACACAAGGACAACAGCTGCAGCGTGTGAGTGCTGGGTGCTGTGGTTCCTGTTTTCTCTCTCGGTGGTCGTGAGTAGCTGGTTCCGGGTTCCAGGGACATCGCTCTCAAGATGGCCTCACAACCAGTTCAGATGGCTTTTGAGCGTCTGAATGACTCCAATTACTTGCTGTGGTCGGAACGCATGCAGGCAGTGCTGCAGAGGGATCGTCTCTGGCAAGTGGTGAGTAAGTTTCCTGCGAAGCCTGATGATGAGGACCTCGATAAAGACCAAAGAGCAAGGGCCACAATTGTCTTGGGGCTGGAAGATTCCCAGTTGCCGTATGTGAGGGGAATCAAGACAGCTAGAGATGTGTGGCAAGCACTTAAAGAACTCCATGTGCGTGAGACAGCGGTTTCCAAGCTGTTCATTCGCAAGGCATTGTACAAGGCAATGTTACAGCCTGGGGTTACAATGCAGGAACACCTACACAGTTTACAGTTAAAGTTTGCTGCGCTACAGGAAAGAGACTGTGCGTTAGACCAGCAGGAGAAGGTGGCTATTATTTTGAGTTCTCTCCCGGAAAGCTGGGATAATTTAGTTTTGTCTCTAGAAGGCATACAGGAGGACTTCCGGAGGCGGCGCGAAACAGCAATGGCGGTCCTCTTCAGTTGTTGAAGAGGGGCTCCGCGGAAAAGGGTCGTGCGCTGCGGCACAGCGACGACCCGTTTAGGAAAACCACGGGTAGAGTGAGCCCGTGGCCGTGGGATTCGGCGGGCACCAGGAGCGACCTCGGATACGCAGAAGGGACCCCGTAAGGGGCTCCGGAACGTGGAGGGGGTAGCGGTGCTGTGAATCCATCGCTCTTTCCGCGGAAGCGAAGCCGCGCGGCTGCTGCTGATGAGCGCTGACCTTTCTTCTTTGAACATTTGATTGGAAACAACAAACTCGTGAGTAAGAAATTTGAGGCTTTATTTGGACATCAAATTGGAATTTCGGCTGAAAGCGGGAGACGCTAAAAAGGAAGTCAGTCTTCCGTCCCTGTTTAAAGTACTGAGCAAAGTTTTTTTAAAGCGGAAGCGTTGAAAGGAGTTTAAAAGAAGTTGGAACTTACCCTGCAAGTTTGGATTTGATTGTGAGACTGTGCTATACCTCTCTATATTTTGTGGATTATAAAGTTATAAGCCCCAGCTCACGGGCTGCCTGGATACAAAGTAACATCAGACTGTGGCAACTGTGTATAGAGACATAAAGTTACATTGGGCTACTTTGCAGTTACAAAAAAGGAACTGTTGTTCACACCTTCGCAAAGAACCTTTATCATCTGCAGTTTAAAGTGAATTTAGAGGGTTTCCCCCCCTTATTTTGGATTTTACCATATTTGGGAATTAAATGGTGGAAACTTTTGGGGAGCTCCCCCTGCTGGATTGTGGAAATATAAACCTCTGAGAACTGCTGGTTGTTTTGGAAATCTTTTTGCCTGGATGATTGCTTTTCCCATGGGATTTACAATTTGACCTTGAAACCTAGACAGTTGTGGAATGAGTGTGGCAGGAAAAACAAGGGCTGCCAAGAAAGCAAAACAAACTGAACTATTGCAATCAACTTTGCCTGTGCAGCCACGTAGATCATCTGTTCCAATTGTGACAGGTCTGCAAGAAGGACAATTTAAACAGCCAGTTTTGGAGGATATGGCTGCAGGAGGATTAGACCCTATTTCTAAAGAAATATTGGATCAACTGGCAGCATTAAATAAGAAAGCTGATGAACAAGCGGCTAAATTTGACCAGGTTACAGCAACGATTAATAAGTTGACAGACCAAGTTGCTCAAAACACACAGGCGATAGGAAATTTTGAAAAGACTATATCAGAGAACCGAAAATTAGCTGAGGACGCAAACACGAAAGCAGACCAAAACAAAAAAAGGATTGAGGAATTAAGAGGGGAAGTAAGACCACTGAGTAGACAGGTCACTGAACAACAGGCCTATCTGTCTATGGCGGAGCTGAAAAACCGGGAAAGTAATCTTAGGATTAGAAATATTCCAGAACTAGAAAAGGAAGATTTGACTGGCTTTTTGACTGCAGAAATATCCAAGTTCTGGGGTTTGGCAGAAGAGAAAGACTTCAAAATCGTCACCGCTTTTAGATTGGGAAGAGTGGCCAAGAAAGATAAACCAAGGGATTGCTTGATCATATTGAGATACAAGCAAGAAAAAGACAACATACTTGGCCTACATTTTAAAAACCCATTGGTGATACAGGGAAAGACAGCAGAAATCTTCAGAGACATACCAAAACAATTGTTGGACTTAAGAACTACATACAAGGATCTGGCAAGATTATTAAGAAACAACACAATCCCTTACAGGTGGGAATTCCCCCAAGGATTATCTTTTAATTTGAAAGGGAAGAAGGTGAGAATCAGAACAGCAGAAGAGCAAGAAAAATTCCTAAACGATCACGGGGAGGACCTTCGAAAAGGGACAGCAGGTACCTGGCCACCCCCCACGCCTGGTACAAAAGATCCACCTCCAGACATAGACGAGAAGGGAGACAACCCCATCGGCTAACAAGCTGATCCAGGATGTCTCTGCAGCTTTTTAGTTGGAATATCCATGGGGCAAATTCCCCTGAAAAAAGGAAAAGGATTTTTCACACTTTGAGGAAAGAACAACTAGACGTCATTTGTCTCCAGGAAACCCATGTGACTAGGCTCCACAGAAGAGTGCTAATAAACAAGCGACTAGGCCAAGAATTTATTTCATCAGCTAAAGAAAAGAAAAGGGGAGTCGTGATATATGCAAAGGAGAGCCTAGCACCAAAATTTGTGTTCAAAGATGAACAAGGAAGAATTTTGGCGATCGAAATACAATCACAAGGAGAAAAATTTTTGATAATTGGAATTTATGCACCAAATGAGGGGAAATCTGAATTTTATGGGAAGCTGCATGAGACAATGCTGGACCATATGGACTATAATAACATCATTCTGATGGGAGATATGAATGGGGTTGTCTCCACACACATGGATAAGCCACAAAATCAAAATGTGACTAAAGATGGCAGACTACCAAAGACTTTTTTTGAACTCACAGACAATATGGACTTGATTGATATCTGGAGGACAAAGAACCCCCTAGGTAGAGAGGGAACATTCTTTTCTGAGGCCCACCTATCCTGGACAAGAATCGACCAAATCTGGATATCTAGAGGACTGGCACCCAAGACCAAAAAAGTAGAGATCTGCCCTAAAACTTGCTCCGACCATAACCCCTTGAAAATGGACTTGAGACTTACACCAGCTGGATCCTTCAGATGGAGAATGAATGATGCATTGTTTAGAGACCAGGAGATAGTGAAGAAGGCCCAAAAGACGATGAAAGACTACTTTGAACTAAATTTGAACACTTCGGTGGAAAAAAAAACAATCTGGGACGCAAGCAAAGCTGTTATGAGAGGGTTTCTGATACAGCAGAATTCTATTAAGAAAAAACTCTGGAACGGTAAAAAGGACAAGATCTTGGAAAGGATAAAAGACGGAGAGAAAAAGTTGAGACTAAATCCAAAATCAAAAGAAGTTTTGAGAGAAATAAAATTCCATCAAGCACAATATGCAAAACTGATAAATCAAGAAGTTGAATGGAAAATCAAACAGATGAAACAAAGATCATTTGAATCGGCAAATAAATGTGGGAAGCTGCTATCATGGCAGCTGAAAAAGAGACAAAAACTGAACTTTGTTACCAATCTAGAGGTTGAAGGAGAATGTATTCAGAAACCAGAGGAAATTAGAAAGTGTTTCCAGAGATATTTTAAAAAATTGTTTTCCCAAGGACCCCAAGTGGAGACTGAAATAAATAAATTTTTAAAAAGCTATGGCCTACAAAAACTAACACAAGACAAACAAACTGACCTGAATTATAAAATAACCCAACAGGAAATCGAAAATGCCATTCAGAACATGCAACTAGGCAAATCCCCGGGCCCAGATGGACTTACCTCCAAATACTATAAGATATTGAAGGAATACCTGACTCAGCCATTGATGGAGGTATGTAATCAAATTATGGAAGGGAAGGGGGCACCAGAATCGTGGAAAGAGGCATTCATCACTTTGATACCAAAATTGGAATCTGAAAAGACTCAACTTAAGAACTACCGTCCCATCTCACTCCTAAACGTGGATTACAAGATTTTTGCTGACATTTTGGCAAATAGATTGAAAAAAGTCTTAAATGGAGTTATTCATAAAGACCAAGCAGGCTTTCTCCCTGGCAGGCATTTGTCAGATAATACTAGGAACATTGTTGACGTTCTGGAACTTCTACAGACAAATTTGAATACAAAAGCAGTTTTGATATTTATAGACGCGGAGAAGGCCTTTGACAATATATCTTGGAAATTTATGAAGAAGAATTTGGAAGGGATGGGAGTGGGAAGGGCGTTCCAAAATGGCATAGATGCAATATATTCAGAACAAAAGGCTAAATTGATAGTAAACAATGTGGTGACAGAAGAGTTTAAAATTGAAAAAGGAACACGACAGGGGTGCCCCCTATCACCCTTGCTATTTATTTCTGTCCTTGAGGTTTTGCTAAATTTGATCAGGAAGGATCAGCAGGTGGAAGGAATACAGGTCGGAGGAAAACAATATAAACTGAAGGCCTTTGCAGATGACTTGGTTTTGACATTACAGGAGCCGGTGTCCAGCACAAAAAGAGTATTGGAATTAATTTCTGAGTTTGGTCGGGTGGCGGGATTCAAGTTAAACAAACAAAAAACTAAGGTTTTGGCAAAAAACTTGACACCTTTAGAAATAGATGGGTTTCAGAAGGAAACAGAACTAAACGTTGTTAATAAAGTGAAATACCTGGGGGTCAACTTGACTGGGAAAAATTTGAATCTGTTTAAAGATAATTATGAAAAATGTTGGTCTGAAATTAAAAAGGATCTAGAAATCTGGTCAAGATTGAAACTTTCCTTGTTGGGAAGAATTGTAGCAGTAAAGATGAATGTATTGCCAAAAATGCTGTTTCTGTTCCAGACCCTACAGATCGTGGACAGAGTGGAATGTTTTGGAAAGTGGCAGAGGGACATTATGAAGTTTGTCTGGCAGGGCAAAAAGCCCCGAATAAAATTTAAAATATTAACAGATGCAAAGGAAAGAGGGGGTTTTGCCCTGCCGGACTTAAGGTTGTATTATGAAGCTGCATCCCTCTGCTGGCTGAAAGATTGGTTTTTGCTAGAAAACACTGATGTCCTAGATCTGGAAGGGTTCAACAATGCTTTTGGGTGGCATGCATATTTGTGGTACGACAAGGTAAAGTCTCATAAGTTGTTTAAAAACCATATTGTAAGGAAATCTCTGTTTTCTGTCTGGACTAAATACAAGGACTTATTTGAAAACAAGACTCCGAGGTGGTTATCACCGATGGAGGCTAAAGCCACAAAAATACTTAATATGGGGGGTGGCTGGGCAAAATACTGTGAAATAATAGAAAGAGTGGGTGACACTTGGAGGTTGCAGAGCTTTGAAAAATTGAAAGGGAAGGTGCGAGACTGGTTTCACTATGCCCAAATTTTAGAGATCTTTAAAAAAGATAAAAAAATTGGTTTCCAGGTGGAAAAATCAAAATTAGAACTAGAATTACTTGAACCTAAGACGAAAGTGCTTTCAAGAATGTACAACTTGCTGCTTAAATGGAATACTCAAGATGAGACAGTCAAATCAGCCATGATAAAATGGGCACAAGATATTGGATACAACATTATGTTTGAGGACTGGGAAAGGTTATGGACCACCGGTATGAAATTTACGGCATGTAGTGCCTTAAAGGAAAATATTATGAAAATGATGTACAGGTGGTACATGACCCCAGTCAAACTTGCAAAGATATACCATTTGTCTGATAATAAATGTTGGAAATGTAAGGAGGCTGAAGGAACTTTTTACCACCTCTGGTGGACATGCCCGAGGGTGAAGGCCTTCTGGGAAATGATTTATAACGAGTTGAAAAAGGTATTTAAGTATACCTTTCAGAAGAAACCAGAGGCCTTCCTCTTGGGCATTGTGGGCCAGAGGATACCTAAGAAAGACAGAACCTTCTTTCTATATGCAACGACTGCAGCAAGAATTCTCATAGCTAAATACTGGAAGGCACAGGAGCTACCCACACTGGAAGAATGGCACACACAACTGATGGACTATATGCAACTAGCCGAAATGACTGGCAGAATCCGAGACCTGGGAGAAGAGGCTGCGGAAGAGGATTGGAAAAAATTTAAGGACTATTTACAAAAACATTATAAGATATATGAATGTTAAAAATTTGCTAAGGTTTGAGGTAAATATGCTTCAGTATTGAAATTCGGAGTTGATAGAAACAAAGTTAATGATTGAGAAAAGTTTTAATTTCAGAGTGAATAATTAGATGAAAATACAAAAACACAGGAAACAAGGTATTAATTTGCTGTTTATATTTATTATAAAGAATGCAGGGATGGAGGAGATGGGGAAGTCCAGTGGATGATGAAAAAAAAAAAAAAAAAGACTTCGAAAAATGAATTTTTTCTTGTTTAATTTCTTTTTCTTTCTGTAAAACCGCTTTTGTTGTGTTATTGATGATGGATTTAGATTCTGGAAAAAAGCAATAAAAAAATTTATAAAAAAAAAAAAAAATAGAAGGCATACAGGAGCGTGATTTATCAATCAGTTACGTTACTGGGCGTTTGATTGAAGAGTGGCAGAAGAGGCAAGAAAGGTCGTTGGCTGCAGAGGCTTCTACAGGCGGGCGGTTTGGAAGGAGTTCTCATGCCGTGCCAGGGGTGAAGCAAGAGCAGCGTGCCGGTGAGGAGTCTGCGTTTGCTGTTAGGCGTTGTTTCCAATGTGGGTCTTCAGCGCATCTAAAACGACAATGTCCTGAGTTGGTCAAGTCTCAGTTGCCGGTGCAGGAGCAGAGACGAGATCAGCAGCAGCAGCAGCAGCGGAAAAAGAAGTTCTTCAAACAAAAACAGTCGGCTCAGCTGGTGACCGCCGAGGTCAAGATTGCTGATGAGAAGCAAGCGGTCTGGGTGGTCGATTCAGGAGCGTCTCGGCACATCGTAAATTCAGATGAATTGTTTGTTTCCAAGAACTCAGCACAGCGCAGCCAGGTGGCTCTAGCAGACGGAAGTACTTCCGAAGTGATTTCGGGGGGTACAGTTTTTGTTCCTTGTCTTCGTGAATGCCTGCAAAATGTACTTTATGTGCCTTCATTAAGGAGCAATCTGATGTCTGTAGATTGTTTGCTAAAAGCTGGGTTTAAAGTGTATTTTGAAGGAGACAGTTGCATTATTAAGAAGGCTGGTGAGATTTTAGGCACTGCTAAGTCAGAGGGAGGCTTGTTTTGGCTTAAAGCAGGATCTCAAGTTGCAGCAGTAGTCAGTAAATCTCAGCCTGCAGTGAATAACAAAGCTATACATGACAACTGTGTGCACTTATTGCATAGGAAAATGGGGCATGCTTGCTGGAAAAGTGTACTAAAAATGTCTGAATTGGCTGATGGGGGTGATTTAAAGAGTTGTAACAAGTACCTTGATTGTAATATTTGTAAAAAGGTTAAAACCCACAGAGTCTCTTACCCCAGAAGTGACAGAGTTAGTGAGTCACCGCTACAGCTGGTTCACATGGACGTAATTGGTCCATTTGCTGTAAGCAGGGGTGGATCGCGTTTTTCACTAACAATTGTGGATGACGCCACACGTTATTCTTGGGTTTTTCCCATGAAGAATAAGGGTGACGTGTTCACAAAGTTTAAAGGCTGGGTGGCATCTGTGGAAAGATTTCTGTCCACTAAACTCAGAAGGATTCAGACGGACAGAGGTGGCGAATTTATGTCAAATGCTTTTAGAGATTGGTTACAAAAGCGTGGCATTGGGCATAGAAAAACGAACGCTTTTTCCCCAGAGGAGAATGGCGTTGCAGAGCGAAAAAACAGATCTTTACAAGACATGATGTTTGCCATGCTTGATGATGCTGATTTGCCCATGTCTTATTGGGGGGAGAGCATGCTCACCGCGTGTTATCTCCAAAATAGGCTCTTTCATCAAACAATAGGTACAACCCCGTACTTTAAATTGTTTCAGAAAAAACCCAAAATTGACCATTTGCATGTGTTTGGATCAAAAGCCTGGGTGTTAATTCCAAAACAAATGAGGAAGAAGGGAGATCCTAAGACCAAACAGTTAGTGTTTGTGGGTTACCAGGAGCTGGGAAAAGGTTTCCGCTTTGCTGAAGGGACAAATGGCATTGTGATCTCCAGGAATGCCGATTTTTGTGAACATAGTGGCTGGGAGAGACTACATGCCAATACTGAGGTTTGGTTTGAACCTTCCCAGGAGCTTCATGACTCTGAAGGTAAACATAGAGAATCAGAGTCTGAGGGGGAGGAAAGTTCAGATAAGAGCTCTCAAGAAAGTGGAATTAGCCAGAGACCAGTTGCTAAGCAACAAAAGAGAGGTCATAGTTCTGAGGAGGAAAGTGGGTCAGAAGAAAAATTTTCTCCCAGAAGATCTAAAAGACAAAACAAAGGAGTGCCTCCGGTGCGTTTTTCTCCAGATACTGCAAATGTGTTTAGTGTGATTGCAGAACCCAAGAGTTTTCAGGAGGTGTTAAAGTTACCAAAAGAGGAGGCAGAGCTCTGGAAGCAGGCAATGGAGGAAGAGATGTCCTCTCTGAATGAGCACAAGGTTTTTACACCAGTAGCAGCGCCTGAGGGGGCAAAGATTGTAGGCTGCAGGTGGGTGTACAAACTTAAACCTCTGGTGACAGGAGAGTACAAATACAAAGCTCGTTTAGTGGCTCAAGGATACTCTCAGAGGCCTGGAAAAGATTATGACGAGACTTTTTCCCCTACTGCTAAGGGGGACAGTGTAAGGCTGATTCTAACGCTTGGAGCAAAGAGAAAACTCCTGTTAAACCATTTTGATATCCAGACTGCATATTTACATGCATCAATATCAGAAGACCTGTATCTAGCCGAACCGCCTGGTTATGAGACAGGTTCCAATAGAGTGTTGAAATTAAACAAAGCTCTATATGGTCTTAAACAGGCTGCAAGATCTTGGAACAAATGTTTCCATGAGACCTTAGTGTCATTTGGTTTCAAGCAGAGTACAGCTGACAATTGTGTTTATGTACGTGGTACAGGCAGTGATCAAGAGTTTTGTCTGATTTATGTAGATGATGTATTGTATGCTTGCAAAACAGATAAACAAACTAAAAGGTTTGCCAAGCAATTGTCCAGTAAGTTCAAAGTGAAAGACTTAGGCCCGGTTAGGACATATCTAGGATTGGAAGTGTGCTGGGCCCAAGATGGCAGCTGCCTAATTAGTCAGCAGAACAAAGTTAAACAACTACTGACTACATACAGGATGCAGGATTGCAAAGGGGCAGTGGTGCCTATGGATCCAGGTTTCATAAAAACACTTCATACAGACGAGAGTCCTGAATTTGAACATCCTGATGTATATCATTCTGTAATTGGAAGTTTATTGTATCTAGCACAGTGGTCCAGACCTGATATTAGCTATGCAGTAGGCATATTAAGTAGATTGGTCTCAAAACCCACACTAAATGCCTGGAAAGGGGTAAAACAAGTTCTGAGATACCTCAAACAGACAATTGGCTATATGTTACAATTAAATTCTTCAGAGGATGAAATGTTGAGTTGCTACTGTGATAGTGACTGGGGAAATTTGCCAGATAGAAAATCTGTCACAGGACTAGTCATAATGGTCGGTGGAGCTTTAATCAGCTGGCGGTCACGCAAGCAAGACGTTGTAAGTGTGTCATCAACGGAATCAGAGTACGCCGCGTTGAGTGAATTGTGCAACGAGGTGATTTATTTCAAGCATTTGTTAGCAGATTTAAATGTAAATTGTGGAGAACCAGTACAAGTTCACATTGATAATCAAGCTTGTATAACCTTAAGTAAAACAGAGGGTTTCAAATCACGTTCCAAACATATCTCTGTAAAATACCAAAATGTGCGTTGCTGTGTACAAGACAATGTAATCACCTGTACTTATGTATCAAGTGAAGAAAATGTAGCAGATGTGTTAACTAAACCATTGGCAAAGGTAAAGAACAAACGAATGTGCAAGGGTTTAGGTTTGCTGGAAAAATAATCTCCTACATAGGTGTATTTGATGTTAATTGTCCAGCAGAATCTGTGAGGGGGTGTTGAGTTTCTGTTAATTGGTTCTCATGGGAAACTTACAGATTCTGGCTTCACAAAATTAACTCAAGGCAGTGTCAATTTACTCTTGGCAGAAAGCCAAGGTCAGCTTGACCTAGAAACTACTTACTCTGATTGGTTAACGACCAGCACTCAACTTTGTTATCTAGGGATTGCTAGGACAGTGTGGTGTTGGATGTGTTAGGAGTAGGAGTGCTGTGTATGGTTAAGAGAGAGAGAGAGAAAGAAAGGATTTATTTTGCTTTGTTTTGTATGCAGAAACTCTGCTGGTTTTATTTTTCCTTTTTAATAAATCCTGTAAATAGTTATTCTGAGTCTAGCTGACTAGTCATTTCCACCTCAACTAGCTTCTTTGCTGTGCAGGAAAACTCTGCTACGTTTGGGCTAAAGCCATTAGAGCTATGCCTGACACTTCAAAGTTCCATGACTTTTCAGCTCAACTTCTGTTTTCTGTGGTAGGTTTCTGGATCCTCTGCAATACTCTCCTTATGATTTCAAGCTCCCTTTCCTCCTCATTCTCCAGCAACTCTGTTCTGTGAGTCTGTCTGCCAGCTTCATTTGTTTTCACATGGTGCTTGGCTACCGCCTTGGCCCACAAGGGCACATTGGGAACTTGGTGAAAATGTTGAGGGCACAAGGCACAAAATGGCTGCACTGGGGGCCCGAGAGGGAGGTGGCGGTGCCTGATTAAAGGAATCAGACCAAGATTTAAAACCTACATTTAGTCATGGATTTCATTTGGCATATCTTTCACTCTCTCGTACATGTATAGATCCCACATGGGCCATTAACAGATAGAGCAGATTATGTTTGAAAATAATGCAAAATAGAAAATGCTGGGTTATAACTGTGGATAAATAGCCTTGAGACCACCGTGCCAGGTTCTTCTCCAAATGTCCCGTCTCCCCAAATGAGGTACAGCAGGTGGCTGTGTGAGAAAGGGGCGTTTCAGATTGAGGAATGCTATCTCCAGAGGGGCTCGCCTGTTTTTTCGGTGTCAGGCAAATAACTTTTTATTTTCCCGGATCTTTCAAATATGTGGACTTCTACATTGCACAGTGGGCTCTGAGAAACCTTTCTTATTTGCTCTCTGTCCTAATTGACTATTGTGTGCTTTGTTTTAAAGTGATTTGTTTTGATTGTATAATTGCCTTATTTGTTCTTTCTTTTGACTTTACTGTAACTGTGATTTTTAATGTGAATATTAGTATAGAGACAACTGAAACCATTAATCATTCCCTCCGGTGGCTTCCTTCTTGTAGTTTCTTGCTCTTTAGTAGGTTTTTGGAGTACCATCTCAGTTTCTGGTGCATCAGTGAAGCTATTATCCCCATTACCAGGTGTTTCCCTGCTGTCAGTACTATTGTCTGTCTCCCTGTCAGGATTTAGTTTAAAGTTTTCATATCCTCTTTTCCCTGTTGTAATCAGGGAAGCTTGGATTGTAGCTTGGATTCATTGGCACAAGGCAGTATATAAACATAGCAAGAAAATAATTGGTCTCTCTAAATATTTATTCCAAACCTCTCCTACTTTTCACAATTCTGATTTATCTGTGATTTGTTTGTGTAGATATTTCACTGAGTAGAAACAATTTCAACCATCATATTCCTTACTCCTCTAAATAACTTATAAACAAGTGGACCAGCACTGTCATATAAACCATAGTTGAAAACAAGTGGTGGTTTCACGTGAATGCACATTGTACCGGTTCACAGTGCTGCCACACAGCTCACCCCTGCCACACCACCAGGACTCAAGTCTGGGTTTTGATGTCTGAATCTGGTCTTGTGGTTTGCTTGGGGGAAACCACAAATGCGGGTTCAGATGTCATTTGCTTCCTGGCAGCGCAGAACCAGCAAGAAAGGAGTGGAGTGAGAACTCATTCACACTACAGTTTGTTTTCAGCTCTATTTAATGTAATGTGCAAACTAGGCCTTTGAATGTAGCGTTCAGTAACTTTACTTTGTTATTGCCAGTTAGTAGAAAACCGGATTTTAGCCGTGCAAAAACCAGCATGTCCTCCAATCAGCAAAAAGTCATTTGGTTTATCTGAAATAAATGAGGAAATATTCCAAAGCATTTCTTTTGCATGCACTTGCTCTTAGTTTCTTCCTGTCTTTCTCACGGCTTCCTTCTTCCACATGTTTTGACTCTCTGCTCCTTTCAAGAGCTCCTTTCCCTCACTTGGAGCTTCCACCATCTTGCCACCAGCTTCCACTTCCAGTTTGTTCTGCTCACCTGCTGGGTGGCCCACAGGATAAGAACGGAGCAGGTGCTGTAATCACAATTCTTCCCACACACGCGGCAGTTGTGCCAGCTGCTTTTCACACACACACACACACACACACACACACACACACACACTGCTCTTCTCTCATGTGTAGCTATACCACTCTGCAGAATCACCATCATGGACCATAATAATAATAATAATAATAATAATAATAATAATAATAATAATTTTTATTTATACTCCGCCCTCCCCGGCCAGAGCCGGGCTCAGGGTGGCAAACACCAGTAAAATTACAATAAAAGCATAATAGGAAAAAAACCCCAATTTAAAATACAGGTTAAAATGCAATTTAAAATGCAGCCTCATTTTATTAGTAGCCCATAGATCAAAACGGTAAGGGGAGGGAAACATAAGGGTCAGACTGAGTCCAAACCAAAGGCCAGGAGGAACAGCTCTGTCTTGCAAGCCCTGCGGAAAGATGTCAAGTCCCACAGGGCCCTGGTCTCTTGTGACAGAGCGTTCCACCAAGTCGGGGCCAGTACTAAAAAGGCCCTGGCCCTAGTTGAGACCAATCTAACCACCTTGAGACCTGGGACCTCCAAAGTTTGTCATTTGTGGACCTTAAGGTCCTCCGCGGGGCATACCAGGAGACGCGGTCCCATAGAATGAAACTCATGGGCCACTGGTGGTCTGCCGCCCACACTTTGAGAAGTGCTGCCTATACGTAGATATTCTTCTGTAAGCCACTTTGCAATTCTGGAGGAATCCAAACCCATGCAGTTTGGGAGGAATGCATATTTACATTTGTGGGTCAGACACATGCTGGCATTCACATACCTTTGGCTAAATTGCAAGAAGATGTGGGTACAAATCCTTCCCAACCCATGCTTTATTTGGATAGATCTACACAACAGTGGCCTGGAAAAAACCTCCCAATCTTTTCTCCAAGCCAGCCACAGTTAAATTTGGATGTTCTCATTGGTGCTTTCCGAGGCAACGCTTGGAAAGTCTGAAATGCACACACAGAATGAAAAGGAGACCCTGCTTCTACTTAATCCTCCTCTTGGCTGCCATCTGTCACCTGGTCACATGACGCCTCCCAACTGGGTCTCCATGATATGCACACACACACACACACACACACCAGCCAGCATACGGTGCTCTTTGCCAGCCTTGAAAGGGTTATTCTGCACAGGACCACTGACAGTAGCTGCTCCAAGGGTGCCTTTTGAGTGCCAGATTCTTCTATAGGAACCTGCGACTCATCAATAAAGTTCATTGTGTTCTTTATTCGAACAGCATTTAAACCTTTTTCTCTAGGGAATCCTAATTCTGACTTCCTTACATTAAAGCACTGCAGTGAAGGGGGAAAAGCCATTAACAAGGAATACAACAGGACAGGAGGTCTGTGCCTTGAAAAAGGCATTTTGCGACCTCCCCTTCCTTCAGGATCCTGTGCTTTTCAGCTTGTTCAGATTGAGCATGTAATTAGTGTATAGGATACTTAAGTGTGGACTAAAGCACGTGAGAACCTTTCCTGGGGATTAACAGCCTATGGAGTACATTATTTTCTGCTTGCCATTAATCTCTAGGAAACGCCCAGCACCGAGGTCTGTATTGCTGTCTTAAAAATGAACACACACACATTTTTTTCTTCCCACTGCTATCTTTTAAAATGTGAACAGTAGTTTCCTTTCTAATACAGAGAATTAATGCGCTGTGCATTAGCCGTCAGCATTGCTTCACTGGATAAAGTGCCTGGACCTTAAAGCCAGAGCTGAGTCCATCATGTTTGCCACAGCGCAGACTCTGGAATGGTGCTTTGGGAAATGAGATGCTGCGTTGCTAATGTAACAGGGAGCAAGATCTAGCCTCCTATATGAAGAAAACTACAACATAAAAACAGCAATTTATTTAGAGTTTTTAATCCTCATGCCGTTCTCCCCATTGCCAGTTGCTTTTGCACAGTAAATAATCTTTATGGGCTCACCATAAGGCAGATTTAAAATGCCTCCGCTGCAGTCCTGAGGCTGCAGCACACGGCTGAATAAAAGACTCCAAACAGCATTGAAATTGTTCGGATTGCAAATACATATGTGGTAATTTGAACCTACAAAAGGCAAATTCATGCTGACAGAGCTGCTGGATGGGTTTGCTTAGCAGCAGACAAGCATCTTGGAGCCCAAATTGGCCTCTGGCTCTCTCTCCCTTGCACACACATATGTAAACACAAATCTGTGTGCATGTTCCTGAAATAGGAATCTGGCACCATTTTAGCTGCTTAACTGTTTTCAGTGCTGCTGTTATATACTTCAGATGCTAACTGTGCTTCCACAAAGGTGTGAGACTTTTTAGACACAATTGTTGTAAAGGGGTCTTTTTTGTGTACATGTCTTTCCCTCATCCTAGTGAATCTGTCAAGGCACAACTTAAAAGCTCATTCAAGCAGCCATGACCCCCTGCTTGCAGCAGATTGCCTAAAAGGTAAGGGGGAAAAATCTAAAAACAAGTAAAAACTTAAAAGTAGCTTCTCAAAGGCTGCATAGATCTTTTGTTGTTGTTGTTTTTGTTAAACCTAAAGTGTTTAAAAGCTTTAATATTGATGGCCTGTCAACTTTGTCCTGATTCTTTGGCTTTCAGTTAAAAGGTTTTTGTTGTTGTAGCTTATGCAGTTGCTCTGTTGCTATGGAAACGTGACATCAAAATGACGTTTCTCTGTTTAAAAGCTTTTAACTAAATTCCTGCCTGTCAGATGTAGGCCCCATTTTGTGCACTCAAGCTTCAAGCTGTTGCAAAGAGGTTTCATGTGTTCTGTTGTCATTCAAATCCTGTAGCTTCATATGCATGCCTTGCACTGCAAAATCCTAAACTAAAAACTGAAATCTATATTAAGTGTTCTCTTTTAAAACCCTTTTAGGTCAATCAGGAATGGCTGCTGCAGAAATTCCCAGTTATATTGTTTCTTCTCAGACTGAGAAGCACAGGAGGGCCAGGAACTGGACTGATGCAGAGATGAGGGGCTTAATGCTGGTTTGGGAAGAATTTTTTGATGAATTGAAACAAACTAAAAGGAATGCCAAAGTTTATGAGAAAATGGCTAACAAACTCTTTGAAATGACTGGAGAAATTCGACATGGAGAAGAAATAAAGATAAAAATTACAAACATGACATTCCAGTACAGGTAAGCTTCAGTTAATTCCTTTTATTTGAGTGATTTCTAGATATTAATCAGGCTCTTTGCCTTTCTGAAAATATCTTGTAAAGAGAAACCACAGATGAAAGATTAAAGGTTGTTCATAGGGCTCTTAAAAATCACTCTTAACAGCACCATGTTATCATTCCTTATTTTTCTCCTTACTGCTTTCAAATGGTAGCATAACTTTGGTTGTGGTTTTTGTTAATTACTGTTTTTATGAAACAAGGGGATGCAAAAGATAGTATGAAATATTGTTGTTTATGTTTTTATTTTAGCTTTCACTTGCACTTTAAACTGGCACAGCTTAGATCAATTTTGAGCTGGTCTTTTCAAATGTAAAAACTAAATACAATTTAAATAAAATAATTATTGTTAAAAAATCTCTAAATTTTGCCATCGCAGACTGAGGAAGTTACCCTCCGGAGGACTAAAATAACTGCATGCCTCACCACTGAGTGACACACGTTGCTATAATTGTAGCTAGCATTAGCAAAGGAACAATTACATTTGCAGACAGAAATCAGTGCACACTGTAAACACTGTTCCAGCTGGGGGAGGAAACTGAGGTATCTGAAATGAGATAATGAAGTAGTTAGAGCCCATCAGGAGAGGAAGTTGGCTTAGGAAAATGAAATATTTGCAGCCTAGGGACAGAAAAATATTTGCATGGTGTTGAAAAGCATTTCCCTATTTCTATGTGACATGAACTACCAAATCTGCTTTTAGCTATGTTCTAATTTGCGACAACATGTAATCTCTAATATGGATCTGTTGGAGGTTAGCTATAATTCATCAATCTGAAATACATGATTCCTTTATTTAAGCTCTTTTCAGTGCAGAAAAATAGTGATTTAAAAAAAGTCACAGGCATTCATGTTAAGTCTGCTTGTTTGGGGCTTTTTGGGCCTGTGTGGGTTAGGTTAAAACATCATTTTTATATTTAAACCATATGCTGTGCAATCTACAACTCCCTATTAGCATTTATAAATTTGTGTCTTCATTTTCACTTTTGGCTAGATCATCTTAAGATGGTGACCTCTTAAGTTATTATATGTGTTTTGCATGAAATGGTGAATATTCTCAAAATGATATGTTTTCACTTACATATCACCTTGCAGGATGGCACCAGTATCATTTACAGAGGTACACTCTGAAACAGATAGTTTGTGCCCTTAGTCTGACAAGAGAGTGAGAAATCCAGAAAACGTGGGCTGAAGTTTTTAGTCTGAAGGCCCACCCTTGGTTCATAAATTGAGATGGCCCCCAAAGCATAAAGGAAAAAGAGGTGAACATGCTCCATGTCTTTCTGTCACACAACACATGAATGTGTATGCATAGAATATATCAACAAACACTATCTCACACAAACATATAATCCATATTTTAAAGAAATATACTAAAATGTTTTGAAAGTAAATACTGGGAGCTTTGACGCTGCCCTCTGACCATGACATACTCACAGTGCCTTAACCACTGGGATGGGACCAAGAATATAACTGGAATTGAGAACATCATAGTGTGTTTAAATCACTCTATTTATTTTGCTCATAAACTTAAACTATGCTAAAAACAAAGGCATCTAAAATATTTGCAGACTGAACATTCAAGTTTAAATATTATGGCTCTTGTATATGAATGGTAATCTCGACACATACAGCAATACCTTAATTAATTTCCAAGAATGCTGAAATGTTCTGAAGAGCTCTGCTTCAGTCCAATAGCTAAGATTCTACAAAGCCTGTTATAGTCCAGAAGTAGAGATTACTAGAGGAATTGCAGTTTCTTCCCCCACCGCCTTATTGCATTCAGCTGTGGCTGAGACTGTTCTAGTTCACAAGAGAAGGTGGAAATATCAATTATTATTCATCCTGCTGTTTACAAAATGGAGTGATCTAGATGGGCCTCTTCCCGAGAGATACTTATGGCAAATACCACTTTTAGTGCTTCCTCTTTTCCATGTTCACAATCAAATATCGCCAAAAAGCACTATCAAGTATGCATGGAATTTTTAAAAGTGATAAACAGGACATTTGTAACACTTGTTAGCATTTGTAACGTTTAATTTTACAACCAGATGCATGCATATAATTGAAGAACCAAGCAGTGATGCAAGAGGAGTCAAGTGGTGAGTATCAGGCAATAAATCTTCCCTCTTACTGGTTAGGCAGCGTCACACGAGGAAAGGTCCTTGCTTGGGTGAGGAGTCATCCCATGCTCTCAATTAATACTTGAGCTAAGTGCTTAAGATTTACATAGTTCAACTTTTTTATAGATAAACCAGAGAAAACTAGGTATTAGAAATATGCTGTAGATCCTGCAATAAGCCCACGTGCAACATATAAATGTGCAAGAAT
Organism: Podarcis raffonei; assembly: GCF_027172205.1. Taxonomy (NCBI): domain Eukaryota; kingdom Metazoa; phylum Chordata; class Lepidosauria; order Squamata; family Lacertidae; genus Podarcis; species Podarcis raffonei. The sequence goes on from NC_070610.1 coordinate 5,302,606, forward strand.
TCTGTGCACTTTGGTTTTCTGTTGTGGTGCATTGTGAATAGAGAAAGTGAGAGTAGAGTTCCACACCAGAGCTGCCACCTCCCGCCCTCAGACTCTCTTCTTGAACAGGTAGCATGAATTGCGGAGCGGCTGGGAAGGATTTGGTATATAATTCTAATAATTAATAATAATAATAATAATGAGGATCCACTGTTATTTCAAGTTTTGTTTTAGGAGGACTGTGAGAGAGGGGGGAAGAATCATCATCAGGTTTTCAATTGTGGCCACTCTGACCCCGTAATTGAAAAGGGCATTGTTTTGCTCTACTTATTAAATAAGTGCTCAGTTATTCAAGCAAAATAATTACAAATTATCTTCCACCACCCAGTAACCTTGGTTGCCTAGTTCAGAAGCACCTGTGGCAAAGACCAGCTCCTTGGCAAGGCAGTGAGGGTGTTCTGGGCAGCTGTGACGCTCTTCAGGATTGGACCTACTCAGCTGTAAAGCAGCCTTCCTCAACCCCGGCCCTCCAGATGTTTTTGGCCTACAACTCCCATGATCCCTAGCTAGCAGGACCCAGTGGTCAGGGATGCTGGGAATTGTAGTCTCAAAGCATCTGGAGGGCTGAGGTTGAGGAAGGCTGCTGTAAAGCAGCCAGCTGACATGATGCGGTGGAGCAACCTTGACAGCATGACCCCAGAGGGTGCCATGCCCCTTTTGAGTTTTGCCGACTTAAAAAATAAAATGAAACCTGTTGAGTTGTATGGAATGTTAATTATCAGCTGGTGGAGATGTTAGGAGAGGGAGAAGAGTTGCTCCACACTCCAGCATGTGAGCCTGTTCTTGTGGATCCTGCCCATCACCCAACTATTCCTTGCTGGGCTTGCGTTTCTTTTCTCTCCAGGCTCTGGTTATTGTAATGTGGAGTTAAGGAGTATTTTGTTGGCTGGTTGGCTGCAGTACGAAACAGAAGTGGTTTCTGTTAGTGGAACCTGTGTGAGAGGCACGAGAGACACCCCAGGTGTGCTAGAGAGAGAGGGGTGGCTGGATTGGTGCTTTTTTGTTTCTTGCTGCAGGGGTTGCTGGAGTTCCTAACACATATCCAGTGTGATTTATGGGTATTTTGTGTTATTTTGATTTATTTACGGCATTTTTCTTTCATGTTGATATGTTTTCCACTGCTTTGGAGACCTTTTGGTCAAAAAATGGTATACTGTACAGGCAAATCCCCATTTGCATGCGATGGGCACATGTGCGACCACTGATGCGCACACCATTTTGGCACGGCAAGGGGGTGGGGCGGACTTATGCACGTCCGACTGACACATGTGGTGCCTAGTAACACAACCCCTGCGTAAATGGGGGGTTATATATAAGCCCTAGTATAGCACAGCAGCAAATACTGTATTTTTCCATGTCTAAGACGCCCCCATGTATAAGACGCCCCCTAATTTTTTACATTATTTTTAAGGGAAAAAACCTAGTCTTATACATGGAAAAATATGGTATATCTAGGGTTAGAGATGGAGTAGCAAGCACATTAAGGAAGCTTGAGGAATTTTCTCAGTACACATTCCATTGCACCCCACCTGATCCACACCTTCTGGATTAATGTGTATATAGGAACATATTTATCTTCCGGAATCTGCCCTTGAACAGATTTGACAAGGTGGTCTGGAGGTTACTTTTAATTAAATTTTACAAATGTATACATTTACAAGTAAGTTGTTAGAGGCTGCAAATGGAGGCAGCCATGTTTTTTCCTTACTTTATCCCTGGGAGGGACAGCAACATCCTTGCATCTCTTTGTTCCAGAGGAATTTGCGGCCCTATTTTGAATGTGTGTAGTGCAAACAGAGGCAGCAGCTCTCTAGCTGCTTGGAGTGATGACTTGGATTGTTAAAAAAAAAGATAATATCTTATTAATTACCCCATCAGTGCTTTTTTCAGTAAGAATTTTGTTTGGAACTTTGGGGGAAGAAATTGCATGTTAATTGAGAAAATGGATAGAGTGATCACATGTGAAACTGACATATTGCCCCAAGAGGGGGCAATGACAATAAAGATATTATTATTTATTATTTATTATTTATTTTATTATATACGTTGTTGTTTATGGAGGAGTAGTCTATAGTATATGGGTATTTAAATTACCTAGTACTATATATTATTTTACAATGTTACTAGAAACCCTTGTTATTAGAACCCGTTTTGTAGAAGTAAAAGGTATCTAAAACAATTTTGTTCTTTTTTTTTAAAAAAACACTTTCATCTATTATTCTAAAAGATAAAATAAGATTACAAATCCATCCAGATTTCCAACTTTCCAACTTTTTCCACTGGGAAAAAGAAATAAAACCATCAGAGGGAAAAAGAAGACCAGGAACCATTTGACCCCAATCTTATTTGTTGTCCCCCACTCTTCACATTTCTACTCTCTGCTCTATTTACAAGGATATTGAGAAGGAAGGAAAGAAGAAAGGACATATTTATTTCCCTTTCGCCACCTTCCGAGAATCCTTTATCCTGCCATGGAGCAATAAAATGCTCAGGTTCAAGACTGACAACCAGCCCCAAATCTGAGCCCTCTAGCGATAGGTTGTACAACACAGGAGGTGGGAAAGGAAAAGATGTGTCATCCCTCTCAAGAGGTCCTTTTTTTAGGGTTGGAACTCACTGGAATGGAGTATCGTCACCTCTTTTTTTTGCTTGCCCATGGCAGCCATTTTGTACTGGCACCTCATTTTTCACCCCTTCAAAAGCTCTGTATAAAGCATCCTTATACATCTAATTTCCAAACTTCATAAAATGTGATTTATATTTTTTTAAACATCAAAAACATCACTGGGTGCAGGAGTTCACTATCTAGATCCTTGCTATGCTTTTCAGTGTGGATTCTTTGATGTCGTAATTGGAGAGAGAGAACTCACTCAAATTGCTTCAGAAAGTTGCATTTGAATATTTTACCAGTTTTCTGTTCTATTTGAATAATTCATTCATAGCAGAGACACAACTTAAGTACTGCACTTTTGCTCCTCTCTCCCCTTTAGCCACCAATTGGCACATGAGCAATGTTATTTATAATTTATTTTGAAAGCTTTTTTACAAGCCTCAAGAGATTAATCTTGTTTTCATTCAGCAGGTCAAGTAGAGTATTAGCAAACAAAATACCATAATAATAAAAAGAGAATCCAAGAGACAGGAATGCTATATTTTGAATGGAAAGAAACTGGAATGTGTATATACTTTATTTTATTTATTTATTTTTTGCACTTGGTACTTTGAAAAGCATCAACTATATATGAAATGGCAGGTGTAAAGCCTAGGACCCTAGGATTCACAAAGGATTCTTAGAGTTCACACATGCATGTAACATTGCTTTGTTACTCAAGACTTGAATACTCACAACTGAGTGTGGGAACTCAAGTTACTTGTAGTTATTGAAATGTTATTTAATCATACATTTCATATACTGCTCAGTATAAAAAGAAATTTCTGAGCAGTTTACATAAAGTATAACCAGAAAAATAATAAAGTTCATATAAGAATACAATAACAGCATTCAAATAAGACTTCTTAAAAGCTAAATAAAATACAATAACAGCATTCAAATAAGACTTCTTAAAAGCTAAATAAAAAGAGCAGAGCTGTATAATGTAGGTAAAATGGAGCAGTACATAAACAAAAAAATAAAACCTGGGAATCAGTGTCTAGGAAAACTTGTGCAAATATATATGACTTTAAGAGGTGCTTGAAGCTGGTTGCTGTGTCTGCCTCTCAACCCACCTGAGGGAGGTCATTCCTAAGGACCAGTGCTGCCACCAAAGAGGTCTGCTCATCTGCTGTCACCAAGGGACAATCCACTGGTCCTTAGATGACTACTAGGATTTCATCAGAAGGGCTTGGTCTGTACTGGGGGAAGCAGTCTGCCAGGCAAAATGATACCCATTCCTTAGAGTACTGTTTGTCTTTTTAGTTTTTTGATGGCTTCGTCACATATCCTAGAATCAGAGAATTGTAGAGTTGGAAGGGACCATGGGGTCATGTAGTCCAATCCTATGCAATGTAGGAATCGCAACTAAAAAAACCATGCAACCTCTGCTTAAACACCTCCAAGGAAGGAGAGTCCGCCACCTCTCAAAGGTGTGTGTTCCACTGTCAAACTGTCAAACTACCTGAAAGTTCTTCCTGATGTTTGGTTGGAATCTCCTTTCTTGTAACTTGAATCCATTCGTATGGAACCTACTCTTCAGAGCAGGAGAAAACAAGCTTGCTGCATCCTCCATGTGACAGCCCTTTAGATATCTGAAGCTGGCTAACATATCTCTTTTCAGTCTCCTCTTATCAACCGTTCTTCATAAGGCTTGGTTTCCAGACCCTTGATTATCTTGGTCGGCCTCCTCAGCATATGTTCCAGCTTGTCAATACCCTTCTTGAATTGTGGCACACATAACTAGGCACACAACTCTAGGTGTGATCTGACTCACGGATAATAGAGCAGTACTACTACTTGATAGTACCAGAAGTGGCTTAGTCCTGCTGGCCACATGACCCAGAAGCTGTACGCCAGCTCCCTCGGCCAATAAAGCGAGATGAGCGCCGCAACCCCAGAGTCGGCCATGACTGGACCTAATGGTCAGGGGTCCCTTTACCTTTACCTTTAAATTTAAACCCCACTGGCCTACAACCCTTAGTCTCGCAAGATTGCCATGAGAGCGCTTGGACTAAAATTGTCAACCAAAAGCTTTACTTTTCTGGTTTATCACCACAACAGTTATTAACACTGGGCTTCTGTAAAGCAAATAATTTACTGTATTTTTCGCTCTATAAGACGCACCAGACCATAAGACGCACCTAGTTTTTGGAGGAGGAAAACAAGAAAAAAAATATTCTGAATCTCAGAAGCCAGAACAGCAAGCGGGATCGTTGCACAGCGATCCCTCTTACTGTTCTGGCTTCTGGGATAGCTGCACAGCCTGCATTCGCTTCATAAGACGCACACACATTTCCCCTTACTTTTTAGGAGGGAAAAAGTGAGTCTTATAGAGCAAAAAATACGGTAATTAGACAGTGCTTATATTATATTGAGCGACAGAATAATTTAGCCACAATAAGGAAATTTTGTCCATGGTATGATTATTTTCCACCTAGTCATTTTGACACTTTGGAACCCGATTTGCAAAATTTAACCATTCCAAAATACAGGTGCGCTTTCACTTTTGCAAGATTGAATATACTGCCTTCAGGTGTACTTGAGGGTCGATTTCAAAAAATTCCGCTGGAAAAACAGTTATATCCCTGTGGAGATGGCAGTATTGAGTCAGTGGCTCATGTGCTTCTGGCTTGCACTCTTTATAAAGTTTTGAGGAGTGAGGTTCTTACCCCTCTACTATTGTCCATGCCTGGGCGCTCAACCTTTGCTACTCTGTCCTTTTTTCTAGCAGATCAAGATGATCATGTGACAGCAAAAACTGCAAAAAAATTTAGCAGGGGCAATTAGAATAAGATCTATTACTTGATTATTGATGGAAACCTCCAAAACGTATTTTGTATAGTTAAGCATTAACCTCTGTCTTCAGTGCATTTTATTTTATTGCTACAGCTAGTGGCTGATGCAAATAAAGATTCTTCTCATCATCTATTCACTCCGGCTTTTGCTTAGGTAGCCTTTCCTTATGGATGTGCTAATCTTGTTATTGTGTTATACAGAAGTTGATCTGTTTGGTCTTATTGTTTATGATGTTTATAGTGTGACCTGCTCTGAGATTTATTTTTAAAATAAGGGTGTGCTCTAAATTCCTCAATTAAATAAAGAGGAATGCCCACCCCGTATGAATACACTTCAGCCCACTGATCAAGACATGGGGACTTGAGATAGTCCACCATGCTGCCTTAGAAAATTTCTGCTAAATTGTTTATTTATTGTTCTTAAAATCCACCTTTCAACCAGAAGGTTCACAGGACAATACACAGTATTATATTAAAAGACTATGGAACATAATATAAAACCAGTACGTCTCATAAAAAACAACCAGCGTAACAGTAAAAAGAGAATTAATTAGTTCAGCTGGCCCCAAACATCTGAAGGTGTTTCATAATACCAAAAAGCTTCTAATGTGGAGGACAATTGTATTTTTTCATTTAACAACCAGAAAGCGGGGAGGTCCTGCTCCATGTTGTCATGCTATTAACCATAGTTGTTGATAGAATTACAGCAGTTTATCTCCCATGGACCTTAAGGCCCAGGTTGTAAAATGATGGGAGTGACCTTTCTTCAAACACTTGTGTGCTTGAATAGCATTTTCTGTCAAAATGTTCTTTTCTGGCCTCTTCAGCAGAACTGACAATTTCTAGAAACCGTTGCCTCTTTCAAAAGTTTGGAGTCAGAAATGGAAACAAGTATTTGGTTTGCTTGAATGGGAGTTCAGTTGGAAGTCAATTAATCACTTGAGATACACACATTCTCCAAGCCCAGTTGGATGATGTGCCAAATGCATTTGAGATATGCACATTCCTTAGGACCTTTTGGAGATTATGTATACTGACCAGGAAATGTGCACAATTAATGAACAGATTATCATGTGCACATATTAACAGCTCAACTTACATCCCTCCCATCATACACACATATTTTTATAGTAGAATTTTTTAAACCTGACCTGCATGAAATTACTATCTGAGTTTTCATGATTATTTCTTTCATTGCAGGAAATTAAAATGTATGACTGATAGTGAAACGCTTGCACCTGATTGGCCTTACTTTAAAACCATTGATAGAATACTCTCTAAAGTGTCAGAGCACAATGATGTGAAAATGCATGACAGTCAGCTGCCAGGTCCTTCAACATCCCAGACTGAGGCATCACAGTCTCCATCCGCCAAGTCTACTCCACTCTATTTGCCTTATAACCAGTTCACATATGAAGGGAGAGAAGAATTTTTTGAAGATGAGCATTCTGAGAGCTCTTCCAGCTTGCTTTCTTATAAGTTAAGGTAACAGTTATATATTACTTTGATATCTTACATATTGGGCCCTATGTGGGATATAGGATAAAGCTGCAAAAAACTATTTCTTTAAGGACCACTTAATTTGGGGGCTTCAGGGGCTCTCTGTTTTCTTCAGCTGTGAAGGGTCTAGTAGTAGTTCTAGTTTAAGTCAGATGTATGCAAAGGGTTGCTGTCTTTTAATGTGAAAAATTATCGGCTCTGTTTTGTGGGATTCCAGACCATCTCCATCAGCAACTCTTGCTGTATCAGGGGAGAAGTGATACAGTGAGGTCTCCCCCATCAATTGGACCATCTGATCCTCCCCTCCTAAAACCATCACAGGCTTATTTTTCTCTTCCCTCACTGTCTGTTCTTTTTTGTATTGTATTGAGTTACTTGTAAGCCGTTGTTTTAAACTGTGCCTTGAGTGCATTGACACAAAGACAACACATACTGTAAATGTAGTAAGTAATTAAAAAGGTAGTCCAGCTACCAAGACTCAAGGGGTATTTTGACCATGAATGTCAAGACTAGTGACCCTGACAAAACTTGTAAAGTGACTTATTTTGAGTTCTATCTTTCACTAGATAGAATTCACTGGACAGAAATTGTAATTCTCAAACTTATAACAAACCATGATTTTGATCCTTTTTAAAAATAATAATAATTCATAATTCAAACCAAGATTAATTATGAGTTACTTGCACCTTAGTCATGGTTCGCCTGACTAAGCAACCAAATTCCTTCACCTTTGTGCATGCTCAGATAATTATTGTTGTCACCCTTTAGTTTCCAAAGGAAATGAATAATATCTGTTCGCAATATTCATGTGTCTAATGATTTTACTTTAACCCTTCAATTGCTTATTGACAAAAAAACCTTTTGGTGTGCAAGTCAATGGAGCATCAAGCTTCTGTATGCATTTGAGCACTAACTATATTTGGGCTGGGAGGGGGCAATTATCTTTTGTTTTTTGAAGGGGGCACTTGCTACCTAATTCCATTCTACAATTTCTGAGAGCATTACTGTCTATTTAAACTGGAAATGAAAGGAATGACAGAGGTCAGAGGAATTTTCTCAGTCATCATGTGATGAAGGTTTCAAATGAACAGCTTGTCAATAAAAACATGATTGACATGCTGATCTACATCTACCCTAAGAGTCATAGAACCATAGAATTATAGAGTTGGAAGAGACCCCAAGGGTTATCTAGTCCAGCCCCCTGCAATGCAGGAATCTCACCACCTCCCAAGCCAGTCCGTTCCACTGTTGAACAGCTCTTACCGTCAGAAAGTTCTTTCTAATGTTTAGTCGGAATCTCATTTCTTGCAACTTGTAGCCATTAATTTGGATCCTGCCCCCCAGAGCAGAAGAAAACAAGCTTTCTCCATCTTCCATGTGGCAGCCCTTGAGATATTTGAAGATGGCTACCATATCTCCTCTCAGTCTCCTCTTACCCAGGCTAAACATACCCAGCTCCCTCAACCGTTCCTCATAAGGCTTGGTTTCCAGACCCTTCATCATCTTGGTTACCCTCCTCTGCACATATTCTAGCACAGGGGTCAGCAAACTTTTTCAGCAGGGGGCCGGTCCACTGTCCCTCAGACCTTGTGGGGGGCCAGACTATATTTTTTTTTGGGGGGGAGAACGAATTCCTATGCCTCACAAATAACCCAGAGGTGCATTTTAAATAAAAGGACACATTCTACTCATGTAAAAACACACTGATTCCCGGACCATATATGGGCCAGATTTAGAAGGCGATTGGGCCAGATCCGCCCCCCCCCCCGGGCCTTAGTTTGCCTACCAATGTTCTAGCAGGTCAACATATCCTTCTTAAATTGTGGTGCCCAGAACTGGACACAGTATTCCAAGTGGTGTCTGACCAAGGCAGAATAGAGTGGTACTTTTACTTCCCTTGACCTGGACACTAGACTTCTGTTGATGCAGCCTAGAGAATCATTAGCTTTTTTGCTGTTGCATTGCACTGTTGACTCATGTTAAGCATGTGGTCTACTAAGACACCTAGATCCTTTTAGACCCCTAGTACTCTTCTATTATAAATTATTTTAAATATGCACAGTTTTTCATTAAAAGATACTGCTATGTTCCACCACAATCTCTATGCAGTGACAGACTCCAGGTGTTCCAAGTGCTTTTTCCAGGGTTCAGTTTCCTGAGAATGAAGGTCAGTGGTGGTGTGTTTAGGATATGTGCTTTCATTTACACATATATACAACCTGAGCATAAGATGGGTTAGCAGTATTAACACCCCAACAGATCTTGTTCCTCCACTTGTCACAACTTAAGATCCGGCACAGATCATGCACATCTCTGTTTCTCCAGCTTCCAATTCTCACACACAACTCTGGCTGTTGTTCACCTATGTAGCAGCCAGTTTGGGTGGGGTGGAGGAGAAAAGCCCACCTTGCCAAAGGAACTAGTTTGTCAAGCTTCCCCTTACATCCCCTTAGGATTGCAGGCCTGGAAGGCAAACCAGGGTTTCATCCAGACTGACCCCACCCCAAACTCTAAACAATACAATTAGACTGTTTTTGGTTTTTTGCATTTCTTTTCTCCCATCACTCCTTGCGTTGTTTTCTCCACACTAGGTACATATACAACTAACAGAAGATAACAGCTACAGTGAAGTGGGCTGTAGTCTATTAAAACATATGGCATAATATACTTGCTAGTCTTTAAGGTGCCAAAGACTCTATGTTGTTTATACTGCCTAACATAGCCAGCCCTCTGGCTATGTTATATAAAGCATTATTTTCAGATGGGAGGTGGCTTGGGACTTGGGTTGGTGGGATGTGCTGTCAAACAGTATTCCCTGTGAAAACAATGCCAAGGGCTGGGTGAGTATATCAAATAATGCTTCCAGCTGGGTTATAGGGGAGCATGGAATACCCAACAAGTTTGAGAGAAATTTGAGAAACTACAGGAGTGTTCCCTTGCTTTGCCAGGGTCCCCACAGCATGGAAGGCTTTTCTTGAGTTCAAGTGAATGCATGTACACAGCAGCCCTGCTTTTGCCCAGTCCAGGTGAACATTAGATATTACCCAACCATGTGATAAAGCAGATTTAATGCCGAAATGTTTGCTTTTCAGAGCTGAAGAGAGGCCTATAAAGAAAAGGAAAATGCAGAGTTGTAGCTTTCAAAAGAAGAAACTAAAGTTAATGGAAGCAATGCTAGAGGAACAAAAGAAACTGAGTAGGGCAATGGAAGAAACTTGCAGGGAAGTAAGAAGGATTCTGGATCAGCAGAACATCATCCAAGTTCAGAGCCTGCAACTGCAAGAGAGAATGATGAATTTATTGGAGAAAATGATATCGAAAGCCAATGTTTAGTTTCTTTTGCAGTGCTCCTGAAAATACAATATTTATCTATTTTACAGAAATTACATATCCTAGGATTGCCTCTTCCTTCCAGGTAAATAAAAAACCATAATGTAATTATGAAGAGTTTAATCAGTGTAGGAGGTGAGCCATCTAGACAACTGGGTGTTTCTTAATGAAATAAAATGTGGTCTTGCTTTGTGAATTTTTTTCTAGATTCTAGACAGTTTATTCGAATTGGGATGCTCAGTTTAGGGCAGCCAACTATTTTCTGTTCAGGGACCCTGGAAATGACAGCACACCGTTATGTTGCTTCACTCCCAGGGGCAGATGCAGTCCCCTTCTCAAAGCACACGGCAGCTTTGAAAAAATGAGGGATGAAAGGTCCTTAGACCACTTTGTCTAAAGTGCAAGGAAAGACTCAAAAATCATTTGATTTTCTTTGCCTCACTCTCTGCGGTGGCAGAGAGGAGAAATCACCTGGTGTGGAAACAGTTGTACTTACATTGTTGGGAGACTAATCAAAATGCAATTTCATGATACATATTTCGAGAAGAAGAGTATTTAAATGTAGCTTTTCATGTCTATTTTTTAAAAACCCGAGAATAATGCAGAAACAGGATAGAACGGATTTATGAGTGAACAGTTCCTCTGCCCCCAACAAAGGAGAGAGGAAGAGGGTTGGCGCAAAAAATTGCCCCTGAAATCAGTCTCCCATTATCTGTGTATGGTCATGAGCTTCGACAACAGCTGGAGCTGAGCAGTAGGAGAAGTGGCAAGGACGTTGGAGACAGTATGACGCTGGAGTGTATGACGGCGCGACGCTGCTATTGCAACAGAATCAAACACGGGAGAAGCTTCCTATCGTTCTCACACCGCAGCACATCGTTGTGTGATTTTTTTCACCCTTCCTCGCCAGCTTTCCCTCTTTCCAGACACACCAAGTACTTGCATCACTATTGCAGTAAAGTACCGTATTTTTTGCTCTATAAGACTCACCTTTTCCCTCCTAAAAAGTAAGGGGAAATGTGTGTGCGTCTTATGGAGCGAATGCAGGCTGCGCAGCTATCACAGAAGCCAGAACAGCAAGAGGGATCGCTGCTTTCGCTGCGCAGCGATCCCTCTTGCTGTTCTGGTTTCTGGGATTCAGAATTTTTTTTTCTTGTTTTCCTCCTCCAAAAACTAGGTGCGTCTTATGGTCTGGTGCATCTTATAGAGCGAAAAATACGGTAATGCCCCACCCCCCTGCTGCCAATAGAGCTCTTTGCGAAAGGGACCCCTAGGTACGCCTCTGGTCACCAAACAGTACCAGTTGTGTGGTCAGCTGCAAGGAGGTTTGGGATTTAAACCAAAAGAGGATAGCCAGTATGCCCTTGAATCCCTGTTGCTTGCAGGCTTTCTAGAGGCATCTAGTTGGCTCTTGTGAGAACAGGAAGATTGACTAGATGGGCCTTTGGCCTGATCCTGCACACTTTTCCCACATTCAGGGTGTATAAAAACTCCAGACCTTTAGGCTACATTGGCTGTCAAGAGATGCAGAAGAGACAACCATGCACAATATGGGGGAAAATAATTAAACACTGGCTGTATGCAGTTTTAAATTTAATAAAATGCTGGTGGATTGGTCTGTTTAGGTTCTCCTCCGACTGCTGTCCTGATAGACTGGGAGAGCTTGAAAGATTTGTAGCTCTATTTCTCCCCTTGCATTTATCTGCTATTTCAGGTACAAGAGCCTCCATCTTGTTCCCTGCTAGATAGAAAAGGTCAGGGGGTAACATTCGGCTGACCTGGAGAGGCTGAGAGAAGCAGAGGGGTTGGTGGTCAAGGCCTTCAGGGACGTGGTAGCTGTGTCCCATTGCAAGGAGGAAATCTCTCCTGCTTTCATGGGGGGGGGGTGAGCTTGGGGAAGGAGGGCATCACTGAGGAAGAGGGAGATAAGCAGTTATCCTCATGCGCCAGTGAAAACACTCCAGGTGGTGGAGAAATCCTGGCAGTGGTTGTTTTCACATCGTATATGTTCATGGGGTCTGAACTCGCAGTGACTGACCAGGAATGTGACCTTGGGGGCACAGTGGATAGTTCAGTGAAGATGCTAGGGATCATTAGGAGTGGGATTAAAAACAAAACTGCCAACATTATGATACTCTTATGCAAATCTATGGTGTAGGGTTTTGGTTGCCTCACATTAAAAAAAGGATATTGTAGAGTTGGAACGGGTTCAAAAAGGGCAGCCAAAATGAACAGAGGGGTGGCACATGGCATTTTTTACTCAAAAGGCCAGTAAGAGGAGATATGATAGAGGTATATACCTTATTTTTCGCCCTATAGGACGCACTTTTTCCCCTCCAAAAATGAAGGGGAAATGTGTGTGCGTCCTATGGGGCGAATGCAGGCTTTCGCTGAAGCCTGGAGAGCGAGAGGCGTCGGTGCGCACCAACCCCTTTCGCTCTCCAGGCTTCAGGAAGCTATCTGCAAGCCTTGCAAGCCCGGCGGGAGTTCCTGCGGGCTCGCAAGGCTTGTGGGCAGCAGCCTTCAGCCTGAAGCATGGGGCACCCTCCGGAGGGCACCCCGTGCTTCGCGCAGGTGTCCGCAAGCCTTGCGCGCCCGGTGGGAGTTCCCGCGGGCTCGCAAGGCTTGCGGATAGCAGCCTGTTCTGGGGGCTGGGGTCAGGGGAAGCTCAGGCTTCCCCAGCCCCGCAGCTGGGGGGGGGAATAATATTTTTTATTCATTTCCCTCCAAAAAAACGAGGTGCGTCCTATGGGCCGGTGCACCCTATAGGGCGAGAAATACGGTAAATTATACCTAGCGTGTAGGAAGTGGAGAGAGATTTTTTCTTATTTTGTCTCCCATAATTGACTAGATTCAGGGCTCATTGGAAAGGAGGCCTTCAGGAAGAGTAAATAAACCATTTTTCTTTCCCGTCACCCTTGAACTATTCCTCTACTGTGCTATGGCTGCCAACCCCGAACATGAGTGTTTTAATTGCTGTATGGAAAAAAGTGGGCTTCAAAATACTTATGGTAATATTAAATGTTAATCTTCCAATCTCTTCATTCTGTGCTTCATCTGCTGGCAACCACAGACTTAACTGCTGGTCTCATATAGTCTGCCCAACTGAAATCCAAATTTTAGCTTACCTGTGGTTGGGCAGCAGTACCCCACCAAAAAAGCCCCACCAGTAGCAGTGAAGAGTAGTTTTTGTACATGATGAAAACCATGAAAGTCCCTCTCTAGACAATGGGGGGGGTGTTACTCTAATATTCCTTATCTCCATAGTTTCGGCTGCTATCGATATTCCTGCTATCAATATTTATGATATATTCCATGTTCGTGACCTGCACAAGCACTTGCATGCAGCTAAGCCTTAGAGTGTGGGCAGTGCTAGGCTTCTGTACTAGTTAAATGTTAGATCACATGCTCAAAGGAGTAGACTTCATGCTTCCCTGTTCAATTTGTTGAAGCCACAATTGCAGTACAGCAAATACCGTATTTTTCGCTCTATAACACGCACCAGACCATAACACGCACGTAGTTTTTAGAGGAGGAAAACAAGAAAAAAAATATTCTAAACAAAATAGTGGATATACGATTTTTGTGGTTCATGCTGTGGCCACAGACATGTGATCTGACAGTGAGTTTGGAGTAGCCCAATGCAAAAATCCTGAGGATCCATGTGGATCCATGCATTGTAACCACAGAGGAGGGAAGGAAGGGGAACCATGGATCCTCTGCTCACGACTGCAGCAGATCTCCCCCGCCACCCGCAGGCATTCGCTCCATAACACGCACAGACATTTCCCCTTACTTTCTAGGAGGAAAAAAGTGAGTGTTATGGTGCAAAAAATACGGTAATTCTCTCTTGCAAGTGTTTTCCAGAATGCCAAGTGAGGCATACTTCCTGCACTGAAGGAAGTATCTCTCTCTCTCCATAAGAGAGAGGGGGAGTCCTTTTAAAACAGGGGGTAGTGTTAAAGCAAGGTAAGTACTCTGCAAATGTTTTGCTCTATTGATACCTATCCTGTTTCTCTGCTTCCAAATAGGGCAGTAAAATGGAGAGGACCATGTCAGCTCAGCTCTAGTGTTAACCACAGCATAGTTCAGGCATGTCCAAAGTCCATTTGGGGGTCTAATCTGGCCCGCCAGTCAATTTAATCCAGCCCCCATGGCAGTATATGTCCTGGGGTAAAATTGTAGAAAAAGCTCAGCAACTTCAATCCTATAAAACTAAAAAAAGCTCAAGAACTTTGGTTGGCCCGCCCCTGGCATAGTTACTGGTGACCATAATGCCTATGTACCACCCCTATGGTGCAGTGCCTGATCCTGACCGCTCCCACACTCTGATTACAAAACAAACAAGCAAATCCCCAAATTTCAGGTTTTACACAATTGGCTGCAAGGTGTACGTTTCAATTAGATTGTTAGTTTTTAGTTGAATCCTCACCTATGTGAAAATATATGTGTATATCCTGTATATACACACATATAAACTTTTATTTCTATTTCTATTGTCCTTTCTTTTAGAATAATGCACATTTTTTGTGGGGTAATGCTTTGGGACCTTTTAAGCTGACAGCTTAGGGCTTCATCATCCTTTTGTCCAGCCCTGAAACAAGTCCATTATTGTGAAGTAGATAGAAAGACATGGCAGAAACAGGTGGAACCTTTTAATGACAACAGTTAGCATTATAAACAATGACGGTGGCAATCCATAATTCAGCAAAATGTGAAATGCTTCATTTGGGTAAGGAACTACGGCTGCTCTTTTGGAGCCGGTTTATCTTCTCATTTATCCAGTCCACATATTTGGTCACTCTTGTATAAACACCAGGCTTCCTAGTTTTGCCACATCCATCACCCCAGCTGATAATGCCATACAGGTAAGATACGCCATCCTTTTCACAGGCCAGGGGGCCGCCAGAATCTCCCTGTTTCAAAGATAAATTTAAGGACAAAAGTATTTTGCTATGCTTTCCATTATTTGGAAAGATTGGCTCATTTTATTTATCGTAGGTTTTGCAAATGACAATCTCAGCGTCTTACGAAATAATTTTGCTTGTTGTAAGCTCAATAACATTGCAAAAGGAGACTAGCTATACGGCTGCAAATAAAACGTTTTAAGTGTGTTTTAAGCGCAATATACAATGTAACACTAGATGGCAATGGTGAGCCTTATGGAAAATTCAATGTATTTTTAAACATGCTTTTTAAAAAAAGCAGTTTCAAAGCGGTTTTTATATGTGTCTAGATTCCACCTGGTATACAAGCTGTGTAATAATTTGGAAAAATGTAAATAAGAAAATGGGGACCAAGCGTGCTCATATTCCTTACCAGTGTCATAAATTGCCAACAGTGCAGGACACTGAGAGGCCTTTCAAAACAATTGCCAGATAGTTTGGGCCAAATAATTAATGCTCATATGGTTGGAGTATTTCCTTGAATATTTGGGCAGGGCCTTTCGGTGCTCACCATTTATAGTGGAATAGTTGCTGGAGGCAGGGGCAGTTGGCATCTTGCCACACACTGGCATCCTTCAGCTAGTGGTCAAGAATAATGCACTAACAGACCCTTCCTTTTTAATACTACAAAACCCCCAACTTCTATGCAAGATCTGGAGTGGATCCTCAATACTTTCAGTTGTGGGTCAGCCTGAGAAAACTGCAGGACAATAAATTGTTCAGCTCTAACTAAAAACTCCAGGAGGCAATGAAGTCGAATGAGAGGCAAGACCCCAGGCGTCAAAGAATGCCTACATGTAGAACTGACATATTTCACTTCAGTTCACAAAAGAATATCCTCTGGGAATTGGACATTTTTACGATTTGCACCCATTGATGGCCCTGCCCATGCATTTTAAAAAAGTAAATGATGGAGTTGATAGGACTCATAATAGCACTTAAAATGTGGAATTCTCCAATCTCCAGAGGAGTCAAGTCTATATCTATATATCACACTCTCTCTCTATCATTCTGGATTAGTGCAAGAGCACGTACCTGGTTAGGAGTGGTGAGTTCAGATTTTTGAAATGGAGGTCTCAATCTCATCTCCATAGTCTACATTTCAAAAGCGATTTATCTCCCATTAAGCAGAGATGGCTGCTCCACTAGGCTACTCCACCACCCCTTTAAGAAGAGAACTTACACCAAACCCAATATTTTTTGCTTTCCCTAAGGAAGGGGCAGGAAAGATGTCCTACACAGCCCCCCCCAAAAAACCCAAAAAACAAAGTGTGAGCAAAACAGAAATGCCAAGAGGGATTCCTTGGACTCTCACATTCACATTCACTCTCTTGTACAAATTTAATTCAGGCAGAAACTCAATATTACCTGGCAGGCGTCTGATTTACCATCAAGGTAACCAGCACAGAACATATTTTCACTAATGTCAGCTCCATAAACATCATAGTTTTGACATTTGTAATCAGGGATGATCGGAACTGATGTTTCTTGCAATACTTTAGAGTAGCTGGATGAATCTGTGGAAATAAATTGTATAGAAAACAATTAATTCTAACTAGAGCAGAGTAGATTAACATGAAGTGTTTGAAGTGCTTTGCCAAGCACTCTCCCAAGGGTTGGATTCAACAGTAGTCCTACTCAGAGGAGACCAATCAAAATGAATGAATATGACTAACAGATCCATTTAAAAGGGTCTCCTCTGAGTAAAATTTAGTTGGCTACAACCCGTAATAGTTTACATATTTATGTTATGGTTTATATGCTACGTTTTGGCTCAGATGCCCCCAATCTTGTGAACGGAATATTTATGCAAAAATAACAATAATAAAAGTACAATCAGTGCAGTAAATTAAAATAATATAAAATAGCAAAATAAAATGCAGTCACACTAGTTATATATTCGCGAGCTGGATTCATGCTCAGACACATTTTCCCCAGGGTGGTGTAGTGGTTAGGCTAAGATCAGGGAGACCAGGGTTCAAATTCCTACTCAGTCGTGAAACTCACTGGGTGACCTTGGGCCAGTCCAGTGTCTCTCAGCCTCATCTACCTGCCAGGGTCATTGTGGGATTGAGTGAGGAGGGGGAGAACCATGTGCACCACCTTCAGCAACTTGGAGAAAAAGGCGGGATATCAGTGCAAACCAACCAACCAACCAACCAACCAACCAACCAGACAAATAAATACTATTCTCACTTGGAAGCCAGGTTAACTGGCATCCCCACTGCCCATCCTAGTCCAGCTGCTTCAGTTTCGCACCTAGGAGCAAGCCCACCCATAAGCAGTCGCCCGGGGGAGTGCTCTCACCCTCATCACACCCCAAAGGAGAAATCCTTGGGGGGGGCTGTCCCTATCATTGCCCTCCCACCAGGGCTGGCCTGCTCAGTCACTCACTGCCCAAAAAACCTGCCAAATAGGCTTCCCCTGGAAACAGCTGTGGCCAAGTTCTAACTCTTGCTCTTCACAGGTGAGGCCGGCAGGCCAAGCCTTATGCAAGAAGGGGCTTCAGCAGTGTGCTTAAGCATTTAACTTGACAAATATTCCATTTACTTCTGAGCATTTCACTGAGCCAACTCAGAGAATCAGAAAGGAACACTGGACTCCAAGCCATACTATTGTAGAATACCCTTCCTAGCCTACCACAGTGGTACCTCGGGTTAAGAACTTAATTCATTCTGGAGGTCCGTTCTTAACCTGAAACTATTCTTAACCTGGGACACCACTTTAGCTAATGTGGCCTCCCACTGTCACCATGCCGCCACCGAGCGATTTCTGTTCTCATCCTGAAGCAAAGTTCTTAACCCGAGGTACTATTTCTGGGTTAGCGGAGTCTGTAACCTGAAGCATCTGTAACCCAAAACATCTGTAACCCGAGGTACCACTGTACTGCTGAAGTGACAGTCAGAAGGGTGGCATATAAATTATTATTATTATTATTATTATTATTATTATTATTATTATTATTATTCCTGTATAATCCCATTCACAGTCATGGTTGACTGGCATTGCCTTTTCATCACATAAGCATTTCTTTCTGGCCCCTAATTTTCCTCTCCAGCACTTATTTCTTTCCTATAGTTATTCTGAGGGTTCCAATTCTCATTTCTCTCCATATCCCCTGGATCATGTAGTAGGCAGAAAGGCAAAGGGCCGCTGTGCAGGACCAGGTGTAGGAAAGAAAAGTCCCTGCGCATTTCAGCCTCTGAGGATTTAGTGGCTATTACAAAAGAGAAACTACATTTTAAAACTGGATGCAATGTCTAGAAAGCAGGTGCCATACTTTATGCTGCACTGTGCTAGAATTCTGCGGCAAAAGTCAAAGGACATTTCAGCAAAACAGCTAAATCATGCTGTCAATAAAATAATTAAAATGTGTTCTTGGATTGGCCAAAGAAGTGATTCAATTGACAAATCATCTGCATGAAGACTAAAGTGATCATAGTTCTAAGTCTTGCCTAGTTAGAACATCTGGTTATGTCTCTGGTCAGTATCAGTACCACACATAAAAGCAATATTCTAACTTACTTTCATGTAAGTGTCCCCATCCTGCAATTTGGCATTTCTGGTTATCTGGAAAGGACATTCCCTTTTCCGGCAGGCAGATTGGTCGAACAAACTGGGACTTCACTGCACAGCGTTGATTCACCTTCTTCAACTTAACTAAAACTGCAAGAGAAAATAACTTTTTAAAAAAGATCACAGAAAGTGACTGTGGACTGGTTCACTTGATTTTGAAATCATCAAGCAATGACCAGACGCGGATGACCCAGCCCTGCAAGTGAAGAGCTGAGATTTCAGGTACTACTTTTTTTTGGCCACTCACCTTTGTTCAAAAAAGCACTTTGCCACTAGGAATGGGTGGAATCATAAAGTTCTGGTTTTTATCAAAAGCTTTCTGCAGCAAGGAGAGCAGATCTATTTTGATCTTGAGTGGATTGCCGTATTGAGGACAACGCCTGCAGTTCAGTCTGGCCAGACACAGGGAGCCAGAGCTACACTTCCAGTGTCTGATGGGTGGAAGGGATGGCAATATCACTGCCCACTTGGCTGCATCTCAGTCCACACACTTAAAACTAAACCAGAAAGAAGAAAAAGGCTCACCTATATCATTTTCAGTTGGGTTGTATACTGTGAAGTCAGGGTGCATGAAATACTTCTCCACATCAAATTCTTGAGTAACAGCTGTTGTCATATTAAAAAAATGTTGTCCCAAAACAATTCGAATTGTTGACATCAGCGGACTGAAGAAAAGAGGAAAGAAAATGATGAAGAGAATGATGGTATTAAGCTACACGATGCATTTTAAATGTTTTATTCTTATTTATCTGTATATTTGAATGATTTTGTTATGACCTTAACAAATATACTTCCTTCCTTCCTATAGGTAAGGAACAGAATATTATTGTATTATAATATTTAAATTGGCTGACCCAGCAAATAACATTTTGATTGGGGTGTCAGGGTGCCAATGTAACGTTGTGAGTTGCAGTCGGGATGCTATAAGCCAACTGAAACTTAGGCAGTAGCCCAGCAGCAGCAGGAGGAATAGGAGAAATGGCCATGACAGCCACGCTCGCCAAATGAAGAGTAACATTTGGTAACACAAGAAACTTGCTTCCAAAAAACATTTTGTTGTAAGGAAAATGAAGGGGGAAATTCAGAATAGCAACTGCTTAACAGAATGTTGTATCACCTCCCCACAAACAAACTGGGAGGAATGCTCAGTAAATGGGTTACCTGGAAGTAACCTTGGTTTGACATAACCTTTGCTTCCATGCTGTGGATTTAGTTCTGCCATTGGGCTGCTGAACTAGTGAGGATGTGCTGAACTGATTCCTTCTGATTCATGTGGATGCAAATGAGATTGCCAGCCACAGTCTTTAACTTATAGCAAGGGACCGTAAGACTCTGGGCAGGAAGCTGAAGGGCACAGGTGCCTTTTTCACCACTGCTTCCTGTTGAAGGATGTGACCCAGGAAGAGAGAAGAAAATCCTAGAAGTAAACCACTGACTGAGCAGTTGGTGTTGTCAATAAGGATTTGGCTTCTTGGACCATGGTCTCCGCTTCCTTGAGGAGGGGCTTCTGGCAAGAGATGGTTTGCACCTCACCGTGGAAGCCAACAGTTGCAAGAAAGGTTTCTTTGGCTATGTCTGAATCAACAGGAAGAACAAGCAAGTAGTACTTCTTCTGCATGGAGAAGACAGAGACATGCTATAGGATGACAAAGAGAATGTGGAACTGCTCAACACCTTCTTTGCCTCTTTCTTAACCCAAAATAAAGTAGTACTCAACAAGGAGGGAGCTGCAGCCCCAGATAGGAAAAGAACACCTAGCTACTTGAAATGTAGAACTCTCTAGGGCATGGCGCACTACACTCAGGGGTACTAAAGGAGCTTGCAGATGTAATCTAAGAATTTCTGTCTATAATCTTTAAGAAATATTGGAGAACAGATTAGGTTCCTGCAGAGTGGAAGCAGGCAAAAGTTGTCCCCAACTTCAAAAAGAGGAAAAAGAGGACCCAGGTAAATAAATACCAACCAGTCAGCTTGACACTGATACCAGAAAAGGTCCTGGAACAGATAATTAAATGGTCAGTCTGTGGGCACTTAGAAAAGGATGCCGTGATTACTAAGAAACAATCTCATTTCTTTTTTTGATAGAGTTACAGGATTGGTGGATCAGGGCAATGGTTTAGACATAGCATTTCTTGATTTCAAGTCCCCTGTGATATTCTGGTGGAGAAGCTGGTGAAATGTGGGCCAGATGAGGCAATTGTTAGGTGGATTTGTAGCTGGTTGACTGGCCAAACCCAAAGAGTGTTCACTAATGGTTCCTCAACATATTGGGGAAAAGTGACAGGTGGGGTGCTGCAGGGTTTTGTCCTGGGCCCATTGTTGTTCAATGTCTTCGTAAAGACTTGGATGAAGGACTTGAGGTGATGCTCATCCAATTTGCTGATGATCCTCAGGGTCCCTTCCAACTCTACAATTCTATGACACCAAACTGGGAGAGACAGCTAATACTGCAGAAGACACAATGGGGATTCAATATGACCTTGACAGATTGGAGAACGAGGCATGAAAAACCAGCTGCACAAATATAAGATGGGGGACAGCTGGCTTGCCAGTAGTACATGTGAAAAGTGTCCAAGGATCTTAGCAGGCTGCAAGCTTAACATGAGTCAACAATGTGATGCAGCAGCAAAAAAGCTAATTTTATACTAGGCTGCATCAACAGAAGTATAGAATCCAGGGAAGTAATAGTCCAGCTCTATTCTGCCTTGGTCAGACCACACCTGGAGTACTGTGTCCAGTTCTGGGCACCACAATTTAAGAAGGATATTGACAAGCAGGATTGTATGCAGAGTAGGGTGACCATGAAGATAAAGGGCCTGGAAACCAAGGCTTATGAGGAGTGGTTGAGTTGGGTACGTTTAGTCTGGGAAAGAGGAGACTAAGAGGAGATATCTGAGCCATCTTCAAATGTCTCAAGGGCTGTCACATGAAAGATGGAGCAAGCTTGTTTTCTTCTGCTCCAAATGGTAGGATCCAAGCCAATGGCTTCACGTTACAAGAAAGGAGATGCAAATTAAACATCAGAAAGAACTTTCTGATGGTAAGAGCTGTTTGACAGTGGAACAGACTTCGTCAGATGGTGGTGGACTCTCCTTTAAGCAGAGGTTGGATGACCATCTGCCATGAATGCTTTAGCAGAGGTTCCTGCATTGTAGGGTGTTGGACTACATGACCTTTGGGCTCCCTTCCAACTTTACTATGATTCTAGATTTAAACTGTAGAATATGTAACATCAGGTATGCAGCAGATAAAGACATGACTGGGTCAAAAGTGGGGTTGCATCTGTAAAGCCCTGTGCATAGTGCCCAACATTGCTGTTTGGAAGCCCCATTGTTCAGGAGCTCATTGGAGCTTACAGAGAGCAGCGTGTGGCACTTTGAAGCATCAGAGTTTCAAAGCAATGCACACACATCTCTGCAAGTACCGACAATCAGCTGGTCCCCTGATGATCAGCAGAGAGCTGTGAAAAGAGCTTTAAAGTCCTAGCAATCAGCAGTTTGTTGGGACTCCAAAGTGATGCACACCATACTTGTCAAACTTGGCCACAGAGGGTGGGGAAAATAAGGATCCAGCTGCCAGCCAGTTTCAGTTCCCCCCGCTCTGATAGATGGGAGTTGGGTTTCGCTATATTCCTGACATTGCTTCTTTAATATAACATCAGCTGCACCTTCTGGGAACTGCTTTTTATTTATGCTTGCTGTTCCAAACTGCTAAATACTGTTTCAAAATATAAAAAGTTCTGAGAGTCCCATTATATAAAACACAATTCCTTTACAGTCTTTGTGATACCTGCAGGCTAGTGCACATGCTAAGAAGCTTTATCTTTGTATTATTGCTTCCCAGGGCCCAGGACCTGCTTCTAGAGGCTCTGAGCATTAGGGATTCTTGCCTCAAACTTCATTCCATCTTTGCTCAGGGGTCTCACTTGAAACATTTTGTTTGATTTAAAAGCATTTTGAGGCACGTGCAGTGAATTTCAGATGAAATCAAAGCATAGGCTCTACCTATCAGCCAAACAATGTGCAGCTGTCACCACCCAACAAGAACGAAGAAGGCTTCCAGCACAGAAATTTCTCCCAATATATATGCCGGCCAGCCAGGGATGTGATCCTGGCAAGGAGGAAGATCCTCCTATAATTCTGGGTCTTAAGAAGTTTCGCTTCTTATGTCTTCTCCCACATAAATTCTGGACCACGGCAAAGTCATCAAAAGTTTCCGGGGGTGGGGGCGGGGGTGGCGGCCGCCTTCTTCTGCTCCCTGAGTGAAGAACAGACATATTTAATCTTTTACCCATTTTTACTACTGAATCTTTACTATTTACTTTAAATAGCTACAGAAATATGATTACAAGGCAAAGAGCTCTTTTCTGATTATGGCGTCTTCAGAGTGGCGTAGCAGAAGTGGAGCAGCTTAGTTTAGGCTGCATCTTCTCATTCTGGGCGTTTCCTGCTTGCTGCTCAACCTGATGCCATCCCACTAACATCAGAGTCCAAAACTGCATAGGAGGGGTAGAATCACCCTGCTTATGTCATTCCTAGTTCAGCCTTCGATGTTAGCATTGTGCTTCCCTTCCCTGTAGTGCTATCTTCCTTTGTTGCTGGACTTGGGTTGGATTGAGCTATTTTATTCATACTAGTGAATAGGGTCTCAGACTCAAGCACTTATCAGCCAGATGCACCCCAGTCCTTCAGAACCACATCATGCGCACACAACCTCATACAAATCCATCTCTTAGTCTCTCGGTCCTTCCCCAGGAGCAGAATTGGGCAGGCTGAATGCCCCAAGTCAGCCTTGCATGAGAACTGACACGGTGAGCACAGAAGTCTTTAAGGATTTATCTTTACAGAACAGCAGCAGAACTTGGTCTGGAGAGGAAGGGGAGGCATATTATACTGGGCTGGGCTGGGGGAGACAGACAGGACTATCTATGGAGCTGTTGTACCCGCTGTTATCTGCTCCAGAACATTCTGACCTCAAACATAAGAAATGGCACATGACCTGTATATGGAAGGGGAAAGAGACTTGTTCCTCCCTTACATTTACTAATTTCACTTCTTCCTTTGCATATGCTAACTTCAAAAAGCCCCATGGATGCAAAATGTTACTTACGACATAAAGTAACATTGCAGTATTCCCAAGATACTGAGTTTTCTTTGACTGTGTAGCACCATGGCTCCTTGTCTTCATCTGGGTTTCTAACGGGAAAGAAAAAACATTTGCCCCTTAATGTTTGGTGAACATTGCTTTTGTCACTAACCCCACCATTTTTGCCTCTTATGCAAGTTTTGGTTTTCTTCACATACCTTCAGTTCTAAACCCAATTTTCTCTCTGGTTTCTGTCTGCATTATTCAAGTGGCTTTGCTAACACAGAATACCGCACATCTATCAAAGTAGAGAAGAATATCTGTGCATGTGCATATATGTGTGCGATCAGAGAGTCACTGGGGTGAGAACCAGGGTGTAACCCACAAATGTCTCTATTTTTACTTGTATTTTCCTCTATCTACCAGCTAATTTTCTTACCGGCAGTATGAATGTGGTCCCAGTCCCAGTTGCACAGGGTTTTCAACTATGTCAGCATGAAGCTCTTGGTAAAGGAGATCTGAATTCCATGGCAGACAATTATCTCCAGAAATTGTCTTTTTCTCAATGCCCCTGTAGTCTGTCCCATTACCAGAATAGCAAAGTTGGCTAGGACCTGGATAAACATACAGAAGTCTTAAGTAAACATCTGCTAGCATAACATTATCCACTTATTTCTGTGAGGGAGAGGGTGGCGCTGTGGTCTAAACCACTGAGCCTCTTGGGCTTGCCGATCGGGAGGTCGGCAATTCAAATCCCCACAATGGGGTGAGCTCCCGTTGCTCAGTCCCAGCTTCTGCCAACCTAGCAGTTCGAAAGCACACCAGTGCAAGTAGATAAATAGGTACCGCTGTGGCGAGAAGGTAAACCGTGTTTCTGTGCGCTCTGGTTTCTGTCACAGTGTTCCGTTGCGCCAGAAGCAGTTTAGTCATGCTGGCCACATGACCCTTTCCACAGCCACATGTCTGTGGAAAAATGCCAGCTTCCTCGGCCTGAAAAGCAAGATGAGTGCCACACCCCATAGTTGCCATTGACTATGTCCAGGGGTCCTTTACTTATTTACAGTGCTTTTTTTCTGGGAGGACGCAAGGATATGCATACCCCTAAACATTTTGTGAATCTAAGTTTGAACTCATAGAGGGGCAGTATTTCAGTATGAGTAGGAAAATGAGAGTACTCCTAAACATTTTTTTAAGAAAAAAAGCACTGCCTATTTACCTTTTACCTATCCACTTATTATTTACACACACACACACACACACACACACGTGTGTGTGTGTTTGTGTATCACTTTTATATCCTGCCATTCTTCCAAGGAGCTCCAGGTGGCGTGCAGTGATCTCTCTCTCTGCATTTTGTCATGACAACAGTCCTGTGAGGTAAGTCAGGCTGGGAGACAGTGACTAGCTCAAGGTCGGCAGTGAGCTTTATGGCTATTTTAACCTTGGTCTCCCACTTCCTAGCCCAACACTCCAGCCACTGGTTCTCTCTTGGTCCATATGGGCACACATTATTTATGACTAACCAATATATAAGTTAGTGATAACAGTGGCATAGCGTGGTTTGCCAGTACCCAAGGAAAGGCAAGTATTGCACCTTCTAACCCTTTCAGGGCTGGATGGAGGCAGTGGTGGTGGTGGGGAAGTATCTTCCCAGCAAGTAAAGGGGAGGATCCAGTGGTTGCAGCCATTATTATTATTATCATCATTATTATTATTATTATTATTATTATTATTATTATTATTAATTTTACCATTTTTATATCACTTGATTTTTTAAAAAACCAAACCAAACCAAACCCTCAGAGTGGTTTATTTTTCTTTTGGAATTTTGCCCCCCCAACTTTGTGCCCAGGGCAACAGCTCCCCTGACCTCCCATGCTACACCACTGAGTGATAAGGCAGCTTGTGTTGGAAATGACCCAAGCTGCTTCCAGAAAAACGGGGAAACATTTCGGAATATTGAGGTGATCCAAATTTGTCCTACCCCACCCCCCACATGTCAATGTGACCCTAGTCCCACCCACCCTCTCTTCACCACCCCCTTTTTTCCAGCCATCTTCTCCTTTCAGCTCTATTTTCTGGGCCAGCACTGTTGATTGTGGACCTGGCTGTAGGCCACTGGGAGAGAACATCATTGCCTTCACATTGCAGCAGCCCTTGGTGAAGCTACATTTCCCAGGGCAGGACCACTTGTGGCATTGTGTGCTGCTGTACAGTACACAGCTTGGATAGAATGGATCCTGTTCTCACTATAAGCACACCTGACTGTCCAAGGAAAGGTGA
Organism: Podarcis raffonei; assembly: GCF_027172205.1. Taxonomy (NCBI): domain Eukaryota; kingdom Metazoa; phylum Chordata; class Lepidosauria; order Squamata; family Lacertidae; genus Podarcis; species Podarcis raffonei. The sequence goes on from NC_070610.1 coordinate 5,328,813, forward strand.
TGCCGATGTTATCAGCCCCAGCTGAAACCTATGACCCACTCTTTTTTATGCAATATGTCTGAAGAACTATGAATGGCAAGCATGGTGTAGTTCTGTTGCTTTGTTGAGTATTTAGCAAACTCTGAGAATTGAGCAGTTTTATTTCACCATGTTTGCCTAAAAATGTATCTCTGTTCTTGCAGCTGTTCTTAGTCTTACTACTTTTCTCCCTTTTAAAGCATTAAATTCTGCTGGATTTTGCCACCTAGTGGTAAACAATAAGAGCTGCTGTTTCTTATCTGCAAAGTTTCACATCATCTGCACAATATATATATATTTAATGATCTTTTGTGGATGAACAATGAATATGACAATGAAAATACAAGGACTTCAGGGCAGCTTGGGTCATGGTGGTAGTGGGTTCTCCTCTGCTTTTTGGCCCTCTTTACAGCTGGGGTTTAGATGATAGCCAAAGGGAGAGCAACTGTGTCAGCTAAGGTGCTGAAAAAGCAGGTTAAATGTGATGGCCCAACACAGTGAATGAAGAGTAAAGTGGTCATTGTAAGAAGCAAATATCTGGTTAGCTAGCTAGACTCCTTGCCCAGCCTAATCAGTTGTTATTTTGTCCACCAGACTGTAGAAAAAGCATGAAGTTGTTGGCTTGGTGGCAAAGAGGGGTGATTTGGATCCAACCTAATCCAGTTTCTAGACCATCTGACAAGGTTGGGCATATGGGATAGTTCTAGAAGTCAACCCTATGAGGAGTGGGGAAGGCATGGCTGCTGCCCACCCCCTGTCCCCACCCCACCCTTGCCATCCACTAGACTGTTTGTCTAGTAATCTAGCCAACCTTTCCTATCTGTCCAAGTTAACTCTGCCCCTAAAAGCTTAGCCATTTTGTTTTTTTCTCTCCCAGTTTGAGACAAAAGTCTGCTATCTCTCTCTCTTTCAACTCTCATTCTGTAAGTAGTTCCTTTCAAGATAAATCTTTTCCTGCATGAATAAAGCCTTTGAACTCCAAAACCATAAATGATAATTTCAATCCCATTCACTTGAGCTGGAAGCTCTCCTAACACTAGAAAAGGTAGACCCTGCTGTAGGCATGCATGCATTAGGACAGACTACATAGGGCTGTCTTTGAACAGAACTTGGGAACTTTAACTGGTACAGAATCCAGCTGCTCAAGGTGCTTGCCAGGTTAGTCAAAGCATATGACATAAACTCTATACCAGTTGCACAGGTTGCCAGGATGCTCCTGGGCCCAATTCAAAGTCCTAGTTTTGGCTTTTAAAGCCCTAAAGAGCCCTAAGAGTCAGGTTAGTTAAAGGGCTGCTTACTTCTATATGGACTTGACTATGCCTTAAGATTGGCAGCAGTGGCCCTGCTTGGTAGGTTTTAAATACTATATTGTAAGCCATGTTGAGAAGTCAGAGCAGATAAAGGCTTCTGTAAAGCAGCCTAAAAATAAACATGAGTAAATAAAATGTCCATATTGACAGACAAGCTGTGCCACAAGAGAGTCCAGAGTTCCAGTAATTTTAAATCTAGTCCATTCAGCTCTGGGAATCAAGCACCAAGGAGCAGGGAGCTGTTTATCAAATTCCAAAAATAAATAAATTATGAATACCTCATAGAAGGGTCCTGGATATAGCATAAGCCTTGGTGAATGGGGCCTAAATTCTGTGGAAGGCAAGATCCAAACTGAGTGAAAGTTGAATACAACTCACCAACATTGCAGTGTTTTCCTGCCCAGGGTGTTTTGCAGTCACAGACTGTTTCGTTAGTGAAGACGATCTTCTTGCAAGTACTGCCATGGGGGCATGGATTGACGGTGCAGCCTGCAAAGTGAAGTAGAGGACTTATCCACACTGTCCTGCTCTGTCCAGGCAGAAGCCTGCACTTTAACACTCTGTGTCCAAGCATTTCCTACCCCACACCCCAGTTTCCCCCACAAAAACTCGCTCTTTAAAGCTGAATCGGAGCAAATGTCAATTCAGGTTTTCTGAATTGATGTTTGCTCCAGTTGAAGGTTTGTCCACACTTACCTTTCCTCTGCTCTTTCTGAGCGTGGATGCAATTTAAAGTTCTGTGTCTGAGCAGCCTCTCTCTTTTCGCTCTTTAAAGTTCAGTTGGGGCAAATGTCAATCCATGGAAAACCTGAATTGACATTTAACCTTTAAAGAGCGGGTTTTAAAGCTCCAGAGCAAGAAAAAGGGTCCTTGGACACAGAGCATTAACGTGTGAACCTCTGCCTGGAAGGTAAGCCTTAACATGCACACAATACCCACAGAAACGGCCTAAAGTGTTTTTGTGATAAATGCTGAGGCGCACATTACTAGTAGGAAAATCCAAAGGCAAATTAAAACTGGACCAAACCCATATTATCCCCAGAGTCTCACAGAATACATATAGAGATTGAGATACATAATGTCAGTTGAATTGTAACTGGAATAGAATAATATCCTCCCTGAAAAATACTTTAAAAATCCAAAAGACTCAGGTATAAGAGTCTGAGGGAGGAGGAAACCCTGGGACTTTCAGTGGCTGCACCATGATTGACCATGAACACACCAAAACAATACAGTGGTACCTCGGTTGAAGAACAGCCCTGTTTACAAATTATTTGGTGTACGAATTCAGCAAAACAGGAAGTAGTGTCCTGGTTTGCGAACTTTACCTTGGTCTACGGACGGAAGTCGGACAATGGAAGGCCACCGGCGATAGGAGGCCTCATTAGGGAAAGTGCACCTCAGTTTAAGAACAGCTTTGATTTTGATTTAAGAACGGACTTCCAGAACAGATTAAGTTCATAAACCGATATTATATATCGGTCTGTAACCGCTTCAGGTTACAGACTCTGCTAACCCAGTACCTCGGGTTAAGAACTTTGCTTCAGGATGAGAACAGAAATCGGGCGGCGGTGGCGGCAGCACGGCGGCAGCGGGAGGCCCCATTAGCTAAAGTGGTGCTTCAGGTTAAGAACAGTTTCAGGTTAAGAATGGACCTCCAGAACGAATTAAGTACTTAACCCGAGGTACCACTGTATACTTTCCCCCTCTCCTACTCCACTCACCCCATTTTAATTTAATTTTTACATTTATAAGCTTGCTTTTCCTCCCAAGGAGCTCACCACCAGCCAGAAAGCAGCAGTGCCCTCCATGTGGGCACACACAAAGCTCTGTACGCATATGCATACACATGCACACACTGCTTATAGGGAGCAGCAGCAGCAGCAGCAACCCGCAACCCCTATTTCAGGCACACAATTCCGCTGCACTATTTAGTCTCCTCCCCCCCCCAGGGGTGAACGAAGGCTAACCAACACCCGGGGCGGGGGAAACCGCTGGTTGCACACGCGCTGCACCGCTGCGTATAATGCATGTGTGGTGTCTACATACGATGCATGCATGGCGTCGCTACTTAGGGCGCATGTGTGGCGTCGCTATGTACAATGCATGCGTGTGACACTGCACATGCATTGTACATAGCAGTTTGCTGCCGGCGCCACCTGAACATCATACGGACAGTGGCGGGATCCTCTGCTCACGGCTGCAGCGGCAGTGGACCGATCCTCTGATTGGGCAGTGCCAGTGACAAACCACTATGTACAGTGCATGCGCGTGACACCGCGCATGTGTTGTACATAGCGGTTTGTCGCTGGCGCCGCTTGAATGGTGTATGGACGGTAGTGGGATCCTATGCTTGCAGCTGAAGCCGCGAACAGAAGATCCTCTACATGCGGCTGCGGCAGCACAATGGCTGCTCACACCACCGCGCCCAGGGTGGTGGGACGAGTACCACACGGGGTGTCTTCTTGTCACCCCTCCAGTCATGGCACCTGGGGTGCACCGCCCCCTGCCCCCTTGTGATCCCACTGTCTCCCCCCAAAAAACACATACACATTGCAGAGTGTCTGTCCTAAAGTGACTGAAACAGCCATTTCACAGAGGCAATCAGCAGGACGTGCAATTTCCTAAATTTTTTTGCCAAGAGAGGAGAAAGTGCACAGCATTTCTGGTTGTCTATCCCTTCTTGCAGGCAAGGAAGCTGGTGCTGCAGTTCAGAAAGGGGCTTTAAAGCCTCTCCTCCTTCTTTCCACTCTCCATAGCATCAATGATCCTTGCCAAGAAGGAGAAAGGACCACTCCCCCCTGTAGCCTTTTTAAAGTGACTGTGGCTTGGGTGGGGAGCCGAGTGAGGAAATATAAACCCAGGAGAGGGCAAAGAAACAAAGGACCCCACCCAGCACCTCCCTCTGCCCATTGGGCGGATGCCACCTTCCCAAGTGGAGAGCTCTTCAAACATAGGGAGGCTGCTAATGGAGGCAGCGCCATGGGATTCCCGTGTATGGAGCAGGGCAGAGGCAGGGGGTGCAAAAAATGATACAAAAATGATTGTGCCTAGAAAAATTCATTTGTGAAGGCAGGACCACCAACTATTCTGAAGTGGTGCCCATGATCTGGTACAAAACCACTTAAATTGTTGAATAACTTTTAGAACTTTCGGTCAAATTCAACCTGTGAGCAGCACATTATCCAGAAAGTCCAGTACAGTTAGGGTAAATTATTAAGGATTTGAAAACTGAAAAGGAGGTGAAGAAGATAAAATCCTTTCAGGGAACTTAAGAGAATACTTGAAATTACTATCACGCAGCCACTTCACAGATTACATTTTAAGATGCATACCTTTTAATTGCTGTAAGTGATTTAAGGCTGAGAGTATGACTTCTTCACTACTCTATGCATTATTTAATGCAATTCAACTTCTGTGTCTCAATCGTTTTATTTTTTTATCATTTCACTGGACTACATATAAACAGATTAGCAAACATACTAAAATAAAGCATGCAGTATAGAAATACCTGTGTGCTGTGCATATTGGCAGTTAATTAGCTTGTTAACGCATGTGCATTTCTGCACTATCCCTTGGTAGATTCTTGGCCAGCTTTCTCCAGTTGCAAAATATTCATGCAGAGTTTCATCAAAGCATTTTTCTGCAGTTTTAAAAAAAATGCAAATAGCACATTAAGATTTATTTATTTATTTATTTATTTATGCATTAAAAAAAACATTGCTGGAGAGCATATGAAGATGTTCCTGCCTCCAGCCCATCTGCTCCATCACCATGACCAACAAGGTGCCTGTGGGAAACCTGGACCTTCTCCCTTTCTGCAGTTCCCAGCAGGCCCATGTGCAGCTTGTCTGAGGCCCAGGGTAGGAGCAGGGGCGTAGCTAGCTGCTCTGGCACCCGGAGCGGCAGGGGCAGGGCAAGCTGCCCACGGGGACGCTGCGGCAATCCACGCACAGGGGCGCCGCACAGGGGCAGCACGGCGATCCGTCTGGGGGGCGGTGTGGCGATCCGCCATGGGGGTGGCTCAGTGAGCTGCCCACGGAGTCTGCCTGGCAGACGCAAGCCCCACGCTGCTGTTTCGGGCAGTGCAGGACTCCGAGCCATTGTGTCACTCCCAAGAGAGACGTGTGGCTCAGGCGCCCTGCAGACCAGGCCCCGCGGTAAGTGCTGAACCCCCCAAGGATGACATATATAAATGTCAAATATATCAAAGGATGTCACATAGAGGAGGGAGAAAGGTTGTTTTCTGCTGCTCCAGAGAAGCGGACACGGAGCAATGGATCCAAACTACAAGAAAGAAGATTCCACCTCAACATTAGGAAGAACTTCCTGACAGTAAGAGCTGTTTGACAGTGGAATTTGCTGCCAAGGAGTGTGGTGGAGTCTCCTTCTTTGGAGGTCTTTAAGCAGAGGCTTGACAACCATATGTCAGGAGTGCTCTGATGGTGTTTCCTGCTTGGCAGGGGGTTGGACTCAATGGCCCTTGTGGTCTCTTCCAACTCTATGATTCTATGATTCTATGATTCTATTCTATGACATTCGGGGTGGACCACCCCCCTGCACCCCCCTTCCTACGCCCCTGGGTAGGAGTCTTGTTAGAATAAAGTATAAACTCAAACAAAAATGCAGCCGGTCCCTGGCGCTCCACCCCGCCCTCTGGGTGCCCCCTCCCCTCTGCATGGGCCTGGTCCCCAGCAGTGCATGTTCAGAAGTATGCTGCCTCTGACCTCCAAGAGCATAAATGATGAACCCTAATATTTTTCTAGTGAGTAAATGACAGTAGGAAGTTCATTATATTGGAGGGACTGCAGTATATTGGGCATATGTCGCCCACCGCCATGAGGTTCCTAGAAGCAGAGAGACTATCCATTTCCACAGCCATGAATAATGTGGGCGAACCAGAGCTGGGAGCAGAACTGAGGAATGAAGCACTTCAAGTGAATTGAAGACCTCCTCAGCCCAGCCAGAGGTGCTGCAGAGGAGAAGCAATGAGGGGGCCCTGCAAGGTCTTGGGGTGCCACCTTGTGGTGAGGAAGGCAAGGTTGCTGACCCCCTTCTCATATTGTGAGAACTAAGCAGGATGGCTCTCGCTGAGAATCCAGCCTCAGTTGCAACCAGTTTGCCGTATCAGTTCAGCTGGATCATGGAAATAACCCTTGGAATCACATCTTGGAATCCATCTTGGAAGCCGTCCAGTGAGCAATTTTACATGCTGTGAAAGCAAGCTAGGAAGGAAGGAAGGAAGGAAGGAAGGAAGGAAGGAAGGAAGGAAGGAAGGAAGGAAGGAAGGCTTAGTTTGTTTGTGAGGCACATTAAAGCATCTTTGGTACCTCTGGAGTGATGAACTTCATGTCTGGATTCTCCTGGCTCAGTACCAGGACTGTTCCTTCCTTCCTACAAATAAAACAATGAAGAACAAGTTTGCTTTTATAGAAGATTTTCTCAATACAAAGTTCCTATTGGCAGAAGAGCAGCCAGGGATTGCCTTTTAAAAACAACTCAATCACCTGAGGCACCGAGGCAGCAACCTATGGCAGCTTTTAGTTTCTGCCTTTCTCTCACAGACATAAACCTTGTTCTAGGCCTATTAATACATTTGGTAATGCCTTGCAGTTGGGAGCCCTGTTCAACATCTATATAAAGATGTGGATGAAGGATTTGAGGGGATGAGCCTATAATTTGCACATGACACCAAACAAGAAGGGATGGCAAATGCCACAGAAGACAGAACGAGGATTCAAGATGACATTTACAGATTGGGGAACTGAGCCCAAACTAAAAATGAATTTCAATAGGGGCAAATGTTATACACTTAGGCACAAACAAACAACTGCACAAATATAAGATGAGGGGCACCTTGCTTGCCAGTAGTACACGTGATAAGGATCTTCGTAGGCCACAATCTTAACATGAGTCGACAGGGGGATACAGTGGCAAAAAAGCTAATATTATTCTAGGTTGCATGAAGAATAGCATCAAGGGAAGTAATAGTCCTGCTCTCTTCTGCCTTGGTCAGGCCCTACCTGGATTACTGTGTCCAGTTCTGGGCAGCACAATTTAAGAAGGATAGTGACAAACTGGAAGGTGTGCAAAGGATAATTTAGATGACATTCCTGCACTGCAGGGGGTTGGACTAGATGACCCTCAGGTGCCTCCCAACTCTACAATTCGATGAAAGTCCTCCTTGAGTCTATGCTCTGGCCTCCAGTTTCAGGGCGGCCATGCTTAAGGTTCTTTGCTGCACTTTTTAAATGCATTGTACACCAGTGCCAAAACACGTTTCGGTTTCGGGACATTTACAGCACATTAACTAAGGAGTATGTTCTTTAAATATTGGTGGGGCATACTTCTAAACAAGCAGGTTTATGATAATGTTGTGGGAAGAAGACGAAGAGGCACACTTACCATTTGCTCGGGAGCACTGCTTAACGCCAAAGAGAAGGTAACAACCATGGAGCAAATGTAGACTTTCATATTTCACCTTTTTATTTCTCTTTTCTTTTCTTCTTTTGCAACTCCCTGTAATTTTCCTGGAAGAGTGGGCCTTCCAGTGTCTGAAAATCCAGAGTGGGAAGTCTAATCAACATTGGCGCTTATGGAAACCCCCTGCGTTAGAGAGGATGTTTGACTTTTTAAGCAATCACTCGTTCAGCAATGTTAATAAGTAATGTGTTTGTGTACTGAGGTAAATATTGGTTTCAGAAACATTTCAGGGAAAGCACACACAAAAAGTAGGCCCAAGGATGGACTAAATATGCCGCATCCTGAATTTGGGTTAAGAATTTGTGTTAGTTCCCGTTTGGGCTGAGTAATATTTTCCCAAAGTTTCCATGCCTTTCCCTTACATGTCATACTCCAGAATAACCAGAATAACCAGCAGTGAACAGGAAATCTGGACTGGTATTTAGATCTCCAGGTTTTTGAATGGAGTTCATGCCAAATCTATGAGAGTCTATCCTTATTTATTTATTTATTTATTTAGCACCTCATCCATAGATCTCAGGGCAGTTCAGTTGAGAAAAACACAAAATACATAATAGATAATTCAGGAGAGAAACAATTGGGTCCAAGTACTGACATTCCAATGTGTTGTGAAATCTATTTTACTTTGTTTTTTCCCCTTTACAACAGGCTTCCTCCACCTCGACCCTCCACATGTTTTGAGACTACAATTCCCAGCATCCCTGACCACTGGTCCTGCTAGCTAGGGATCATGGGAGTTGTAGGCCAAAAATATCTGGAGGGCCGAGGTTGAGGAAGCCTGCTTTGCAATGTAAATGGATTTAATGGTGGAGGTGAACTCCTGTTTGGAAGGCAGACGGATGACATTCGTAGATGGTTTCAATGTCACAGTTACAGTTTACGTAGCAAAGATTCAGGTTTGGTCTTTTCTCTTTATTGGGTTAGGGTGGTAATCAGAACTCGAACGCATCGCTTTTATTAGGGCATCAGACCAAGCTTGGTCCCAGTGGGACATTGGGATGCCTTGGAACGCTTTCCCTTGTGGAGATTGGTGACTCCACTGAGTTTGTTGGTGGCGTCAAGGAAGGAACCTGTGGTGTTGGAGTCCATGCAGCGGTGGCCCATCGGGGGTTTGGTTCTCTGGACTTTGCTCAAGCTGATGCCCATGTGCAGCCAGAAAAGACTTTTGCTTCACCCATAGCCACAGCCTTGGATTTGAGCAGAAACCAGACGTTGCTCTCCTTCACAGGAGACAGCCTGCTTCTTCCTCCAACTTCTAGCTTGCACCCACCCACCTCTCAGCCCTGGCCTTTGTCTTTTCCTAACTCACTACCAGCGAGTTGAGGGAGGGTGGCCCACCCATTTGCTTTCTGGCATGGAGCACTTCTTTTGTAACCGTATTGCCCCATTCTCAGAAGGCCATTACCATTCCTTGTCTGGCTAGTTCAATAAGCCTTGCTTAGATTTTAACACTTGCTGGATCCAGGAATTAGAAGGGTCTCGACATACAACTTACTCCCTTGCCCCCCACAACTCATAACATTATTATTTAACTAGAAAGCACTGTGAAGGTATTTGAGCCATGCAGTTTGTGGGTGAATGGCCTCACAATCCCAATCCCCACCATGAATTGTTGAATTATTATTATTTTTAACCTCATAATAATAAGTTCAGGCAGTGAGGTGACTCCATCCCAGGATGGCAAAGGCATGTGGGAAATAGAGAAAGTTTCAGTAAGGTGCTTCATCTTTTCCATGTCCCGGTAAGAAAGGAACAAGAGGCCATTCTAGACTTCTAGCTCCACAGCAGGTTCCTGAAGATTCTGCATGAAGATTCTAGAATTGGACATCTTCCCCTACAGTCCCTCTTGCACCCGTGCCTTAGTTTGCTAGGACTTAGCTATCTGCAAAAGCACTGGCGTAGGGAGGGTAATGTCTGCAGGGTTGTGGATCAAACCTGAGTTTTCTCAAATAATACACAGCTAGACTTCTGAGTGGAATTTTTGGTGTTGGTTTTTTATTTTGAAAAAAATATATATTGTAAATGCACCCACTTTTGAAATTCTGCCAACCAAGTTGAAGGAGTTTAGAATAAACTCATTTGCACTTTATTCAGGGTTACATTTTTAGATGTACTAGAGTTTCTGCCTTTCCACCCACGTTGTTCATTAGCATATTAGACACCCCCACGACATGTTTCCAATAGGTTTATAGCTTTAAAAGCAAAGGAAGAAAGCTCTGACGATAGATTTGAGTAGGCTGCGGCCTCCTCTGCCGCGCTGGGGGAGTTCACATTTTAGTCGTAAATTAAATATCTCCCTTTCTACAGAGCTGTTGACCCCAATAGGTTGTTTTCAGCAAGATCAAACGGTAAGTCAAGTGAAAGGAGTCTGTGACTGTTGCGTAGGGAAATTCCCCTTTTACGAAGGAGCCATCAGCTGAACACATGACTTGACAATCTGTAGGAGGTGAAGCCTGAAAGACATACAAGAGGCAGGCTATATTCCTGCCTTGATCCACATCAAGGATTTAGAATAGCTTCATATACTAGTGATGATTATTTTTTGCAGATCCTGGCCCGGTTCAACACAGATCCAGCTGCCCTCTGCAATACAAATGTAATTGTTTTATCCCTGTTGGTACATGAAAAGACTCAAATGCATATTCACCACATTTTTTATAAATGGGGTTTTGTAACCTATTTACAAAATTTCCAATGGAAAGTGACTTGCAAAACAAAGAAAGAAATCCCTAGCAGAGCAGAACAACTGACCATGTGGAAACATCCTCATAACCCCTTGAGAAAATCAGAAGCAGTGCTGGTGGAGGTAATGGACACCTGGCTCTTCAAAGGAGGGGAATACAGCCTTTTAGAGTATCCCAAGAGTTGTTCGTTTGAACTGCCCCACTATCAGACCCACATGAAGCTTTTGCCTCAGGGTCGCTTGATGAATGAAATCAAGAGGGAAAGCTCATAGATGGTCCCAAGAAAATAGGAGGGGAGCACAGGGGGTCCAGATTCTCAAGCAGAAGGTCTACAGGACCAGACCACTGCTGACACTACTGCAGACAGAAGAAAAGAGAGCCAAACCTCAAGGAAGCAGCTGTTCAAGTATTTTCCCGTAGCCCATGTTTGTTCTTGACTACAGCTTGTGGTGGGACGCGAGTGGCACTGTGGGTTAAACCACTGAGCCTAGGGCTTGCTGATCAGAAGGTCGGTGGTTCGAATCCCCACAATGGGGTGAGCTCCTGTTGCTCAGTCCCTGCTCCTGCCAAACTAGCAGTTCAAAAGCACATCAAAGTGCAAGTAGATAAATAGGTACCACTCCGGCGGGAAGGTAAATGGCGTTTCCGTGTGCTGCTGTGGTTCGCCAGAAGCGGCTTAGTCATGCTGGCCACATGACCTGGAAGCTGTATGCCGGTTCCCTCGGCCAGTAAAGTGAGATGAGCACCACAACCCCAGAGTCGGCCACAACTGGACCTAATGATCAGGGGTCCCTTTACCTTTACCTTTACAGCTTGTGGTTAGCAAGGAGAGAACGTGACCACGCACAGGGGCAAAGCTAGGCTTTATTTCACCTGGGTCAAAGACCCTGTTTGGCACCCTCCACATGCATTTGCTTAAACGCAGACACAATCTGGGAGCCTCAATGGTGCCCCTCTGGAGGCTTCACCCAGGGCAAAAAATACCCAGAGGGACTGGGGAAACCCAGCCAGATGGGCGGGGCATAAATAAATAAATAAATAAATAAATAAATAAATAAATTATTATTATTATTATTATTATTATTACTATTATTATTACTACTACTACTACCTGGCTACCACCCACCCCCTTCTATGACTCAGCCATGCTAAACCAAAAGTTGGCTTATGACATGCTAAGCCAAATCTCGGACTGTTCTCCCCCAGCACTACAGGCTGCTGCAGCCCTCCTAAAGTGGATCTGTTTGCTTCCTGCTGTCCTGCGTCGATGTGCAGGACTTGTCTAATGGGCAATATACTTTCTAATCCAGGATCTGAAGAGCTCACTAGCTTTTCCTGACCTATAATGTAAGCAAGTTGTTTTCATTTTGTCCTGCTCATAAATACAGCATAGCTTGGGAGCTCAGTACTTAAAGGAATGTCTCTTTCCAAATGAATTTAGGGATGAGAGGAATCCTGTTATGTACTGAAGTTCTCACCCTGGGTCAGCAGGGGGATACTGTAGATAGTTCAGGTCCACATATGCAAATAAGGGATCGAAAGTGACGTTCAGTGATTGGATAGTTGCAGAAAGTGTTACAGTTACGTTGTACTGGAGCTCTATATAAGCAGGCTGGCTGAACCCTTCAGTTCAGTTCTGTTCTGGCCTGTGAATAAACAAGAGGTGTTTGGAGAATCGCTGTGTTGTCTGATAATGTTCACCCACAACTTAACAAATCCACTGAATTTCTTTCAGTCCATCCATTCAACCACCATTGTGACAACTACTCTGCCTGTGAAAACTATTTGCCTCAGTTTTATACAAAAAAACAATTTTTTTAAAAAAACATTATGAATCCAGAAACTGCTTTGTAATATACATTATTTAAATATCCATTGATGTACACAGGTGCCTATTCGTTTTTCTTCTTTCTGAAGTGTTTGTTCCCAAAGGCAGCCTCTGTGCACCAAGACTGCATTCCTATCCACGGCCAATGAGAAATAAATCCCACTGCGCTCTGTGAGGTTTACTCTTGAGTAAGTGGGATTAGAATTTCAGCCTTAATTTCCTTCCTATTGTAGATTTTAAAAACCAATGTAATGAATCACTCCTCGTAGTTCTTTTCACATGGAAAGAACAGGAAAGACTGAAATATTTAATATTACTTTAATATCATACAAGCAGATTACAAGATCATTCGTATATTACACTGTAGACTGATTCCTTAGCATCATTATAACAAGATGTTGTGCTCTTAATTAAGCTAAACTGAATTCTTGTTTTACACACACAAATGGATTAATTCTGAAGCTCAAATTGCATTTCTTATTTCTTACTTCAAACAAAACAAAATTAGTATTTTAAAATAACTGATTTATGTAAGTTGTAATAATATATCATTGTAAAGAAAAAAATGGACCATAATCTTTGAAAAGTGATGGACAATCTGATATTTAAATTACAGCTATTTCCCAATGACAGATTTTTACTACTCAAATTCCAAATGAAAATTTAAGATTAAGACACTAATGTTTTCCTTTATCCGATGTCCAGAAGAATACAATGATGTGGCAAGATCAACACTGGCTATGCAACCCACACAGCTGGATTCCCACCACAAGCCATGGGTCTGTTCTGACAGTTTCCTGTAACATTTTCCTGTAAAATTTTCAGCTGAATTGTATAATGAAAGTGTTTCCATATTTACATACGCTTCTCATGCTACATATACACACCTACCAAGTATAAGGAGATGACAACTGGTGATTTCACCTCAAACAGGGGCTCCTACATCCTATCACACCACCACAACGAGTGTACAGGCAGCAACCGTTTTAGACACGTCCAATATGTGCATGACTGTGCATGTGCGCATTGTGCCAAACCTGGAAATGACCCAAAAAGTCACATAAAGGGGCAAAACAGGGGCAAAATTGGGTGTTTGCAGGCTTTTTCAATGGTGTCTCAAATACATGCAATTTCACTTTGAACGTGTGGTGCCTGGGAATGTAACCCGTGTGTAAATTGGGAGTTGGCTGTACCTATCTCAGCTAGAAGAAAGTATCTCCACAGTCTGCATTACTTTCTGCCCACTCTATGGAACCACAATGTTGTCATTGTTTGTCCCACTTAAGTGATTGTAGCCAGGAAAATGGTGCACACAATGGGCCAGGATTTCACCAATCTTCTCTTCCCGCTTCACTTTGGGAGCAACTCCTAAGGCCTTCTCTTCTACTGATAAAACTTCCAGTCCGGAGGTACAGAATTTCTCCATACTAGTTTCTGAGGGCCTTCTATGTCCTGATACAGCACAGAGTAATTTCAGAATTATAAATCCTGGAATGGGGGCCTTTGGCCTTACAGATGTTGCTGGACTCTGTAGCTCATCAGCCAGAGTCAGCATGGCCAATGGTCAGGGATGACCATTGTAGCTCAACAACACTGAGAGCCACATGATCCCCATTCCCCTTTTGGACTGCCTAGTTTGTATTAAAATTGTCTCCTTTGCCAGCCTCAACTTGTAATGAAAAATACTCTATGGATTGACAGTGGAGACAATATATATGCATTTTTCCTTGTTTGTTTGTTTTGCAGCACGAAAAAGCTTTCGTAAGATAAAATATTGAACTAGGGCAGGAATAGATATCCTGGACTATTATATTCAACTTCCATGCTGGTGATCCTATGTATTTTCATTTACCATACTTATTTCCCAGCATGGAAGTTGATATTCAGCCCATGAAAGACTAGAGACTGGTTAAATGGATCTGTGGATTTAACATGCAGGTTTTAACAAAATGTAAATAGAATCAGCTGAGTGGGTGGGTAATAATTATTAGGCTCACAGCAGACATCTCCCTCCTGCTGATTCTATTCACATTTAACAACAACAACAACAACAACACTTTAAACAACACATTTAACTTCACGTCTTGTTAGCCTTCTGAATTTTAATTTAATTTAAAGGTTTATATCTGAAAGGGAATAGCTAGAGAAGTTCAGGTGAGGGACCTTCAAGAAGTGTGATCTTTGTGAATGAGAATGGAAACCGACTTTATACACATTGCCTAGACTATTATGCAGATGAGAACAACCTTCAGATATTGAACTTCTTCGAATTTTGCAATGCAGCTCTCACCCCAAGAAATTACTAAAATGCATTTAAAATGTCTATTTCATGATAAAATACACTTATGTATGCTTATGTTTAGAGAACACATATTTATAAATGCATATTTTGTGACAGAGGTGCCATCTTCTTAAGGGGATGGGGGGCCCCTATGTGATGCTGCATGACAGCTCGCACAATGTCAGGGAGCAGAGCCAAACGCCCCCTGAGTATTGGCTCATCTCAGCCCCCTCAAAAATACCAAGGGGGGGGAGAGGGAGAACTGCCTCGGTCCCTCTGAGTTGGCATGCCTGTTTTGTGAGAAGATACATTCAGAAATATGTATTTTAAAACATATTTATGTACTAATTTGTGTATGTTTTTCCAGTAAATTTTATAACAAGACTGTTGTTTTTTTGGTGGATTTTCTCAGATGCTGTCAATAAGTTTCGCTGTCTCCTAGTAAAAGGGAATTGTGCAGCTTGTGTTTATGTTCCAAAGCAATAAATGTACTAGTGCTTGCAATGACCTTGGAGAATGAAGTTTCTGGAGCCAGGCATAGTGCAATTTCATACAAATGTTGCTTTACACTCCTCATCCTTATTTTTCTCGCTCTTAGCAGCAATAAAAGATGGAAGATCTGATGTCCTGTAGACACCTGTTCGCATCCTCCCTCGGCAAGATTTTAACTCTGCAATGCAGCCTTCAAAACTGAGGTTCCCTTCGGATTCACTACAAGACCAGGCCAGACCATCTTCTGGAGCAACTCTATCCACATCTATTACACAACTTACAGGGAGTTCATTTCTGAACATTTCCCCCCTAAATTCAGCAGCGATAAAGTCGTGACTAGTTTTTTTAGAACTTTGTTCATAAAGGTTTCCTCCAGCTACTTGCACATCATTTTTCTTTCCGTGGCTCACACCTAGAACAAAAAGGGAAAGAAAAAGACAAAAAAGGGGATAATATTTATTATGCTTCGCTTTACACAAGTCAAATTTTGCAGTCTTTTGTGTTTCAACAGCTATCCTATTTTTGTGGTGCAAAATACTAAAATTTTATATATCTGAGCTGAGTCTGTAGAACTAACTTTGTGATTTTAATTGTAAATTTGTACATTGCTTTGCACATCTGTCACGGCAGAAAAAGTAATGAATACGTACAAAAATTGATAAAAATATAAATGCATTATTTACAAACTTCCAAATAATAGAATCACAATAGGCCAGGATTCTCATTCAAAAACATGTGATTAGAATAATCAAATATAGCCATAAAAGCAAATAATACAGTATAAGATCTTTGGTAATTAAATCACCATTCCAGTTCCTTATGTATCATTGAAGATTTCTGAGAGTGAAGGCAATTAACAAAATGTGGGATATATCCAGCCTCATATAACCAACATGCTTAACTCTAATTATTGCATGGAGGGGTTAAACCATAGCATTTTCTGATTTTAAATCTCTGCTGGGGCTTTCTCACCAAAGAATACTTGCCCCAAACCTGGATCTAGTCATCCAGGGAATTCTCCTTTTTTATTTTATCATATCTACATTTTTCCGTTTTACCAAATACAACATTAACCAACACAAGCAGACTTTTAAAAGCCAAGTCACCCTGTCAAGAAACCTGTTCAGTATTAGCAGCTTAGTTTCTGGATAGATTTAAGCCAGAAAGGGCCCACAATTCCTTCTGTAAGTAATATATGGAACCCATTGCATGCTTACATGGGAGTAGATCCCACTGAACACTGTATGACTTGCAGTTACTTAATGTTTTTATGCCTCTTATGTCTTGACTTTTAAATTACTTCTGCATCTGCAGCTGGTAAGGAATTGTTCTTTTGCAGGATATGCACAGTGTCACTGAAATAGCCTTGGGGACTCAGGCCCTCCATTTTTGTCTGGCAATGCTTTCCCCATATAATGCAAAATAAGCACCTAAGAGATGAGGCTACACCTCTGCTTGCTTACAGGTGGTCTCGCTCAAAGCCACCCTCCGGTGGCACAATGGCACAGGTACAATCAGGCTGGGGGGAAATAACCCCTTCCCTTTTCTCTTTATGTTGGAAGGGGGTGGGAAAAGCTGCGTGGGAATGCCCCCAAGTTAAAAACTTTTGGAATAGAGTATTAAACCACAGAGCCTAGGGCTTGCCAATCAGAAGGTCAGCAGTTCAAATCCCCGCCATGGGGTCAGCTCCCGTTGCTCGGCCCCTGCTCCTGCCAACCTAGCAGTTTGAAAGCATGTCAAAGTGCAAGTAGATAAATAGGTACCGCTCCGGCGGGAAGGTAAACAGTGTTTCCGTGTGCTGCTCTGGTTCGCCAGAAGCGGCTTAGTCATGCTGGGCACATGACCCGGAAGCTGTACGCCAGCTCCCTTGGCTAGTAAAGCAAGATGAGCGCTGCAACCCCAGAGTCGGCCACGACTGGACCTAACGGTCAGGCGTCCCTTTACCTTTACCTTTTTATTCTCCATTATACCCCAATTACAGGACAACCCCTTTCTCCAAATCCTGCCTTTTTTGTTGTTTAGTCGTGTCGGACTCTTCGTGACCCCCTGGACCAGAGCACGCCAGGCACTCCTGTCTTCCACTGCCTCCCACAGTTTGGTCAAACTCATGTTGGTAGCTTCAAGAACACTGCCCAACCATCTCGTCCTCTGCCGTCCCCTTCTCCTTGCGCCCTCAATCTTTCCCCAATCTTTCAATCAGGGTCTTTTCCAGGCAGTCTTCTCTTCTCATGAGGTGGACAAAGCATTGGAGCCTCAGCTTCAGGATCTGTCCTGCCTTAGCCCTACTATCTTTGGACACAGACTTAGGCTCCACGCTGTGCCACAGCAAACGAGTAGGCTTCTTACTAACTGCAGAACGACTAGCAATAGCTCAGCAATGGAAGAACCAGACTGAAATACCCCTGAACACATGGCAGGGGTGAAACTAGCCTTGATTTCACCTGGGTCTAAGACCCAGTTGGGCACCCACCCACACACGCATTTGCATACACACACACACAGCCTTAATGTTGCCCCTCTGGAGGTTTCACCTGAGAGGGAGCCTGGCTAGCCCCCCGTAGCTATGGCCCTGCATATGGGAAAACAATATCTGGGCTACAGCAATGTCTGAGCGTCTCACCAGACATAGGAGGGCAATTAAAGGCATAACAAATAGAGACACCCTTCCACAAAACACGAACGCCTTTCTTTAACTATGCTAATGACAACAATCAAGAACTTCTTATACCAGCTGCTCAATGTTCTCTGTGGAGAGGTTACGTTAAGTAATAGGTTTGATTGCTGAATGTGTAAGTATATGTCTGGAGGCAATGGATAATGGTTACTGTATTTCCATTTGTTTGCAATGTGTAAAATACAAATTTGTTAAAAAGAAGAGATGGGGCTATGACTGACAGACCTCAGAGCTAGTTTTGACTTAGCATGGGCAAGGGAAGTTGCATTTTGAAAGTTTATTGCACACAAAAGTCAGGAAAAGATAAGATGTTGGATGAATACCAGGCCACAAATGTATTGGTTAGCAAAGGAACTGCAGCAAGCTCCTCATATTTAAACATTGCAATATTTAAATATGTAAAGCCCCATCCACCAGTCATGGCAGTTCTTCCTTTCTTCCTGCCCTGTCAGACAACCTTAGTTCAGAGCCACAGAGCAACCTCTAGTTCTGTTCCTGGCTCCCCATGGCCCCCACACCCAGGCAGGCTCTGGGGAGGCCCATCATACACCCCTAAGTCAATTAGTCTTCAATTATGAGATAGGCACGCAAGCAACCGCAAGGCTTACATTCCCTCATCCTTTACTAGGCTGATGGCTGATTATTTCCCCCTCTTCCAAGTCATCCAGTGGTGTAGCAGAGGAACAGCACAGTTCTAGGACGTTTCTGAGAAGGACCAATGTTATCACCTGCTGGTACACCAGAGAAATTATTGGATTCTCCTTGCTGCGGCAAATGAGTGGGGTGATGATGAAGCCTTCAAATTTGTTTATGACACATTAGCATAAATTGGAAAATGAGGAAAATAACCAAGCAGAGGTTAGATTTCCTCTTCTTTGATGGTGTTCATAGTTTACATGAGCAGGTTAAATGGTAACCCTTCTTTCCAAGATTATTTGCTTTTCTAATGAGGAGCTAAAGAAAGGCATAATCACATAGGTCACTTTCAGTTTCTTTCTAATTTTCCCACTTTACATTGTCGTATCAGTTTGTGATTTATCTGTTTTTGAAAAAAAAAATCATCATTAAAATCTAGCAGTGTTATAGTGAAAATTTGTCTTCATATATTCAGTTTTGCCTATATACACATTTTTCAAATCAATTTTTCCTTATATAATCCATTTTTGTATGCCACTTTCACTAATAAATGCAAACTTTACCCTGATTTCTTAATTTTCACACACATTACTTGGCTGGAGAAATGGACTGCAAAATTCAGAGAAGTGCCCATTTTGAAGGGCGGCAGTGTTTTGTGTTGTGCATTGTTCTGGAAAATGCTGATCAGGTAGGTTTGCCTTTGAATGTGAGGCTAATTGAATTTCTCTGCCTTCCCTAGCTAAAGGTTGTGTATCACTTGACTGAAGACCTTTTGTATAAGCCGGAATATATGCAGTCAGAAGTGGGGGCAGTTACTTCCAGGTAATTTACAATTGTAGCCATGGTATTTCCAATAAATTGGGTGATGTGCTTATGTTATGTGTTGATTTGTGCAGCTCACCTGTTGTCAACACAGACTGTACATTCATTGAATGCCGCATGTGAACTGCCACTTTCAGAGGTGAGCAGCATGGCTAAAAAGGAATGGGCCTTTTTGTTTTGCTGCTTTACAGAGGCTTTCCTGCCAATGAATCTTACACTTTTCCAGCACCAAAATCTTAGCTTTGGCCAGGCTTTCCTCCCCTTTCTCTTACACCACTGCCTTTTTAAAGTTGCTCTGCTATTTCAGCCATTTGTTATTGTTGTTGTTCTTTATTTGATTTTTTAATATCACCCTTTATCGAAAGATCCCAAGGCAGTGTACAATATTAAGACCACATTTTATGCAGCATCAATAAAATAATAATAATAATAATAATAATAATAATAATAATAATAAGAAGAAGAAGAAGAAGAAGAAGAAGAAGTATAATAACAGACAGCATAATAATAAATTAATCTTAGTAACAGTTGCCCCCCTACCCCACCTACAGCTTTAACAAGCTATAGAATATTTATTGGCCAAAGACCTGGGTAAAGAGGAATATTTTTCCCAGTGCTTAAAGGCATGTAATGATGGCACCAGGTGAGCCTCTCTGGAGAGAGCTTTCTACATTCAAACATGTGATAATCCTACCTGCAGTATTCTGAAATGATTCCCTCCCCCTAAATTTGTAAATTCATCCTCATTTTCTCTCTTGCTTCATCAGTCTTCCTTGCTGGTTAGGACTTAACAGTGCAATCCTATACAATCCATATATTGTAAACTACCCTATGATTCTCAGATGAAGGGTGGTATAGAAATAATTAATAATAATAATAAATAATAATAATAATAATAATAATAATAATAATAATAATAATGCACATCTACTTAGAAGTAAGCTGCGTTGAGTTTAACAAGACTTACTCCCACTTAAGTGTGTACAGGATTGCAACCTCAATTAATTATTTTCTATATATAGAAAATCAAAATGTCAATTCTTCAGCCCGAACAGGCATGAAAGCCCCTGAACTTTCCAGGTGCAACACTCACAAATGAAGCATTCCTAGAGGGGCTCTTTACCGACCTGCTCTGTCAGTCCTCCCTCCTTTATGCATGTCCATTGAGAAATGGATGATCCAGGAATTCCAGACTTCAACAGTAGGCTCAATAAACTTTTTGTCAATCTGAAAGATAATTGGATGAACTTTCTGCACAAGAAGATATGAAAAGAAGACCCGGAGACACCTTGTGGGGAAAAGCTTCTTAACATCTACCTCTCAGTGTCATGCGGCTTGAGAGGACTGTGTAGGTCTGATTTTCTTGGGATTTGGAGGAATCACCCGTGCATTTACAGATGCAAAGATGGAACCCAACTCCCACAGCTTGGACCCCATGCCTTGCTGCTTCAACAGCCCTGAGCTGACTGCGCAGTTCTCTACAGAACCAAAGTAATACCCTATTTAATCACACAGCACCCTGGTCTTTGCAGGAGAAGATGGGGAAGAGAGAAATAAGAAGCAGGAGCAGAGGCTTGGGGTGGCTGCAAGAGGAGGTGGAGGTGACACAGGTAATCTTCTCTCAGCAAATAAATACAACCATCTACATCAACCTCTTCTGAACCACAGTATAATTTTCTTGTTTTCTTAGATGCTTGTACTGCTGCAGTGTTCACAGGTGCTTGGTTTCTTTGCAAGGGAAGAGGATAAAGACCAGGGGGAGAGGATCAGGGTGGCTCGAAGGAGAGGTGGAGGCCACACAGGTAGCCTTTATTGCAGCTTATTATCCAAGGTACGAGACTCATTTATTTAGTTAAGTTGTTAAGTATTTGCACAACTGCAGAGTTAGAAGTGCCCACTGGTTTTTTGCAAAGGAGGACAGGGAGAAAACAAGAACAGGTGGAGGAG
The DNA here is from genome assembly GCF_027172205.1 of Podarcis raffonei. Taxonomy (NCBI): domain Eukaryota; kingdom Metazoa; phylum Chordata; class Lepidosauria; order Squamata; family Lacertidae; genus Podarcis; species Podarcis raffonei. The sequence continues at coordinate 5,349,988 of NC_070610.1, forward strand.
GCATAATGGAGGAGGCATAATGTTTTTCCCATCAGAGAAGCCACTGTGACAAAAGAGACTCCTTCAGAACCAAGGTAAGATACTTTATCAGTTCAGTTGGGTGCTAGGTATTTGTAAAACTGCAACTCTTAAGTGTCCACATTATCTTTGCAAGAGAGGAGGATCGGGAGGAAACCAGAATAACTTCGCCATGCATCCCTGTGACCTCCTCTCCTGTTTGCCCTACCTGACGCAGTGGGCATCTGCCATTGCTGGAATAGTCATTCCAAGCTAAGCCCCTCTGTGTGAAGACTTCCTATTTCTGTTGATGAAGTGCAAGGCAGGCTTTTTCAGCCTCATTGCCTTTTCCTCAGACACATTACACAGGTTGATTTAAATCAGAAAATAACTCACTGATGTGCCGAACTTTGGAAATCCCCTGTTGCGGCTGCAATTGATGGGTGCTAACTTGTGACAGGATCTTCTCAGTGGTGGCTCCCCATTTGTGGAATTGCCCTTCCTGGGGAGTTGTTTCTATCTTTCTCATTATCAATATTCAAGAGGCATTTTAAAAAGTCCCTGTTCACCCAGGCCAGGAGTCTGATGGCTGAAAGATACAGAACCCAGCAACCTTGGAATTATTAGGCTGTGAGAGTATGTGACTGTTTTGAAATGTTTCTTTAAATGTGTTTAATGTTTTTAGATGTTTGTAATTGTTTTGTATATATTTTAAATACTTTTTCATTTTTTAAACATGTATTCTTTTACCCTTTTTCTGTTTGTCAACCAGAGCTCTCTGGGGAGCAAAGGAGGTGCAGAGATAGAAATAAAATAAAGAAATTAAAATACCCCTGCCATTGATGACCCTCCACCTCCCATTGTGTGTTCCACTGCCAGTTGCCCCTCTTCCTGCATGTTTAGGCTTCATTATTATTTTCCTTTGTCATCCCAGGCAGGAGAATCTCAGCCTGTACCCTGTAGCTGTTCAAGGAACACATAGAAGCATTATTTATTGGAAAACATTCTTAGAGCTGTGCAGATGCACACTGAGAAGCAGCATCTAAAAATAAGGATTAATTATGACCACATATCAGTGAAATGGAGGCTAAAATGTTCTTCCCACAGATTCACTGTAAGGCCAAGGATGAGGCAGAGGAGGAAGGTTTAGAAAAGAGTGCCAAATAGGTTTTGCAGGAAGGAAGCCACTCTCGCCGATATCAAGACTGTGCAGCTGGTGCTCATGAGATGATAGGCAGGAGGAAAACACAGTAACTAAAGAAGCTTGGCACAAATCTGCCCTGAGAAAGCCTGGAATAAAGGGCCAGAACTAGCAGTATCAACACATGATGAACATCAAGTGCATCATGAGAAAGCAAGAAAGTGTGTGGAACAGGTCTCGGTGTTTCGATTTCTGGGAATGGAGTTGAGAGATGACCTAACCTGGGGAGAAAACAGCAAAGACCTGATGAAGAGAGCACAGCAGAGGTTATATTTTCTGAGAATCCTCCGGAAAAATAATCTCTCAAAGGACCTTCTGATGGCAGTTTACCATTGAACCGTGGAGAGTGTATTAACTTATGGTCTCTGTGTGTGGTTTGGGAGCACCATGGTCAGGGAAAAAACAATGCTGTCCAGGGTTATAAAGACTGCGGAGAGAATAACTGGGTGCCCTCTCCCCACCTTGGGTCAAATCTATGCTTCCAAGTGCCATAAGAAAACTGCAGAGATAGTGCAGGATAGTGCGCACCCCGGAAATGATCTCTTTCAGCTTCTGCCTTCTGGAAGAAGGTACAGAGTTATAAAGACTAGGACTAGCCGCCTGAGAAACAGTTTCTATCCAAATGCGATTTTGGTTTTAAACACAGTGTAAGGTAGTCTCTATAGTATATTGTATTCAGTTATGGGGTATCAGAGTTTTTAAGGGGCTAACCAGGCTGGGATAGCAGGCTTGTTGGTTTTTGAATGTCTGCTGTAGATTTTTTCAATTTTGTTGTTCTGGATAGGACAATGACAATAAAGATTATCGTATCGTATTGTACCAGTAAAACACAACACCCCCCTCCCAAGTGAATCAAGCCTAACTCTTGTAATCCTGAACTTTTTCAATCTCCCACTCGCTCACCTCCTAGCTTGCTTTGAGGGACTATCATTGGGAAGGAAAAAGGGGAGAAGAATTTGCATGTTTCTTGGCAGTATCAGCCCACTGGAGACTGCAAAGAAGATGAAGATGCATTGGTTAAAGTTCAGGAGGGAGGGAGGGGGGCGACTAGTAGGATTTGCCTTTCCATTTTTTTCTGCTTTGTTTTTTATTCATGCTCACTATAGTATCTGCTCTGAGTATCTGCCTGAACAAATTCAGATCTGGCTGTCAGGTGGGCATCTGTCCTGTACCATCTGATTCTTCATCCTGCAGACAGATGCTGCTGCAGCTGCTCAGTCTGAATTTTGCTGCCCTGGGCCAGTCTCATACTCAGCTGTTCCTGTTCAAAGAGGACTGAGCGGTCATCCTGTACTTCCGCCCACTTCAAGGACAACTGAATAAAATTATGTCAGCTAAACCTTTTGCGTCAGTTTTTAAATCTAGATCAAGAAATACTGCCACAGATTCAGAGATGGACACGACCTGCTCCTGGAGGCCATTGTTACATCCATTTTCCCCAGGCCCAGAGTGTGAGTACTGCTTCAAAGGTTTCTGGTTTTTAGAGAGATCCAGAAAAGCTAAAAGGATCACATTCCCCTTGTTTGTCTCCTGTTGTAGCCTGTTTACCAGAGTGATTAGATCTGGAATGGATCAGGACAACTTGTTTCCTCTAATTCCCCAGACCCACAGGGGGCGCTGTGGTCTAAACCACAGAGCCTAGGGCTTGCCGATCAGAAGGTCGGTGGTTCGAATCCCCACGACGGGGTGAGCTCCCGTTGCTTGGTCCCAGCTCCTGCCAACCTAGCAGTTCGAAAGCACGCCAAAAAGTGCAAGTAGATAAATAGGTGCCGCTTTGGCGGGCAGGGAGGTAAACGGCATTTCCGTGCGCTGTTCTGGTTTCGCCAAAAGCGGCTTAGTCATGCTGGCCACGTGACCCGGAAAAACTGTCTGCATAGCGGACAAACGCCGGTTCCCTCAGCCTGTAAAGCGAGATGAGCACCGCAATCCCAGAGTCGTTTGCAACTGGACTTAACTGTCAGAGGTCCTTGACCTTTTTTACAGGGACTGCAGAAATCTCAGCAACCCCCACCCCCAAACGGGGCCTTTGATCTTCCTCATTTATAATAGATTGAAGTATAGGATCTCTTAATGAGGTTCTTATTTTCAGATAAACCAATGTCCTCAATTCTTTCACTTTGATAGAACCAGCCAATGTGGGGGCATTATATAATTCTGCCCCAGTTTTATCTCAGCCACCTTCCAGATAGATATATGTCCCAGCAAAAATTATTTGAAGCTACTTCTACCAGGTGGTGAACAAATTCACACTTTTGCCTTGTGAATCAAAAGTTGAAACTGAATATAGAACAGCCAAGCTGTCAAGTGCAGATGGCATAGTTATGAAGCCTCTGCTGTTAGTCAGGTCATACTATCCAAATGTTTCACGACCACCTCCACAAGCATCTCTTTTATAGAGGCTTGATAAAAAAAAGGTTTCCAGAACAAAGAAATAAAAGGGCAATCTGAGAGCAACAATGAAACAGTGTGGCATTATACTTCAAGAATGGGAACTACTGGCACATGATAAAGCAACAACAACTGCAAGTCATCTATGTTGGAACAGAGATATCAGAGGTACTAGTGTGAAAGTGCCCGCAGTAGAAATCTTTTCAAGAGCAGCTTCAGGGCAATTTGAGCTGGAGTCCAATACGCTGTGGTCTAAACCACAGAGCCTAGGGCTTGCCGATCAGAAGGTTGGTGGTTCGAATCCCTGCAACGGGGTGAGCTCCCGTTGTTCGGTCCCAGCTCCTGCCCACCTAGCAGTTCGAAAGCATGTCAAAATGCAAGTAGATAAATAGGTACCACTCTGGTGGGAAGGTAAACGGCATCTCTGTGCGCTGCTCTGGTTTGCCAGAAGCGGCTTAGTCATGCTGGGCACATGACCCAGAAGCTGTCTGTGGACAAATGCCGGTTCCCTTGGCCTATAGAGCGAGATGAGCGCACAACCCCAGAGTCGTCCGCGACTGGACCTAACGGTCAGGAGTACCTTTACCTAACGTGTATGCCAAGGCAGTCTGCCTGTTAGTAAGGAGCTTTAATTAGTGCTTTCTCTCATACCACCCCAATCCTTCATTGTGAACAGCTGGGGAAATTCTCTTGGTTGTGCTGCACTTTGGAGAAGTACATTTGGCAGTAACCAGAAAGAGTAACAGAGCAGTTAGACAGTGGAAGCACGTTCCTTGGGGGTTTTTAAGCACAGGTTGGAAGTCCAACTGTTATGCATGAACTAGTTGAGATCCCTGCACTGCAGGGGACTAGATGACCCTTGGGGTCCCTTCCAACTCTATGATTCTAGGAGGCCCTTCTCTGTGGCAGCACCAACTCCCCCTTTAGCTAAGTGTTTTAGCACCTCTTGAAAATATGCTTATGCTCAAGGCTTTTGCTGGGATCATAACATTATGTTTAAATTTGCCCTGAATCACAATTTAATTTGTGCTTTAAAGTATAGATGTTTTTGTACACCCTGCCGTATGTGAAAGGCAAAATAAATAAAGGCTTAAATAAGCAAATAAATAGGGATGCTGGGAGACATGGACAACACCATTTCATAAATGCACATATAACAGAACAAAGTCTTTCAACATTTTGCAAGTATACAATTTTGCATGTTTTATAAAAGAGTTTAATACGAGTCAATGGTACAAAAGACTTAAAGGGGGCTCAAAGAAGAGATAAAAAGGGGAAAGAAATTTGCAAGCACTAAATGGATAATGAGGTTTTCATGACTTGCTATAGAATGCAATATACATGGGCCCTGGTCAAGCTAGCTGTGAGAGCTCAGATTGCATTGCCTCCATGGAAATAAATTGAGAAGCTACTTTGAGGAGGGTAGTTCCCCACTGATTTTCGGTATGTCTCCCAATTGCATTTAGATCTGCTTCTGCACATTAAATACTTTTGAATAAGAAAAAAATGAATTAACGAAGAACAGAGTTTATTACTCTTTGTAGTAGTGGTGGGAACTCAGATACAAAATATATGCAGAAACTACATTAAGGCAGCTACAGAATAAAAGAGATAGAAACAACAAAAGCTGCAGCTCACGGGAAGGTATGGCATGCACTAAATACAGCTCAGTTTGAAGATTTGAAAATATTCACATATGAACTCCAGTTTAAAAATAAGACAGTCTAACTTGTAAACTCCCCTTTTAAAACACACATGCTCTAACTATAGATATACACAAATGTACACAACCAGGCCACAAAATACACTTCATGTATTATCATTTGGACATAGCCAATTACAAGGTCATTTGATGTTTAATTTCAATAATTTTTATGGTAGCATATATAAAAACACTGTGAAAGACATAAACCTTTTCTGATTTTTCAGAGTAGCAGGACAGAAGAGTTTGGCTGTCATTTGTTAGCACGTGACAATTAGGCATGTGAAAATCACTAAATAAGTACAGGTAAGAAACAAGAAATAAGCAGTCAAACCGAATGTGTTTGCATTCGACAAGTCATGATTCTACTTGGTATTGGATTTATGAAGATAAATACAGTCAGTTGCATCAGAGGTGGCGATCCAGCCCTTGGGCCCATGTGCAATGGAGACAGCAGGAAGCAGTGTAGGCAGATTACTTTCTCCCCCGCCCAGCACCACATTCTTACCAGGCATATGGCAATTACTGAATTTCTGTGCCTTCCAGCAGATAATCCAGCTGCCCATACTGATATCTGCCTGCTGCTCAGAGTGTGCAGAGGGGTGGACTCTTCGGGGAGGGGGGATGGATCTTCTCCCAGAGGCAGGTGTTATATATCTGGGATGGGGAGACATATCCATCCAGGCCTCCCTTTCTGGCCACCCCCAGTCTCTCCCTCCTCCGCACCCTTCCCCAGCCCTACACTTTGCACCTTCCTTGAGTGTTCTTGCCTGGCTGGTTTGTGTCCTTGAATTCTGATAATGCTTCTTGGCTGCCTAGATGGAGGGTGGAGATGTGTGTATGTGTAAAATCAGCCTCTTGGTAAAATTTACACTAGCTGCTCTGCCCACTTTGCCTCTGGCCCTGCCCACCACTGGCACGTGCAACCTCAAGAGTGGTCCAGGAGGAACATGTTACATGAGATCCTCATCTGGTATTTGCATGTGTCTTTAGAGATGAGTATCTATAAAAAGTTGTCTGCATGTGCTTCGCGAGGACGTGCCCATGACTTCCAGCAGAAATGTGGGATCCAGGCTGGGCTTTCCCTTTCCTCTTCAAGTCTTTATAATGGTATACAGCACAAAGAGGAAGCGACAGCAAATAATGCATGCATATGCGTGAAAAGTGTGTCTTGGAGGTTTAAATGGAAAAACTATGTTTTGCAAGGCTCTTCCAAACAAAAATGTATTTATTTCCAACATGCAAAATGGTCGTTGAGGCTTTTTATGAGTGCACAGCCAAACAAGTGATACCACATCTGTTCTCAATTTGGAGTTTGTGTACATACTTAAAGCAGCCTGTAGCTCAGGCTGGCTGGTCCGGAACTTGCAGCTGTCCGCAGTGTGGACAGGCAGGAGGGGCCAGAGTGGGATGTAGACAAGGGTCACAGAGGCCAAAATTGTGTGCTACCCCTCAGAACTACGGTCTGTACATGCCCTAAAGACAGGCTTCAGTTGCACTTTTCTGCATGTTGTAAACAGATGCAACAAGTGCTGAAACAAATGTAATGGGGAATCATTTCTTATTAAAGACATTTAAAATCTGGAAATACCTGATTTGGATTTCTCATGGGTAGTTTTTTCCTGATTATCTGTTAGTGACACGGGAGGTGGATACTTGGCTCCTGCAAGAGTGTTTTTGTCTGAAGAAGAGGGTGGAGATGGCAGCAATGTACTGTTAGGGCTGTTAATGTCTCCCTCAGCCACCAGAGTCAAGTCTGCTACGTTCTCATCCTCAACAGTTTGTATGCTTTCAGCCTGCAGTTCTTTTGATTGCCTTTTCCATATGGCGGCATCCTGCGAAAGTGGAATCGGAGACAGTGGGGCACTAAAAGGAACACTGCAAGTCTTCTGGCTGCTGCAAGTTGCCAGCACAGCTGGTTTTTGCTTGCTTCCAGAATAAGCCATTTTGACTGCGGAGCTTTCACTACTGTTTTTCATGACGTCCACTTTGCCACTTAACTGTATGCATTTGTCCTTGACACCAGGATGTGCAATTCTCTTGTTGCAGCCTTTAGACCCTTCGGGTGTAGATGAAGAAGGCCTAGTCCCACAGGAAGGCAAGTGAAGAAAATCAGGCAGAACCAAGTCTTCTTTTCTCAGCAGCCCTCGCTGGTCATCTGCTCTGTTACTTTGCACTTTTGATATAAGTTCAAAAAACTCTATTGCAAGAAACCCAGAATAGACCCATTAGTCAATACCGCAAAATTTCATGACACCACACAATCATTTTTTTCTTAACTAGACACATTTGATTCACCCACCATTTACCAACAACACTGAAAAAACAACAAAATCTAAAACATCTGCCCACTTTCTGAGCTGAAACTCCTATAACATTATAAATAAAACTAAAGTTTACAAGTAACTTTAAAAGACAGTAATAATCCTAAATCTCTGATGATTTTAATAGGTGCATGTAGTAGCATATTTTTTTCTGGTACCAGTTTTTCATATTATACCTGCCACTTGTAATATTTCATATGAAAGATGCCATTTCACCCTGCTTGTATTAAATACATTGAGAAAGAATGAGGATTGCTTTTCTCCACTGGTTACAGGGGGAAAAAACATATCCACCTGCTGAATCTGAACACAAATAGGGGGGGAAATGCACAGTGTGACACATAGGCATTTCATGTGAATACCAATTCTAACTGCAGTAGGAGATGGATAGAAAGTTATAGCCTCATCTGTCCAGGACCCAGGCAAGTTTCACAAATGAGCAGCACTCTCTGGAATCCAGAAACCACTTCCACATGCCAAAAGCAGAACTCTGAATCTGCCCATTGTTGTCTCATGCAACTGGCATTCACAGACTAGCAGTTGCATGTACATAAGGCATCGCCCATAGCCCCACCAGCCATGCCGCTGCTGCCGCTGCTGCTGCTGCAAAAAAGAACCAGGCACTTTTAAGCTAGGACCAGGCATCTTTATTGCATGTAGTAGATGGTATGCATGAGCACCCCTTGGGTCACCATGAAGCAGGTGTGATCCTTTAAGTGAGTGCATGCAAAAAAGAGAGAGAAACATTCAGTGTGCACACCAAGCTCATGTGCTAAATACACTTGCGGAGGCATGACGGATGTGCTGCCATCTTTGCTGACACATTCTCCACCTTCCTCTGCCCTCCCCCCAATTAACTAGGGCAGGGGAAATGAGAGGTAAGGAATCTAGCTCCTCAGCAGAGGGTAGTTATTGCCAAGGAGGGAACAGGGCCCACATATGCCAATGCACCTAGCAGAAATGCTATGCTAATTATGTCCATTTCCATCAGGAACAGGCTTTCCTGCCAGGCACACTGGGGCATAAACAGCTTTGTTCATAGTCTGCTTGAGCTGGCTACAAGTAGGGTCCTGCCTGGCAACTAATGGGGGCCCTTACGGAACTGCAATATTCCTAGTTGCAGATGATGAACTGTCACTATATTTTAGGACACAATTCTATGCTCAGTTTTCATCATCTAGGAGACCTTAGGATTTGAAACGTCTGCTTTGCCAGTAACATCACACTGGTATCTGGGATATGTTGGACACACTGGCATAATGTAATGCTCTATGTCTATGCGACCATCACATTTTCTCAGTGAGGAATAGGCTTAGATTGAAACCTAACTCCAAGGTTTGTTCTTGGTTTGCTAATTATTTTGTACATTTAAGGGAAGGCAAACTACAGTTCTGGTTTGGATGACACAGGAAACCTTGGCTTGTTGCGCCTGTTCATGCTAGGAGAGGAGCAAAGTGGGTATAGTAGAGCCGCACGCACCCACACTGTGATAATGTTAACAGGCCAGGTTCACACAAGAGATATTACAGAGTCAATGGGCTATTATTTTCCAGCCATTTCCAAAAACAACTGGGGATGAAAAAAAGCTAGTTTAGATCAGGTTGGGCTTTACAACTTTTATACTAGTCAGTCAAAAAACAATTATGTGCAGTTCTTTTAATGCTCAATCTCATTCTTGGTGGATTACAAATCTGAACCCAATTACAGAATACTCACAGCAGCATATAAACCCCTGACAATGTGCTGTAACTCAAACGGCATGGCTTGGGGCTTTAGGTCTTTAGGCCTCAAGTCGTGGGTGGTTAGTGCACTTGATCAGTTAGTGACATGGCAATTATACAGAAAAGAGATTTTGCACAAAAAGGAACACTTTGCACAGTTTCACCGCAGAATATATACGGGAAGAACAGATTGCTAACATTTCTCTTTTCAGAATGGGCAGTGCGGGGCACCCAGGTAAGCAAACGATACCGTACTTCCTTCCATATCCTTCCCTCTGCCTTTGGTATTGTCCACTGGGTACTGTCTAAATTGTATTGACTAGCCATTCCTTCCTCCTTCAACACTGCCTTTCACACTGGGTAAAGCATGCACTGTGCAGAAAGGGTAGGAAGAGCTGGCAGCCATTCTGCAAGCAGGTAAATGCTCTGTTGGTGGAATGCTGATCAAACATTTTCAGGAGCACAAATAAACCACACAGAACAGAACAAGCAGTCACTGTAATGAGTTTCATTGAAACTCCTTATGGGAAGGGATAAATATTGTCTCAGTTACTACAGTCTCTCCCCTAAGGGGTGCGGGAGGCTGAGAGATGGGCATCTCGGTCCAGGGACTATGTGGATACTGCTGCTGACCATTGCTCATCACTGTTCCTGTGTTGCTCTTGGCTCTGCACAGGTAGATGTTCAACAGTTGCAGAATTAAGGATGGTTCTTATTCCTAATGCTAAGTGTGGTTCTAGCTGTTTATTTATTTATAAAAATATTTGTAGGCTATCCCAGCTCCCAAATTTTACAAAATTAAAAATTAAAAACAATACTGTTCCTCTGTGCGGTTGCTAAGCTTTATGTTCCAGTTGGGCTCCTGCATCTTTGCAAGGTATTTCAAGGATGCTGTTGCATCAGTGAAGGAGGGTGAACAAGCTATGGAGTGAATGATGCCTGTTAAACTGCTGTCTGTCATTGAACTTTCAAAGGCATGCGACTCCTGCCAGGACAAGAAAGCTGGCAACCCCAACCATGTGTCTACCTTTCAAAACCTGTCCATTATTGCTAGGGCACTATCTTGTAAGCACTGCCTATCAGGCAAATGACAACAGGCTGGTGCAATGCTCCTCTGATTCTCAGAGCCTATGTACTCCCTCATTGTGCCTCTGTGTGGGGTGATCTACACTTTTCTGGTGGGAGATCACATTTAGGATCCAAATTGGGCATCTTCTGTGCTGTTCGCTTGGGCTAGACCTGCCCCTGGTGTGCATGGCTGGGACTATGGACCGCTGGCTGTGGAAAGGCAAATGCCTCATGATGTGTCCTTCTGCCTGTCGTGGCTAAATGGCCAGAGAGCTGCTCTGTGCTGTGCCAGTTCTGTGTGCTGCCTCTTTTCTCTCTGATATGCAGGCTGCTGACAAGACATGCAAATGGTGAAACTTAGCAGGACTCAAACCTCCCCAAACCTTTTCCCATCTCAGAGCTCTATGCAACCATGGCTTGTTGCTTGTCCTGGTTCCTCCATCTGCAGCACTGGCAAAAGGATGGTGGGTTTTTTAAATACAGCTTTGCTCCATCAGCAAGTGGCTCCTTTCCCTCAGGAACTCTGGGTGTTTATTATTCAGACCCCTTCTCACAAGAGTGTAGGCTGGGGTGGGGTAATCTCATGGAAAGTTCCCACATCCCTTTGCTCCGCCCCCTGCACTGCTAATGTGGGGGCATTGTGGCCATGCTGTTCTGTGATTTGTGAGCACTGGTAATGTTGCCATAGATACCACTGGGCGAGTGGGTGGCACTATTTCTATGTTCTCCTTTAGTTAGTACTGCTGTTTTCAATTTGGCTGCTGAGAGCGCATTCCTTCACATGCATTCGAGAAGCCTTTGCCTACAATTAAAGGTAATTCTAGAGTAGGTTAGATTAATTTATTAATAACATCACCACACTGCTGAAATTTATAATACAACCTGTTTTCTTCAATTATAAAATGAACTAATACCACTGTTTACAAATGTTTGGTTTAAAAACTAATACTACTGCATATACTAAAAAAGTGACATACCCTCTGCTTCGTCCAAATTAATTTTCTGACTTTTTTTTTTCCCCGTCTGTGCAATACATTCTTCTCTGTTTGCTAGATGGACATCCCTAGAGCTTTTTCCACTTTCTCCTTTTATTTTAATAGAATTAGACTTTCCTAGAGTTCTTCCCTCTCCCTGTATTAGAAGGAAAGTTAAAGGGCTACTTACTTTTACATAATACTACAAAACGGATGCAATAAATTGTCGATAAATAACAATTATTTTGTGCACAGAGTTGTGATTAAACATAGTACAAGCATTTTCAGTAAACCACAAACAAAAAGAGAAGAGAAAAAAGAATTACACCTACATACAAAAAAAGCAACATGCTCATTTTGAACTGTAGAGTTTATGTCTGTCTTTGGACCAAACTCCATTTTATTATATATAGTTGCATGTAACTTTCACCCAGCAACGTCTCTCTTTGCCCCCATGAAAATCTGTGGAGACTGTGACTTTGAGCAGAGCACTGGTTGGGGTGTGTGGGAGGAGAGTTGCTTTAACCCTTTCTTTCGTAGTCATTTTCCAGCTCTCTGTGGGGAAGAGCAGCCAGGGATGATTTGAGTGGGGAAACAGTTCAAGGTGACAGGGATAAGTATTCTCATCACCTTGTGATGTTTCATTCACAATTGCAGCCCCCTTTAGATGCTTTGCATGGGGAAAAATGTGGGGAGGTACATGTAACTGCATATAGCATGTGTTTTGGTCTTCAAGGACAGATGTCAGAGAACAGAAGACAGGGGCATGCACTGGTGAAAGCAACAAAACAAAGCCCTTACATACGTGAAAGGCAAGACATAATCAGCCGAAACAAACACTAAGCAAATGCCATTAAACATTTGGGACATTCTTTTCATCCACAATTTCCAATCTGGGAAATAAACCAAAACCTGGGAATAATTGGAGTGACAAATAATTTCAAGAAACTTACTGTGGGTGCTTGAAATCTTGCATTAGGAGTTATAGCTGTACTGTGTTTTAATGGTGCCCCCTTTCCCTGGTCTGTGAATGATAGAGATTTTAAAAATAATAATTACAAAACCTGGTTTTTTCTCTGTAACAAACGTATTTAAATCATACTAGTTTATGACCAAGAATTTGGGGAGAGAAAAGTTTACTGGATTTTACCATTTTCTGGAGGATATCCCCACTGACTTTCATGACTGCTATTTCAGTGGCCTGGATCAATTTGAATGAGTGTCATAAACTAAGACAGAAATTACTATGATTATTATTTCGATTTCTTACCCACCCTTCACCGGGGTCCCAGGATGGGTTATAACAATTGTGCTGGACCTTGCCTATCCTGGATTTCTTGCTGGCTAGCTGCCTCCCTTTATGTGAGGTGCTACAAGACTTCAAACTTCTATTATTTTGGTTCCTACTCAGTAAGATATACTTTGATTTTATTTCCAACCCAGCTAGTGTTCTCTTTCCAAACTTTTATTTATGGGGCAGAGCAACAGGAACTGAAGAAGTAGAACTGGTGCTCCTTCTTCTACCCAGAGTCTTTTTCAGAAACAGTCTGTTGAGCTACTCAGTTCTGGGTTTTCTAATGTAGGCAACCACTTACCACAGAGGATTTGGATTTCCCTACAGGGTACAAAATAGGGACGCGGGTGGCATTGTGGTCTAAACCACTGAGCCTAGGGCTTGCCGACTGGAAGGTCGGTGGTTCGAATCCCTGCGACGGGGTGAGCTCCCGTTGCTTGGTCCCAGCTCCTGCCAACCTAGCAGTTTGAAAGCATGTTGAAGTGCAAGTAGATAAATAGGTACCGCTCTGGCGGGAAGGTAATGGCGTTTCCGTGAGCTGTTCTGGTTTCACCAGAAGCGGCTTAGTCATGCTGGCCACATGACATGGAAATACTGCCTGTGGACAAACGTCGGCTCCCTTGGTCAGTAAAACAAGATGAGTGCCACAACCCCAGAGTCCGTTTGCGACTGGACTTAACTGTCAGGGGTTCTTTACCTTTACCTTTACGGGGTACAAAGGGGAGTTTGAGGAAGACGTTTAGGACCCTAAATCTGTCTGAGCACTAGGTGCTTTCAGCCCTACCTCTCAGTGGAAAAGTGGAGGCACCTGAAGCAAAGATGCCAGTTTCAGCCCAATGTTCACAAACATCCCCAAGGAAGGTTCAGACAAACTCGGTCCCACATTGAAAGACAAAGTAAAGAGTGTTGTGGGGCTGTGTGGGCTCCTTCCCCTTTGTGTGCAGCCAGCATGTAAAGGGGTTCTGCATCCATACTGATGCAATGATTTCATGTGATCTGTATGTTGAGTGAAGTGGCTCGTCTAATACGAAGATTGGAATGCAGCTATCATTTGGCTTTTGCAATTCCCCAGATTTTGCACTGTAGTTCTCAGCTAAAAATAGATGCCAAAATTGCATTAAAATGTACTTACAAAACTGACTGATCCATCCATCCCTAGATAAATGCATATGGCCCCTCCACATATCAGCTGAAAATGTGTAGAAATTGGGGATGTTGCTAATACATTCATTATCAAAGGGGCACAGCTAGCCAATGTGACTAAAAGCCATAGAAGGGGGTGGGATATGTCAAGCTGTGCAAATAAACCTCCCCTTTCTGAGAAAAATGCACATACACAGAGTTTCACAGCCCCATGGTTGTTCACAGACATAATAGAACATTTGAAAACAACAAACTAAAATCAGCAACATCATCTAAACAAACAACACGGAACAAAATACTGGTGTTCAGACAGTATGAAAAGCACATCTATACAGCATTAACAAACTTTCTGATGACTATGAGAGAAGGGCCTAAACATGCCTCTGAGAGAGGGAATGCCAGGGCTTAGGCACTACTACAGGGAAAGTCGTGTCCCAGGTACTCACCAAGTACAGCTCAGATGGTGAAAAGACCCAGAGCACAAGATCTTACTATCATGAGGGTGGGAGTAGATGATCCTTCAGATATCCTGCACCCACACTATTCAGGGATTTCAAAGTAACAGCCAGCTATTTGAACTGGGCTCAAAAACCTTCAGGGAGTCGATGCACAGCAATGGAGTCCCAAGATCCCAAGAAGGGGTCCTGTTAACAGACTACCAACAACGCTGTAAACCAGCTGATGTTTACAAATAATCTTCAAAGGAGATTTCCCTTGCAAAGTGCAACCAAAGAATGTATAATAGTGGCCAGATCTGCTTCCTCCAGAAAGTTGGTGACCTAGCCAAAGCTTATTAGCCACAGTCACAATCTGAGTCCAGTAGCATGCCCAAACTATAAACCTGAGCTTTCAGAGGGAGCACTAACAGGCGGAATATCTATTCCCAGATTGGCTTTCCCACTGACCCAAACCACCTGTGTCTTGCCTGAATTAAGTCTTATCACAGCCTCCAAACACTGGTTTAGAGTTTCAATTGACTCCCAAGTGCCTGATGGAAAAGAGAAATAGAACTGGATGTGAACTGCATACTGATGACACTATTCTCCAACACTGTGGACAACTTCTCCCAGTGGTTTCTTACAGATGTCTTGCAGGCCTTTCCAAGTGGTTTCATGTAGCATGGGGAACATGATGGAACTCAAATGAGCAAGTCCCTTCTGGGATCTGCCCTCCAGTTCACTCTGGAACCAACACCAAACAGTGCCCACAAGTCAAATCTGTCAAAGCAGTCTAGAAGGATATCATTGTTTATCAGATAAAAAGTTGCTGAAAGGACCAGCAAAACTAAAAGGAACACACTCCCCCTGTCCGATTCCTAATACAAGCTGTCCACTAGTGCAACAAAGGCAGTTTCAGTACCAAAACCAGGTCTGCATCTAGAAAGTACATACAGTTGTACCTCAAAAGTCGACTCGAATGTTTTAGCTCCCGAGCCTTGCGACTCGAATGTTTTAGCTCCCGAACGCCACAAACCCAGAAGTGTGTGTTCTACTTTGTAAATGTTCTTTGGAACCCAAACGTCTGATGCAGGTTCCACGGCTTCCGATTGGCTGCAAAATGTTTGGAAGCCGTGTCTTGGCTTCCGAACATTTTGGAAGTTGAACGGACTTCCAGAACGGATTCTGTTCGACTTCTGAGGTACAACTGTATAATCTTGAGCCCCTTGCCCAAAAGTCTACAGTTACCCAGGATAATGGGATACAGCATCTTATTATTGCTTCTTTCAAGGTTAATGTAACCTTATTCTCAAGTACTAAATGTTCCATCTGGCCATTCCTCTCCACCAGAATTAGCCAAGAATGGACCAGAAGTGTAAATGGTCAAACACAAACCTCCAAGGATCTTGTTCACTTTCTCAAGCTGCACAAGCTGAAATGTACCCATAACAAACAGAAAAAGCAGATGTATCAGGTACATCCACAGACTCAGCAATTACCCGGTACTCCAAGGAATGAATACCAGCAATTTTAGCTGCACAGTGTTTGCAAATTGGTCACAGCAGGTTAGCAATAATACCTCCCCATCAGACCAAGATAGAATAGGCTCTTTCCTACCCAGAATAGCTCCAGTGATCTACACTGAGCAAACATGAAGACAGTGGTGTGGGTTTTATGGGAAATTTTGTATTGGGGAAATGTTTCCACTACCCTAGAGATCTGATTAAGCACATTTATTTGATATACATTTAGCAAAACACAACTAAAAAGCATTTCATGTTAATTATAAATGCAATTTAAATATCTGAAAAGCTCTCCCCACAGCCAAAGTTGGGTGGCTAGAAATATTTGATCAGGAAAAACATTCAGTAATGTGACTGTAGTGTTGATTAAATGGCATGTTGTACTCAAGCCAATTCTAGCTTTACATCAGGTGAAACCTACTGCTAGGCATACTCAGAGAAGGCTCAATGAAATCACTGCCCTTACATAATTGAAGTCCACTGATTTCAATGGGTCTACTATGACTTAGTTGGATATCACCTTTGGAAATATTTTTATTGGAATACTTGTAAATGATAGTATATTCCCTTATATCAGTGGTTTTCAACCAGTGTGCCGTGGCAACCTGGGGTGCCTTGATTGATGGTCAGGGGTGCCGCAGGCAACACTGGCCTCTGTCCCTCCTTCCTTCTCTCCCTTCTCAGATGCCCTCTTGCATCTCTGCCTCCCAAAGGCTTGCACGGCTGTTTGTTGCAGCAGCCCTGGCTACAAGCTTCCCAGGTGAATAGGGCTCTGGGGCTGGACAGGGGGTGCATCCCAGGTCCCTGTGGGGCAGTGCGAGGAAGCGCCTGTCTTTGGGGTGGGGGGCAGCTCAGAGACCAGGGGCAGCAGCAGCTGCTGCCCAGAGGACTCCCGAGGAGAGGAGAGAGGAGGCGGAGGAAACACTCCACAAGGGAGGCTGTTCAAAAAGGGGTGAGGAGCTGCCAGCTCTGCAGGCAAGGGGTGACATAACTAGGCTCCTGAGCCCCACAGGGGTGCCACAGAAATAATGTACGTAGTTGGTCAAGGAAGCCATGGACCCAAAAAGGTTGAAAACCTCTGCCTTACATTATTTAGATTTTTTAAAGGCATGCATTTAAATCTATAAACATACTAATGCCCATGCCTGAAGAGTGCATAAATATAAGTAATTCCTTCAGAGGAGGAGGAGAAAATTAATTACAACTTTGATTTTAGTTTTGCCCAATTAATCTTCACTCAAAGTGTTGCTAACAATACATTTCTAAAGGTGGAAAAGCATATTAGTTGAAACTATCCCACTATTACTGCAATGCAATAGGCTCTAACCTAAGTCTCACCAGACTTGTTGCATGCCTTCTTCTAGTATCACACTAGCTACCATCCCTTCTCCCTGGTCCACAGGAAACTATTGCCTCTAACGAGTGGGAGAAAGTGCTATAGCTTTATAATGTCAACTATTTTGATCATTTACCCATTTCTGGCACTAGGAAACACCTCCAGAACTGTCAGGAATCCATCTGGATCCTTCCGTCTCCAGGGGTAGACTATTTTAATAGCAACCCCTCTCCCTGCAAATAGAGGCTACAGAAAATCCATATTCATGACAAAGGAGTTATGCTAAACTCCCCCAATCTATACATGCACATATGCTTATGCTGTATATACATATATGCTACAATATGGGTGGGACCCAGTATTAAGACAGGCCCATGGTTCCCATGCAGGCTTGGTCAATGAAATCAGCTCTGTAAGCTTGGTCAAGGAGATACTATCTGATGCCAAGATTTATTTATTTTAACAGAGCTTGCCAGAAAGGGCCTAGACAAAGAGGTGGATTCACAGCAGATTACTAAAGTTCCATCTCCCTGCCAATGTTAGCTTGCTGCTGCAATAGGAAACCTGGTAGACAAAGATGGGACAGATTAATCCTTTCTACCTCATCTAGGCAGCAAGTCTCTATCACACAAACCATATTGGATTGCCCATCCAGGATCAAGCCTTGGGTGCCTGATGTCTTATTGACCAAGCTATCAGCACCAGATGCTTCACTGTCAGGGTTGACTGCCAAAAATTACAGAATATTGTGAGAAAAGGAACAGCTCTCACTTGTCTGAACTTCCTTACCTGAAACACTCCCACTGCCTTGCCACTTTCTGCTCAACACACTGACTATAGTAGCGTTCAGATTTCCCACCTTACAATTCCCTAACCCAATCTTCGGCCACCAAAAGCAAGGATCCCTGTTCAGAACAGAGAAAGCAGCCGAATACAAAAACCAGAGTTCTAAAATACCCCTCTGATACAGTGCTAATAAAATTCCAGGTTTCTGCTTGCAGGTTTCAAACATTCCTGCACTTTTTATTCTTTATTTGGATAAAAAGTGTGACACTTACTGTAACAACTAAATGTAATTACTGTACTCACCTAAATGTAAATAGGTGAGTACCGGCACCTACTTTTCTAGAAAAAAGCACTAGTTCTAAAACAGCTGAAGGCTGGGCAAGGCTGTATTTCTAGGAATGTGAAGTGAAGAAAGCAGCAGACGAATCAGAAATAACCATTTCAGAACTGCTTACCTTTTCCTTTTTTTGGTTGCCTTTCATCTAGAATAACCCGTTGTCCATCAAGATTAGAGATGGGAACACCAAGATCTAATGGTTCCTGTTCACCATTCTGTGGTCAAATTTTGATAAAACAAACTAATTTTAAGTTCTTGCCTTCAAAATTCCCTATATAACAAAGAATTGCTATACATAAGTTATCAGTTAGAGACTGGGGAAGCCATCTTTATTTACCTGCTGGAGCATCTCCCTGTGAGAAGTTACTGTGTCCACCTGCTGGCTCTAAGGAGAGCGGTCCAGCAAGCTATTTAACCTCTAGAAACCAAAGGCCAAAGGGGTCTGTGAGGAGGAGGAGGATAGCTACTTATAAGTAGCAATTCCACCTCAAGTAATTTTACATTTACATAGTTATTTTACATTTTATTTGATCATCCTGTAGTATTAGTGTTTGGATATATTTTTAGTGGGCTCTGTGTGATTTTAATGTAACTATTGATAGTGTGTTTTACTCAAACAATTGTGAGAATCGAAATGGGCGAGGAGTCCAGGACATTACTGACTTGTCCAAAGCAGAATAAAATTGTTATGCCCTCCCAGCTTTGGCTCCTTGAACAGATTCTTTTATGAGTAGTCAATTTGATATTTTATGCGCTGCTGTGCTAACCCATTCTCTTGAGTTGGGCAATCCCAGGAAAAATGCAAAATATAGGGGATTAGCTCCTTACACGGCAAACTTTATTAATTACTAGTACAGTTCAGCAACTTGACCACCAACTATATCAAATAGAATTGAAAAAAATAGCTGTACTGTTAAATTGGCATGGGACCTGCTGGTGAAGGACAGGTAATAACTTTCTTAATAATAATAATGATAGTAAAAAATCTAGGTCATAGTTACTATGATTTTTACTCTGGGAAACATCTGAGTTAAAGCATAACCAAAAAGCCATCCACAAGGATCCCAGCTTGGGAGAAGATGCAATCCAGTGACAATGACTGGTTTTTGGGACAGGTCAGTCTGTAAGATGGTGGCAAAGCAATCTGAAATTATTAATAAGCTGATTTGTAAGTTATACCAAGTTATATCAAGTTATACCAAGGTTCTGCTTGGTGAAGAGGTGAAGCTGCTTGGTAAGATCAGGTTCGCAGCCTGGGGGTGATTCAAGATCCAGCTGTGTCACTGGAGACTCATCTGGCATGACTTGTTTTTGAGAAACCTGTGCTGGGTCTTACTAATCACAGTATCCTTTTCTAAGTGCTCACAGACCAACCGTTTAATTATCAGTTCTGGTATCAATGTCAAGCTGACCAGTCAGAAGTTACCAGGGTCGTCTTTTCCTCCCTTTCTGAATTGCCCTCCTCCAGTCTGCAGGGACCTCACCTGTTCTCCAAGAATTCTCAAAGATGATAGACAGAGGCTCAGAGATCACACCCACAAGCTCTTTTTGTACCTTTGGGTGCAGCTCATCAGGCCCTGGAGATGTGAATTCATTTAAACTAGCTAGGTGTTCTTTTCCTTTCTTGGACTGCAGCTCCCTCCTAGCATCATTTATTCTGTTATCATGTTGGAGCACAAGTCCTTGATCTATGGTTGACAGCTCCACCCTAAATCCTACTTGTGCCTCTGCTAGAATGTCTTCCTGATTCATCCAATCCACTAGTTTATTACAGAGGTGGGCAGCGTCTAGTTTACTAATTATACTTTAAAGACTAATCGGTCTATAATTAGACGGTTCAGATCTATTCCCTTTCTTATATTGTGGTATGATAATTGCTAATCCCCAATTGTCAGGAATAATTGCTGACTGATCAATGCTGGTAAACAAGGCGACTAGCAGTTGGGCCCACTATTCAACACTGGCTTTAAATAGCTCAGAAGGAATATTATCTACCCCTGGGACTTTGCCTTGTTTGAGATTTACAGTAAACTGACACACTTCCTCTATAGCAGGCATGTCCAAAGTCTATTTCGGGGGTCTAATCCGGCCTGCCAGCCGATTTAATCCAGCCCCCCATGGCAGTATATGTCCTGGGGTAAAAGCCTAAAAAAAGCTCAGCAACTCTGGTTGGCCCTCACGCACGTTCACTTCATCAAATCTGGCCCTCTTTGAAAAAAGTTTGGGCACCCCTGCTGTGGGTTAAACCACAGAGCCTAGGACTTGTCGATCAGAAGGTTGGCGGTTCGAATCCCTGCGACGGGGTGAGCTCCCATTGCTCAGTCCCGGCTCCTGCCAACCTAGCAGTTCGAAAGCACCTCAAAGTGCAAGTAGATAAATAGGTACTGCTCTGGCAGGAAGGTAAATGGCATTTCTGTGTGCTGCTCTGGTTCGCCAGAAGCGGCTTAGTCATGCTGGCCACATGACCCAGAAGCTGTACGCCGGCTCCCTCGGCCAATAAAGCGAGATGAGCGCCGCAACCCCAGAGTCGGCCATGACTGGACCTAATGATCAGGGGTCCCTTTGCTTTGCTTTGCTCTATAGTAACAGAGGGCCATTTTGGGCCAGCACTGCTTGTGATGATTGGTTGGTTGCTTGGATATAGAGAATGGAAATTTGTTTCCCAGACCCCAGTCGGATAGCATATTCCACTTCAGATGGGGTGTTTTACCATTCTTTTGCAACTACTCTCCAAAAGGTGGCTGAATCTCTCCTCAAGGAGGCTTCTATTAAGCATTGCCATGCTTCCCTTTGAACCTGATTCTTTTTAAAATATATCAGAGATTTGTATGTCCTCTTAAGTTTGAACCACGCTGCCAGAAGTGCAGTTAGATTAGCTGCCCTATGAATCTTTAATTTTTCCAACAAAGTATGTTTCATGGCAATACATTCCTGATCAGCCCAGGTTTACTGGGCTGTGAAGACCATCGCCCTACCTTTTTTGGACTCAGACAGATCTGAAGATAAGAGATCATATCCTAAAACAAAGCTATTCATGTTTCAGGAGAAGAGGTATTTAATAGGGTGTCTCGCATGAATAAGCATTTGACAAATGTATAGTGTTAACACACATATTATTGCTATCTACCTTTACTTCCTATTCTTTCAGATTTGATAACCGCAAAAGTAAATGCACACATGCATCTAGAGTCTTCAAACATATATCAGTAGTAGAAAAAGAGAGTTCAGAAGTAAAGGATAATGGTGTCCCAAATAAGCTTAAAAATCTTGTATATTGTGGGATCAAAGTAACAGACACATAGGTGTTTTGTTTTTCTAAAAAAAACAACCCGGAATGAAATACCTTGACTGTATTATTTGTACTTCAATATATGGTGCTTCCTATATAAAGGTATTACAAATATGCTATAAAACAACCTGTATATTCTTCTGCATATAAGCAAAGCTAAAGATTTTAAACATATTCTAATAAATTACTTACTAGCCTTGCCACAAGATTATTAAGATTTAAACCATATTTTGCAACCACTGGTCGAAGGACTTCTGTTACTGGTTTGGTAGGTTTAGCTTTTAAGCCAACAGATCTATTGATAGGAATGAGATCCAACCTAAAATATATGAAAACATTCAGTAAGTCTTTGCCATTAAAAGCCATTCAGAACATATAAGAATTTTGCAATCATGTTAGGGTATCTGAATACATGAGAAGCTGTGAACAATGTATTTTGTTCAGTGTAGCTTCACTTATAGGCGCATCAGTTTTACAGATCTACTGCACCCTTTGCGTTCTTGAGAAAGACTGCAATTATTGTCTCTGCAGCAATTGCCCCAAAGGTGCTGTTCTGGTACAACATCCAGAGTAGCTTCTGTCGAAGAAGCTGAAAACCAAATGAACTCTGCTGCCTTGCCTGCCCTGCCGCTGGTGGAGAAGCAGTGCTGGCAGTGGCGCCAGTTTCTGGTGAGATCTCTCACCAAAATCTTGTGAGATCTCACAGAACACACAAGATCTTGTGAGATTTCAGTGGTATCTCACGAGATCTCATGCTCTTGTTTTGCCTCAGGCAGAGAAACGGGACACAATGTGCTATCAACTTTAAAAGCCACAGGAGGAGGTTTTTTCCTTACCGAAATAAAGTTCTCTTTTCTAAACGAAGAGCTCGAGAATCCAGAATGCTGCTGTCCTGATGCAATACAAGTGGCTACAACCATAGAAGGAACAGAAGAACATGGTAATAGAAATGGTATTTAGGGAGGAAATTAATCTATCAAAAACAGGAAACAGTACTTTCAGTACAGTGCTTACGTGCAAACTACTACTTAGGACTTTTCTGAGATTTTGTGGAATACATATATATGTATATATTTCAAGGTGATTCCTCATGCCTACCTGCTTTGTTGGGAATAGCTGAGGAAGAGGATTGCAAACTCCACACCTTTCTAACAGCTAAGGAACCGAGTGCAGAAACTGCCTCTGCCTCCCTCTCCTTTCCCACTCATTATGGGAAATATTGTACAAGAACAGTATGAGCGTATGTATGCAACATATTTTAAAATTATGTTCTCATTTTGTGTTAATGTACATAACATTATTATTAAAAGCAATGTCATGCAATATCAGAAATAAATGCAGATAAAGGAAGTGACAAAGGATTTTGGAAATTCATAACTACTCCACCTGCCAATGCCCTGTGACTGCAGAGCTGATGGGATCTATGAGACGAAGGTCTCCTGGGAGACTACACACCCTGCCTCCCAGGAACCTGGATTCTTCTATTGGCCAATGAAGAATCAGTTGCTCCAATGCTTGCTTTCCTCTGCCCTCCCTATTCCCTTTTCCTTTTCTCTCATCTCCCCATATAAGCACATTCAACCATGTTGATCTGCGATATTGGCACTTTTAGAAGTGCCACATAATGTTTGTTCTTCACATGCAAGAAACTGATCCTTCGGTGCGTCAGCACCTATACTCTGGTATCCCCTGTCCTTCATGGTATCCTTCATGGTATTGTTTTACTGTCAGCTAAAACTTTTGTTTAAGCAATCCTACTCAAACATTTTCTGACATGTATTTTAATATGTATTTTATTATGTATAGTTTAAAACCTGTTGAATTTATTTATATTTTAATTTTTTCTTTTGTGAACTTGTTTTTAACATCAGACTTTATCAGTACTTTTAAAGTATGTTTCATATGTTATGTAAACAACTTGTAGGTTTTGATAACTAA
The DNA here is from genome assembly GCF_027172205.1 of Podarcis raffonei. Classification (NCBI taxonomy): domain Eukaryota; kingdom Metazoa; phylum Chordata; class Lepidosauria; order Squamata; family Lacertidae; genus Podarcis; species Podarcis raffonei. Next base: position 5,373,446 of record NC_070610.1, read on the forward strand.
GTGGTATACAAATCCTGTTAAATAAAACAAAATGTCTGCTAGACTGTGAACATGCAGGCAATGCTTAGAATACCAAATTAAGTACCTTGTCTCCACCAATTAGAAACAGATCTACTGCAGCTATGTTAATGCCTTGTTTCTCACAGAATCCAGATAACATCTCTTTGATTGAGAATCCAGCTTTAACAGCCATTGTATATGATGAGCCATCTGGAAGGTTTATATGGCAGCATTTAGAAGTCTTCTCTTTCTCAGTCGCAGATGCCCTATAGGAGTCAAACTTTCAAGAGACAAGACCGCAGGTTAATATTCAACGGCAAATGAAAATAACAAGCAGAGAAGAAAGGCTACTTGGAAAACAGCATTACAAGCCAAATACCACTGTATGAAAAATAAAGAAAAGAATACTGTAAAGAAAAATACTTGATGTTTAACTTTCCTTTGTTAAATTATTGTGCAAGCAGAATTAAATATTGTTATTCTCTTATAAGAAGCTGCCATTCTATACACTACATACTCTCTCCTTGTTAATGAGGGCTAGCAGGGATGAAAGAGTTAAGCCTTATGGTGAACTATATCTGCAACACATTTTATCTATAAGTATTTTTGCATGTATAGTATTGTTGCATGTTTATGTGCTCTTAAGAAGGATCTAAGAAGGATGCTGACAAGCTGGAATACGTGCAGAAGTGGGCAACCAAGTTGACCAAGGGTCTGGAAACCAAGCCTTATGAAGAACGGTTGAAGAAGATGGGTATGTTTAGCCTGGGAAAGAGGAGACTGAGAGGAGATATGGTAGCCATCTTCAAGTATCTCAAAGCCTGTTACAAGCAAGAGAGAACAAGCTTGTTTTCTCCTGCTCTGGAGGGTAAGACTCGAACCAATGGCTTCAAGTTACAAGAAAGGAGATTCTGACTAAACATCAGGAAGAACTTTCTGACAGCAAGAACTGTTCGACAGTGGAATGGACTCCCTTGGGAGATTGTAGACTCTCCTTCCTTGGAGGCTTTTAAGCAGAGGTTGGATGGCCATCTGTCAGGGATGCTTAATTGGGATTCCTGAATTGTAGAGAGTTGGACTAGAAGACCCTTGAAGTCCCTTCCAACTCTACAATTCTATTCTATGTTTCTATGATTAATATTTTAGGAAAACATATGCGCAGTAATGCATATAATAATGTGTATAAAAATGTTAAAATTGTTAGTCAGCCAACTATATATTCGATATCCAACAACCTGAGCATCAAAGAGCACATGAAATGCAAAATATTATTACAAAACACAAATGTTTAGGGCGGTAGGCTAGAAAAAATGTCTTATAAATGCAAATTACTACAGCATGCAATATAATTCTCACTAGAGCATACTTCCTTCAGATAAAATAAATAGTTTAGTGATACATGCTTTGCATGTAGTAGATTCTGGGTTCAATCCATGGCATCTCCAGTTAAAGCTACAGGGGATGTGAAAGACCTTTAACTTCCTACTTGATAATGTTTTTAAAGCAATGCAAATGACCATTTCAAAGATAAGCAGTAAGCTCCATTGAATTATGAGTTAAGCATATGCCGTGGATATCAAAGGGCCTTCAAAATGTTTAACTTTGGCTAGGCTGTGTTCAGTGTGATTTGCTGTCTTTAAAAAAAAATCTTTCACCTTTCATTTTATACACACGCACACTTTCAATTACAGTAACAAATTATTGAATGTAGCTGCATTTTGATTATCTATACTATTTAAAATGCAAAACTTGTTCTCTCCTTTAACATTTGCACATTATTTTTGCATAATGAAACACCACATCCTATTTTCTGTCAGGCAGCTGGACTTCTGCCTACCAAGCAGTATTTTTCTGACTCATCTCCGGGTGTTTTAACTTAGGGAGTACAGTTATTCAAGTTTTTACCCCCATGTTCTCCCTGACACATTTTTGGTCCTAACATGCAAGCCTTACCATTTCAAGACTTGCAGATGATGACAATGAGTCTTGAGATTCATGTCTGTAGGACAATCCATTGGCTTGAGAGGAATCTGTACAGCAATCTTAAAATCACGGAGAGTGCAATTAATTTAAACATATAGTAACAATCTTATTAGACAACTTTCAATCACCAGAGCAGAATTTTCAAATAAAATGCTGAGTACATGTCACGTGTAGAATTATGGAAACAGCTTCCTAATCATGCTTTAAGATAAAAAAAACATAATGCTCTGTCCACTGCAGTCAACTAAACATGCTTGAGAATATAAACAGTGTCTATAATTCTATGTTTGCAAATTAAGCTGCTGTGACCATCAAAAGTATGGAACTCTGAACAAGAAGCTTCAAATATGGCTATGACTTATGTTGTAGAGATGTTCAGACTTCAGACGAATAATACCGTTAGTAATCATAATGATAATATCATTAATAATAACATTATTTTAATATTAAAACTTACCTTTGGGATAATCACCATTCTCCTTTTTCTTCTGAGATCTCCCCAAACTCTTGCTTCTAGACCACGAAAAAAATGTTCCTTTTTTTTTTCTTTCAAGGTCTTCCTCTCCCGATTCTTCATTTAAAGATCGCCCAGACTTGGATTTTCCACTTAACTATCATAATGTAATTTTAAAAAAAGAAAAACAGCTGGAAATGTTGTGCTAATTTAATCAGAGCAGCACTTATACTTTCCGATATAGCTAATTATTATAGCCCAATTCACAACTAACCTTTCATACAAGTGACTGCCCCAACAAGCCTTGGGCTCTCTCTTCTTTCCCTTCGCATGTGACAAGAGAGCACACTCCACTTCCTGCTTCTCCTTCCCAAAAAACTCCTTTCAAGCAACTCCTCTTCTGTCTGCTCATCCCCATTCTCCCTGCTATCCCAAGCCTAGTTTTAAAAGGTGACAGTTTTCGTGTAGTAACCTCCATTAGCACAGACACAAGGACTTCCCCTGCTGGGCCAGCTTAATTGCTTCTATCCCAGGTGAGACCCTGGCCTGGAAAGGGAACTTAACTTCTTCCCTTTAATACTCCAAAAATCAGCTAAATCCTACCCCTTTATTATTTTCTAACATTCACAAACTCTAGCAGTTATGGGTGCCCTTGCAGCCCAAACTCTGTTACCCCAAATCTGTAAATTCTTGCACCAATACAGATATCATGTGGAACTGCAACTCATCTAAATGTGGAACAGAATGCTTCTGATCTTTTGCTATGGTGCTAGAAAAAATAGAAGAAAGGTGGCAAAATAAAAGCTTGAAGCTCACTTTAGCACATTTATTACATCTGACCCAGACCCTCATGTCAGCATAGGGCACTATAAGCAAAAGTGGCTATATTTTCCTATACATCCAGAAAATCAACAAACAAAAAATGCTTGATTGTAAATGATTGGTCATGTAAGAGACAGAAACCTTTTTTGGTGTTGATCGCTCAGAACCAAAGCTGTGTTTAGAAGTAGGGCTGCAGGGAGCGTACTGGGGATCAGGAACAGGGCGACCTTCTACTTCTGCCAAAATACAGTCTTGGTAAAGTGGAGATTTCAGAAAACGTGTATAACTGTCAAACTTCATCAAGTTGAAAATCTGAGAAGCAAACACATCAACATCTCAAAAACAACAACACTGAATGAAGCTTTTGCAAGCATCATTTTTTAAAAAATGCTAAACATTAGCATAAAGATAGTAATTTGTCCTAAGAGTGCCTGCAGTTTAGGAAGAAAATGGAAGCTACATCTAATTTCCGTGAACTGTTGTAAATAAAATAAGTTCCTGCACAACTGCAAATAAAAGACTATTGTCATAAATGTTACCATGTAAATGACTTTTACACTCCAGTGTTTTCAATAAGAGAGATTGTGCTTACTATTTAAAAGTGCTTAGTTTTAAAAAGTGCTTCATTTTGGCTGAATCTGATCCATGGCACCAGGAAAACTGAAGTTCATATCCTTGGTGCATATGAGCAGATTCTGTTACCTTCCCTGCATTAAAAAACAACCTGTCCAATGTATCTGTATCTATATCTGTATCTCTTGGGGAAATGCTGGTTGGAGACACTGCAGAACAACTGGGATTTCTTATTCTGGGTAACTGAAAAACTAAAGACTTGAAAGTCTTTACCAATTTATGTTTAATGCTGTACATTACATTAAATCTAATATGATGAAAGGTATTTCAAAAATGTGAAAATAATCTGAACTGAGATTGATACTATTTGGATTAATTTATCACTCTCTGCACCTTCTGGATATTTTGCTCATTTCTGCTTTGTGATATTGCACCTCTGGTGTATTCTTTTCCCTTGGAGGTTTTTAAGCAGAGGCTGGATGGCCATCTGCCATGTGTGCTTTAGCTGAGATTCCTGCATTGCAGGGGGTTGGTCTAGATGACCCTCAGAGTCCCTTCCAACTCTACTGTTCTATGATTCTGTGAAATTATGATTGGGATTGAGTGTGAGTGGAAGAGAAGCATTGAGCCTAGAACTGGAGAAAAAACCCATACTGTGTACGTCTAAATGCATGCGCAGTGAGTCTGCTCTGGTTCTGCATTCACCCTGTTTTGGTCAGATGCACAGCCTTCTCTTAATCGCTGAGACTGGGAGTGAAAGCCACTCATCCAGGTCACAACAGTGTTGCTGGTTATCACAAAAGCCAACCAATCACAAACACCCTCCCCCTTCAGAACAGTTTTTCAAGTTAAAAAAAATCTGGTTTTATTTAAGGTAACAAATAAATGTTTAACTGGATAACTTGCAAGGCTATTGGGGTGCAGAGGAGTGAAGAGGGATAAAGACGAAAGCAGGCTAGGAAGACAAGCATGTGCATAATCTGAGGCGTGCAAGCTGTGGGAAGCGATCTTTACCCAGTAGCAGGGGGTGGAAAGCACATTTTCACCCACCCACAGCTATGCCCAACATTTTCTGTGTTACATCACATCACGAGCAAAGCCTCTCTTATAAGCTCTCCAAAACGTACTTTCTAACATTTCAAAAATCACCTGAAGCTGTTGATCCTTGAACATATCTGGATGCGGTGCATTGAGAACATCATCTGCCAACTGTGCTTGGCTATCAATATTAACCGGGGTTGTAGCTTTGCTACATAAAAACTTATTAAAGATCTCCCGAGCTCTGAAAGAAAGCTACAAAGCACAAGTCCTGTTATTCACCTGGAAGCAAAACAACTTGCAAAGTAATTAAGGAATCAGGGTCAAACTAGATGTGGTGTTAAATGTGTGAATGCATTTAACATGCCTAACATTTTTTCTTTTAAATAAGAGCAGCTTGGGGGCATCAGGATCAGGACTGCAGCACACAAGGAGAAAATACTTAATCCCTCCCCACTAGCACCTACCTGAAACAGCAATTTCTCCCTGGGTGGGGGGATTTCCATTGATAACTATGATGTGGGGGAAAGATTAAAATCCCTACATGCAGGCCCCAGCCCCAGTCCTCAGTAAAAAGGTAAAGGTAAAGGTACCCCTGGCCATTAGGTCCAGTTGCAGATGACTTTGGGGTTGCACGCTCATCTTAGCTCTATAGGCCGAGGGACCCGGCGTTCGTCCGCAGACAGCTTCCAGGTCATGAGGCCAGCACGACTAAGCCGCATCTTGCGAAACCAGAGCAGTGCACGGAAACGCCGTTTACCTTCCCGCAGGAGTGGTACCTATTTATCTATTTGCACTTGAAGTGCTTTTGAACTGCGAGGTGGGCAGGAGCAGGGACTGAACAACGGGAGCTCACCCCGTCGCGGGGATTCGAACTGCCAACCTTCTGATCGGCAAGTCCTAGGCTCTGTGGTTTAGACCACAGAGCTACCCCATTGCCCAGTACCTCATATTTAAAATAAAAACTAGACACTTCCAAGAATTCACAAATTTAATATCACATTGAGTCTGGCCCTTGCTACAGGATCTGCAAACTACTCTCATCAGACTTTTTAACAATCCAACAGGGCTCCCAGAATACCCTGCCAGGGCTCTCTCCCTGGGTGTTAGGGCAGCCTTATGTGACTGCAGAGTGGCAATGAGAAACCCTGGTACAGACGGTGGTCTGGTCTGCAGCAGTTACCTTGCATTTGCTACTATTACTTATTAAATGCATAATTCAAGGTGACTTGCAAAACAAATTCTACAATCAAAACAAATTAAAAGCCAATATAAAAATACAGCTTAAAAAGTACAACATCTGTTTTGCAGCTGCTCTTTTGTGCTTTTTAATTCCCTTAGATCTCCCCCAAAATCTTAAAAAGTAAATTATCTATTAATTTTCTTCTAATGTGCTAATGTCTATTATTACAGTTACCAAATATCAGAAAAATATCAACTTGGAATTATTCAATTAAATGTATAAAGTGAGTTTCTTGCCTCACCTTTCCCCAGATCTTTCACCAACTGAAAATAATTTACCAGTCCAGAGAAAGTTTCAAACAGAGAGCCCCATTTTTTCCTCAGACCAAGGCTGATAGACCTCACATCCAAATGGTTAAGACCTTAGAACCTGAGCCTGAGAGACTCTCCAGATGAAGAGCAGCTAAACTTTCAGAGAACAGAACCCTCTCAAAGATACAACACAGCTCCAAAGAGATAATAAAGTATTAACTCATATATTGATCCCCTTTACAAATAATAAAGATATGTAAGAATAAAAGTGTTCTCCACCTGTGAGTTCCATGGTTATTGAGAATAAAGGGTTATTGAGAATAAATATTTATTTAAGAAATAAAATCATGCCATATAGCAAAAAAAGAAAAAAAAAGGGGGAAAAGGAAAGGTCATTCAAGCTCTGCCCTTTAGATACTTCCAGTTTATGAGATATCATTTCAAGGGGGCAAGTTGCCAAACGCTAGAGTAAAAGCAATCCAAATTCTTGAGATTGAAGGTCTTCTAGGTTTTGGCAACAGAGCCCTGGGCTGCTGTTGATGAAAGATAAGCTCTTTGCTTTTCAAAACCCATTCTGTTTCCATATACATTTTCAAAAGTGCCAGGTGGAAAGATGGAGTAATAGTTTGTTTAGTTATCAAATAGATCTTTGTACTTTCGTCCTTCCAGGCTGTGACGCTATATGGTTTACATTTTTTATTCTTTCTTTTCCAACTTTTTGTTATGTCTGCACTTTTCTTTAAACAAATCAATAAAATATTAAATATACATATAATAAAATATAGCTCTCTTTCATCTGAAGAAAGCCTATTAGTTCTGGTTGAAAAAAAGTTATGCGCTATAGGTTTGTCATAAGGCCTGTTTTCCAAAACAAAGTGACCAAGAAAATAGGCTTCTTAGGTACACACAGGCCCCACTTTCTCAACATGGTATGTTCCCAGGAAATCGTTCGTTCCCTTAAAATTGTTCGTTAGGCAAGCATTCACATAACAAGTCAATGATTTCCATTATTTTCTATGGAAACATTTCTAATCCATGCTTTCTCTCCCTGTGCATTCTGCCCGAAACTGCTTCAGCCAATCAGCAAAAGCCAAATGAAGGAAAAACTGATTTGTTCAATTTCCACTCCTCCCTCCCTCCATCCCTTCCCTGGTTTCTGCCCAAAATGACTGCTGCTGACCAGCAAGCCACAAACAAGTAAACAGGTCGGCCAACTCCAGCTGTTCGGATCTCTGAATCAGCCGTTGGCGTAGAGAGGTTGGGGCATTAATTCCTTGTGTTTGGGTAACTGAAATTTCGGATAACTAGCTTTCCAGCAGAGGGACCTGTGTGTGTGTTGTGTATCAGGTCCATGTGCGAAGGGGAAGGCAACTCTTTGCAGCATTTGTTGTGCTCCTCTTCACAACAGCCCCCTCCATGCTTCTAGCCAATGTGTTGAGGGGGCAGTAGAACTGTACTTGCTGGCCCTACCCCCAGACCCAACACACCCCTCCCTGACATCTCAGCATTGCACATAATGTTTGCAAGTAAGCCCCACTCAGTGTGTAAGTGTCAGCAATGGGGTTGGCAAGCAGACTTCTGCTGCTCACTCCATATTTCGACTTCAATTGGACTGCAATATGCATATTTCACATATTTGATTACAGCTTAATGTGCTGTTCTGAAAAATAAGTGAATGAATGAATGAGGGGGCAGGACAGCCTTCCTTACCAGGGTCTAGGAGGCCCTTGTGATATCTTGAGAAAGAGCCTCCAGAGTCCTTGCACAACCCTCCCAGAGTCCCAGAGATCTTTCCACGTTGCCTTCCAGGCTCTGGGAAGCTCCTACATGATTTTGTGGGGCTGTCCGATATCTCACAACATCTCAGGTGGCGGGTACAGTTCTGGGGTGTCGTGAAATCCCCGAGGGAAGTAACACCTGCATAAAAGTAACCCCCAGGGAAAGTAACTACCTGCTTGGTCAGTTTGTTCTGAAAGAGGGGCACTGTGGCAATACTAAATGGCACGTCCTTTTGCTTAAAACTTGTCCTGCCTTTCACTCTTCAACTGCAAAGCCAGTGCCAGTGGTACTTCTGTGGCCACTGGACCAGGCATTTCTCAGCTCCCAAATATGCCTAAGGTAAAGGTACCCCTGCCCGTACGGGCCAGTCGTGACCGACTTTAGGGTTTGCGCGCTCATCTCGCTCTAGAGGCCGGGAGCCGGCGCTGTCCGAAGAAACTTCCGGGTCACGTGGCCAGCGTGCTGAAGCTGCAGCTGGCGAGCCAGCACCAGCGCCGCGCACGGAAACGCCGTTTACCTTCCCGCTAAGTAAGCGGTTCCTATTTATCTACTTGCACTTAGGGGTGCTTTCGAACTGCTAGGTGGGCAGGAGCTGGGACCGAAGGGCGGGAGCTCACCCCACCGCGGGGATTTGAACCGCCGACCTTACGATCAGCAAGTCCTAGGCACTGAGGTTTTACCCACAGCGCCACCCGCGTCCCATAATGGTAATGCTAAAGCCTTACCAATGGCACAAGCATGAGAGAAGGGTAGGGTAGTGCCCACACTGCCAAGTGGATGGATCTCACCCGAAGGAGGGGGGAATTGTTGCACAGAATCTCAAACATTTACAGTTGTATTCTCCTGATATGCCATTCACCTTGGTTCAGGAAAAGGAACCCTGAACTGCGAATCCTTACGGCTTACCCCAACCAAGCTAAAACCATGAAGACCTTCTCCAAAAAATTATACAGAACTAAGTTACTAGTAGTTCATATATAACATAAGCAGCACATGGCCACATGGTCCTACCTCTTTTTTGTCATGAGCGGATATGTGGTTAAAATATTCACAGGCCTGCCAGAATAAAATATTTTCTTCACTAAATTCCTTCCGTAAAAATTCCTAGAAAAAGAAAAGTGAATAGCTGTCACTCAAAGACGGCCTGATTCAAAAGTAATTACAATATTCCAGAGACTGTTAGGTCTCAATTTCTTTACCTTTAAGTAACTTTTCCATAGAGGGGAGTCTGGGAGATAAGAGGGTTGCAGACATGGTCCAATGATACTTTTTCAATGAAACAATAATTTCCTGTATTCAAATGGCTTCACACTTCCATTAACTGATAGCCCACTTCACTCACTGAACAAAGAGTGGGACTGACCTGTTGACTCTGCCGCCAACATTGAGCAGCCAGGCTAGCCCTGTCTACAACTTGTGCGCAATGAGCATAGCTGCTTATGCATAGGTGTTCCTCTTCAGGAGGCTTGTGATCAATGCATGGAAGTTGGCAGCTGGGGAGAGTCCGGCTGTGTGAAGTTGAGGGCATGGCCAGCAGTGTAGCCCGACTCATGTTCTGTTCATGGAGCCCCTTCATGTGACACACACATGGGTTCTGTAGACTTCACATTGCTGGAATTAGGATTCAATCTAAGATTTGCCCAGCAATCTCTTTAATTAGCCCCACTGATTACAAGAAACTGCTCACAACACTCATTTTAAAGAATGCTGCACCCCTTTTCAAGCAATAATTACTTTTCCTGAGGATTAAAAAATAAAAATAAATGACACCCCCACATGGTCGCATGTAAGTGACAGTACAAGCTAACATGCAAGTCTTTAGAAAAAGCAATCTTTTTAATGTTCATGGAGGAAGCTTGAAATTTCTAGTACAAATATAATTTAACTGGTATTTGCACATCACTATTTTTATCCTGGTAGAAAGAATTTTTGACAGGCTTCGTTTAGACTTTTGGAAACATAAAACGGGCCCAAGACAACAAAAATGAGCATATTTAATGCAGGAAATTTTACATTGGAGTTAATTCTCTTTTTGAAATAAGCTAGATTTTATGCACAATTTGTGTTGGATACTTTTTGTTTATGTTAATATAAATACCAAAAAAGTTAGCATTTTGTCCCTTACTTACAGAGAAATATCTTACACCAACTGGGTCCTGCAGAAGCCGCTCAAATGAAACCGCCCAACTTGCAACTCTTCTTTCCCGATGTCGCCGGCAGCTCTGGACGCTGGGGAGGCTGGCATTGCTGCTGAGGCTGTTATCACTGACACAATCTTTCAAATCTGTGTTATTTAGCTCTGTTGTGGGAAGAAATAACCAATTAATTTATCAGCAAATTACAAAAATGCAAACTTTCCAGAAAATAAATTTCAGCTACAATTTCTGTATTAAACTGTTGTTCAGACATAACTGTTGAGCAGGAGAGCAGAATCTTGCAGAATCAGAACTTGGACCTCACAAGCTCCTCTCTCACTTGTAACCTGTACAAAACAGACTATCCCTCCCCTCCAGTGAAGTCATGCAGACTTTCTCCAATTTGATTAGAGCCCAGGATGCATATGATCATCTTAGGTTCAAGCACATCTTTGTGTCTACCATGTGGCTATCACTAAGCTGATGAAACCCAGCCCTATCTCACCGTTCTACTGGTACCAGGAGAAGCAATGAAAGTGCTGAACCAGCGTCTGGAGGTCCAAGGGGTCTTCCTGGCTAGGAAAACCTATGCCTGGCTTGGGCTAGTGCAGCAGCTACATCCACTGCTGGACTGATAGATAATTTATTATTGCATTTTTCTTTTGTTTCTGTGAGTGTCAAAGTTATAGAATTGTTTTATTGTATTGTTTTCTATTTTACTGTGGCCTACTGGTGAAGGGCAGTATACACAACTTGCAAGACACAGAGAAGGAGGGCTGGATGAAGTTATGGAAGACACACAAAAGTCAACCACCCACCTGTCACATCATGTGGACTAAGCCATACTTGTGCTCAGGGGGGGACGGGGGAATGGGGTGGTGCAAGGGGACCTTGCCCTCTACTGGGGTGAGGAACCCTTTTCAGCCCAAGGGGTGCGTTCTGCTTGGGGCAGCCTTCCAAGAGCAACATGCCAGCCTTGGTTGAGCCCAGATGCTAAAGTGGGTGGAGCAGTGGGTGTATTCTAATGCAGTGGGCTAGTTTCCACACCCACAGCTCTATCTCCACATCCTCTAGACAAGCAAAAGGCATTAATATAGGGTCTCTATTAATGACTTTAACAGTTGGAGTCGTACAGTTTTACTTTGCATTCCCACTCCAGCAGATGAAATTAAAGATCCTTCTGGTAAGTTATTAGCAATTTTATGCACACTGATAAACAAACCCTCTCTTTCTTGTTGTCCTCCTTGTTATAACATCTCCACAACTGTTACAAATAAAAATGCAAAGTGGGGAAATTGTAACTGAATGGAAAGGCAAATTCAAATAATTTTCCTATTTACCAATTTCTTGCTTTCATAAAAATACTACCAAAAATGGAACCTTTTAAAATAAAACGCTAACAATATTACTGATTGTAAGAGGTCTTTTTTAAGTTTTAGTTTAATAATCATGCCAAAAACATTTAAGCCAAGAACCACCCTTTCAAAAGAAATATTTCCCATGCAATCATTTTTACAGTGAAACAGCACAATCCTATTCAGAATGCCTATATTTCTAAATGATCATCAGCATCACTGAAGGTATTACCTGGATAGAGCTGGTAAGAGCCACTGTAGTGCCATTTAACCAAATCCTTGAAACCATTCACTGAAAACCATCCTTCTGTATCCATTCCTAACACAGATCCATTCCCCTAGAGCACGCTTGATAGATGCTCTCTGAACAGTGTGGAACATTGTTCTTTTGCAACACCTCCCACTATATTACAACATCTTCTTCAAACAACTCTTCAACAAATTACCCATTTTTTACTTGAACGTCTATTTCCCCTTATAGCCACAAGAGATATCCTCAATATGCTTGGCACAAAGCATTATAAAAAGCTGGATAAATAATTTAAAGAAAGGGCCTTCAACTGCTGTCGCTGAAGGAACATGAATTATTCACATTGTACTGGCATTGCAAGTAACGGCAGCTGATTTGGATGGCAAAGAAATGAAACACAACGTACACCTCCATGCTCCTCAAAAGACTTTTCCTGCTAGCCATTACAAGGGGAGCAGGGAGAGAAATGGTTGGGTTTGTTCTGGGTGTTCTGTCGCCTGCACTTTGACCACTGTCCTACTCATTCTTAAAGGTCCATTTCATGGTTTCCAGGAGGAAGATTACGTCACAGGACGCTCAGGCTGCTCCAACCTGGTCTCCCTGCTATTCCTTGCCCTTTTGTTCTTTTAAACTCAGTTCAGTCAGGAATCCTGGTGCAGGGACACTGCCTCTTTGACTTCCCAGGGCGGGGCGGGGACTCAGCAGCACGTTTCCGTTTTGCCTCAGGCGGTAAAACAGGATGTGCTGCCCCCGGTTTAGTGGCATGGACACAGCCCCTTTCACTTTACTGGGACAGGTAACACTGAACACTCCTTTCCTTCTCTGCCCATGCCCTTTCTCCCCCTTCCCTTTTCTAAGTTTAGCCATGGTTCTGCTAGAAGGATGTCTTTATCTAATAACCCAAAATACAAAACCAGTTACAAAGAGTGGTGAACTAAGATTAACTGGCAACCAGAACAGGCTTGAAAGAGAAACAACCATTTTTGCCCCCTTCTCAGTGATACAGATAAAAGTCTCTCCAAGAAAAACACTCAGCAGGGCCTCTAAAACCGGCCTGGAAAGAGCTGCATGAGATGATTCCCGATAGTTACTACAGAAAAAGAAGACGTGAGTGATCATTGCCAACATCTATCTCTAAAAGGATCTCTAGCATATTTCCTATCTACGAGCTACGAAGGTAAAACATTAAGAAAGGCCAATGAAACAGCTCTTCTATATTTAGATACTGATAAAATTGTAAATAAGCTTCACAATCACTAAAGGCATACCAAGGAAGGCGGAGTACACCTCACAGGCTTCAGCATGTATAAATTTTGCAACTTGAGTATACCTGTCTCTCTCTTCCTGTTTTCTTCTCCTTTTGCACTGAGTCAGTTAGTCTGGCTATGTGGACAGGGACTGTATTGTTTATTAACTTTATGGTGCTTTATAAATTATTAGTATTAGCAGCAGTAGTGATACAGGAGGAGCACTACTCTGTCAGTCTCCAGGCACTGATAGTGCCTTTAATGCAAATCCTATTTGGGCATTTTAGGTATGATTAACAAGAAGACAGGGCATCATCTGGATGAGTAATCAGGAAGAACAGATGCCTTGATATGAGATTGGCCCATTGCACAACTAGATTTTCCAGGATCACGCCCTCCTGAAGGGAGCTCCTGGCAAACCTGGACCGGGCTGGAGGATGCAGACATTCTTAGTGAACCACAACAAACACAGATCAGCATTATACTCAATAAACTCCACTGAGACATTAATATTAGGTCTCTTTTCCAAACAAATACGACTAGCCATTATGTTGATTTTATTCATTTATCTTTATCTTTTTGTTAGCCGGTTTGAAGGTAGTTTTTGTTGTTGTTGTTGTTTTACAACATGGGTAGACAACCTAAGGCCCGAGGGACGGATCTGGCCCAATTGCCTTCTAAATCCAGCCCGCGGACGGTCCGGGAATCAGCCTGTTTTTACATGAGTATAATGTGTCCTTTTATTTAAAATGCATCTCTGGGTTATTTGTGGGGACTGCCTGGTGTTTTTACATGAGTAGAATGTGTCCTTTTATTTAAAATGCATTTCTGGGTTATTTGTGGGGCATAGGAATTCATTCATAATTATTTTTTTTCAAAATATAGTCTGGCCCCCCACAAGGTCTGAGGGACAGTGGACCGGCCCCCTGCTGAAAAAGTTCGCTGACTCCTGTTTTACAATCAAGTGGTATACAAATTTTATAAAATAAGGCTGCTAAAATTATCATCCAATGCCACAGTGCCAAATTAAGAAACATCAAATATTTTCACATATTAATGCTTACCTCCATCAGACACAGCTGCACACTGCAAAGAGAGAGGGAGAAACATCAGTTACACATAAACTGCTATAGATAATGAGCATTGTTCAGTTATCAAAAGTATATGAACCAGACTTTTGTTCCAAATTCACTGATAATTTTGAGCCATCCATTGCAGCCCCTTCAGGGCAATTTCATTCTCCCCACCAATGTCAACAAACGTGTTTCCGCTGGCTATAAAGGGAATAAGATCAACTTTGGGTTGTGGATTAGTAACATTATTTGTATGTAAGGGTTTGAATCTATTCCCAAGGGTGATCAGTAGTCTTTGATTTCTCTATAATGCACAGTTAAGATAACCCAAAGGTTTCTTTTGTTCCTGTTTTGGTTTTAATGCAGACATTCAGGCCCTGCTCAAACTGAAGAGTTTATGAATTTAACATCTTAAATTGCTGCTTCTCCTACGCTCCATGTGGAACACAGGGTTTATAAAATCTTACAAGGTCCAGAATGTTTAGAAACCAAAGAGATTTTGTCCATATACAATTTAGGCTCAAAATATAAATTTGTTTCTTTCTGGCTTCTGTGTGGATTGCACTGAATATTTTTATTTATTTATTTTGCCAAATAAATAACCAGCATCAGGAGTCTAACACAATTAATCGCTGGTAAAAAATTTTCATACCATGATTCAAAATACAACCATCTTGCTTTCCAAGCCTATTCACAGCTTCTTAAAATACCTTTGTTCTGTAACTCAGTGGAAAATGTTGCCTCCCAGCAGAATTTATTATTTATCAGACTTACAGCTTCTGTCATCCCAAAGCCTTGAGGCATGGAGCTAAACTAAATTATCCAACCATTCTTCCCCTCTTTCTATTACCAAAATGCATATGAGGAAACAAAACTCCAAATAATTTAAGCTGGCATGTCTGGAAAAGAATTCCAAACCTACGTGTCAGCCACTGATGGGTGAGGTCCTTTCTCCATATTGTGAAGGGATAAGGGCAGACCAGCTCCCCAAACTGGGGTTTAGCTACCCCTTCTTTAGACCTTTCCCCCACTCCTTACAAAGGGGGAGTGAACAATTTCAGATTTTAGTGCAGCTGTGATTAAGCAGCCTCTCCTCACCCTAGCTAAAGGTAGCACTGCACGCCATTCTTCTTATTTGGCAGTGAATGTGAAGCAGGAGTGCTCTCTCCTGACATTGAGTTTAGTCCAGGTTTCTCTTATCTGCATGACATCAACATTCCGCAGAACCTGGAAACTTACAGAGCTATTTTTTTAAAGAAAATAAATGTGTGTTTTTAAAGCAACTTTCTTTTTAAAATTTACAAACCGATATACCCGTAATTTTTGCTCTATAAGACTCACTTTTTCCCTCCTAAAAAGTAAGAGGAAATGTGTGTGCGTCTTATGGAGCGAATGCAGGCTGCACAGCTATCACAGAAGCCAGAACAGCAAGAGGGATTGCTGCTTTCACTGCACAGCGATCCCTCTTGCTGTTCTGGCTTCTGAGATTCAGAATATTTTTTTCCTTGTTTTCCTCCTCCAAAAACTAGGTGCATCTTGTGGTCTGGTGCGTCTTATAGAGCAAAAAATACGGTAATTCTGTGTATCAAGTGAGTCCCTTGAGAAATGTAGCAATCACTACATTAGTTTCTTGATGTCCTTGTTTTGCTTCCAAGTTCACTATTAGATGGAATAAAACTTCCACTTTACTCACAGAGTGATCCAAAGAGATTTACATTAAAAGCAATTAAAAACAACATTTCGTACTATGCACAGCAGCACCATGTGGAAAACCTATCAGAACTGCAGATTGGAATATTTAGCATAAAACTGAAATTAGATTTTCCGTTATAAAAGATTAAAGTGATGAAGGATTTTAAAAATTTTTGGTAGTAAGTTCCTCATTAGTTTCCCCCCAACTTAACACAATTGGCTTAATAAAGGGATTTTGACTTTTTCAGTCTAGGTTTTTTTGGGGGGTGGGGGCAGCAGCTAGGTACAGTGGTACCTCGGGTTAAGAACTTAATTCGTTCTGGAGATCCGTTCTCAACCTGAAACTGTTCTTAACCTGAAGCACCACTTTAGCTAATGGGCTCTCCTGCTGCCGCTGCGCTGCACAATTTCTGTTCTCATTCTGAAGCAAAGTTCTTAACCTGAGGTAATATTTCTGGGTTAGCGGAATCTGTAACCTGAAGCGTATGTAACCTGAGGTACCACTGTACTAACATCATCAGCTTTGGGATTACTTTGGGCTATTATTAATTGACCTTCACCCCCAGAAGTGCACTCCATTGCCTTTTGAGACAGATGGATGCCAACAATCATGGTTTTTAAAGTACTGAACTTTTGCAAATGGTTGCATGGCCATCTGCCATGGATGCTGTAGCTGAGATTCCTGAACTTCAGGGGGTGGACTACATGATCCTTGGGGTCCCTTCCAACTCTACAATTCTACAATTCTATGACTACTGGATTGTCTATGGGATATGTATTTGTGGGAAATGAAAGGTATGTAAATAAACTGACTATGGTTCTTTTTTTACCCATTTCTTCGTGTAGGCTTTTTATTTCTAAAGACTGACTGTAGACAAATGCCTGTCACATCCTGTTCTCGTTGCTTCCAGCATGCAGATGGTTGAACTGTAAACCAACCAGCAACTGCCACAATTTAGGGCCAAGTAATGAACTGTTAGTTTAGACAATAAACCTTTTTTTAAAAAAAAATGCAGAACATTATGATAGCCGAGATCTTCCCCCATCCCTGCCAATTTATTAATCTTTTCAACACACTTTCTCAGTTCCAGTAACTCCACAGGAATACTGACTGGCACAATAACAATTAAAAAAAAAATCTAGGGAGATGTGTGACAGCTACTTAAGTCTTCCCTACCTCTTATTCTCAGTATTTGCCTATTTACAGGAATGTAATCAAATAAATCATTTGCAACAGTTGAGTGTTTCAACCCTAAACAAGATCCCTATTTCACACAATCACAGATTATTTATATATGTTAAGTGTCTGCCTGCTTGAGGATCACACAGTTGCTTCCATTCACAAATCTGGCATTTGACTGCATATGAAACATTTATAAAACAGTTCAGAAAAAGATTAGGATATTTAGAATTGATATCTAAAGTGGACACAATCCACCTGCCACTTTGATACTCCAATCCCAGACTACTGAAGGGAAGCAATTTTGATCATGATTCCCAAGCCGGGAAATGACCCTTAATATACAAAATTGTATAGATCTATTTGCCTTCTTAAGATGTATCATAAGATTATTCCCTAAAAGATATTCTCTTTTCTGTCTCTTTTTTTGCTGATAAGCAATTTAAAAGGGTATCCCTCATAAATGCCTTAGGGTCCTTGCAAATTATTTCAATGATAGGAACTGATTCAGTATTACTGTCCAAATATTACAGCCATTTCTTTATTAAGCAGAAGAAACTTGTTTAGGTGACAATATTCCTAGTATCATTATATCTAGCAAAATTTAATTCTAAACTTGGGGCCTGCTTTGCCTAGGTCTGTGCAGCAACACGACAAGCCATTGCTTTGTCAGTCAACTTTGCAGAAAAGTGTGTGTTGGTGGGGAACCAATATTTAATATTTAACCTGCATAGCATCACCTGATCCAGATGGAAGACATAGAGCTGGGTGTCAACAGCATACTCATGACACTGTGCCCCCAAACCCCAATGACCACAGCCAACACCTCCATATAGATGTTACAAAGCAGGGAGGACAGGATGGAGCCCTTCAGATCCCACCACACAAATGCCATGGGGTTGAAGTGAAGTCCCCCCCGTAACAATGTACCCTCAGATCTTAACCAAGGAAGATAACATGGCTGATGGTATTAAAAGCTACTGAGAGACTAGGGAGAATTAACAGGGTCCAGATCCCCTGTGCCTCTTGATCTGGGTGACCAAATGGGTTAACCCAGGCTTGAAGCCAGATTGAAATGGGCCTTGTACTAAACCACTTCCAAGTATTAAATCTGCTTCCCCAACGAGTCATCAGTTTTTATTACAAGCTGATGGAGAAAATAGCTATTACCAAAATTAGAAGCATGTATACAACATAATGATATGGTTTCCAAACTCCTATTTTATAAACAAATAGTGAGCCCTCTAGTGTATCTAGCACAGCGTAACCTACCATATTAATTATAAAAGCTACTTCCTTCCCTGAAGTATAAAGGTAAAGGTAAAGGGACCCCTGACCATTAGGTCCAGTCGTGGCTGACTCTGGGGTTGCGGAGCTCATCTCACTTTATTGGCCGAGGGAGCCGGCGTACAGCTTCCGGGTCATGTGGCCAGCATGATTAAGCCACTTCTGGCAAACCAGAGCAGCACACAGAAACGCCGTTTACCTTTCCGCTGGAGTGGTACCTATTTAACTACTTGCACTTTGACGTGTTTTCGAACTGCTAGGTTGGCAGGAGCAGGGACCGAGCAACGGGAGCTCACCCCCTCGCAGGGATTCGAACCGCCAACCTTCTGATCGGCAAGCCCTAGGCTCTGTGGTTTAACCCACAGCACCACCCGCATCCCTTCCCCGAAGTACACCATGTGTCAAATTAAGATCCAACTGGACAAAAAACCAACCTTATTTTCTTGTCTCATGAATCTACCACATTTTACTCTTTTACCTTGATTAATGAACAGTACAATCCTACACCTGTCAACTTAGAAGCAAGTCCAAAAGAGTTCAGCAGAGCTTTACTTCCAGACAGTGGCATAGCGTGGGGGGTGCAGGGGGGGCTGGCCGCACCGGGCGCAACATCTGGGGGTTAGGGTTAGGGGGCGCAAATCCATGGGTTGGGGGCGCAAATCCACGGGTTAGGGGGCGCAAATTACTTGCCTTGCCTCTGGTGCTGACAACCCACGCTACGCCACTGCTTCCAGATAAACGCATATGGAATTGTAGCCAAAAATCAGTATTATAGACAAGAAGAAAAATAAATGATGTTCAAACTATGTTGCACTCTTAGTGATAGAAAGCTCTCCTTATTGGGGATAATTTTTAAAGATACCCTGAAGATACCTGGCCAATGCCTGCTCCTCCGCCTCTCCCCTCCTTAAGATTTTGCCATCTTCTTCAATGCTATAATTGAATCTATTTGCTCTGACACCCCTCTCTCCTCCCTCTTCCAGATCTCCCTCCTTCACAACCTTTGTCAACTCTTTTTCTCGTTGTTTAACTTTGACCCTTGAACTACAACCACTTGCTGGCTGCAATGAGGGGGTGTGTGTGTGTGTGTGTGTGTGTGTGTGGAATGTACTGTACAAAAGGTAAAAAAATCACATCTGTTGACTTGTGGTTCCTGGATGGTCACTCTCAAGTTAATACATTCCTTGGGCTACTTTACCTGGCCCTTCACTATTCTCTCTATATTTAGTATCTTTCAACACTACGAAAGATACTGACAACCTTGGAATTATTATCTCTGAGGACAGGTTACTGTTTTAAATGTTCTTCATTGTTTCTACATTCTTTAGACATGTTTTTACCTCTACTGTATTGTTTTACCACTTTGTTGATTGCTACTCTGGGCTCCTTTGGGAGGAAGGACAGGATAGAAATAAAATCAACAAATAAAACAGTAGTTTATATGCTGATGAAATCCTCTTCTACTTCTGAACCAGTCTTGCATCTCCAAGTGCTTCTCTAATATTTCCCCTTGTATGCTTTATGGTTCTCTCAAGCTAAGAATGTCCAAAAACAGTATTTTCACCTTTTTTATTTGTATGCATTTTCTTAATTTATGCCTTCAACATTTGAGTCAAGGCAATTTATGAACATATAAAAACCGCTAAAATAGTTTTAAAAATGGTACAAAAAATAACAAGACAGGTTTAAAAATAATACAAAATGAGCAGAGGCACCTTCTCATGAAGCTGGAGAAGCCTGTAGAAATAAAAATGTCTTCCGTTGTTTCTAGAAAGTAAAAATAGTGGGTGCCTGTGCAATACCTCAACAAGAATGGTGTTCTACGGAACAGAGGCAGCCACACTAAAAGCCTTGCCCAAGTTAGTGTGGGGATGGTACTTGAAGGAGAAACTCTTCTGCAGAATGCAGCAACTGACTGGGTATACAAGCAATAAGGCACTCTCTGAAGTAACCTTGTCCTTATTTGCGTAAAGCCCTAATACTACAAACACTTAAACATGGCCTGGTAGCACATTGGTAAAGGTAAAGGGACCCCTGACCATTAGGTCCAGTCGTGGCCGACTCTGGGGTTGTGGTGCTCATCTCGATTTATTGACCGGGTCATGTGGCCAGCATGACTAAGCCGCTTCTGGCGAACCAGAGCAGCGCATGGAAACACCGTTTACCTTCCCGCCAGAGCGGTAACTATTTATCTACTTGCACTTTGATGTGCTTTTGAACTGCTAGGTTGGCAGGAGCAAGGACCGAGCAACGGGAGCTCACCCCGTCGCCGGGATTCGAACCGCCAACCTTCTGATCAGCAAGCCCTAGGCTCAGTGGTTTATCCCACAGCGCCACCTGCGTCCCCCCCCATACTTCTCCTTTAATCCCTATACAGTGGTACCTCTGGTTGCGAACGGGATCCGTTCCGGAGCCCTGTTCGCAACCTGAGCAGAACGCAACCCGCGTCTGCGTGTTGCAATTCACCACTTCTGCACATGCGCGTGACATCATTTTGAGCGTCGGCGCATGCGACAAAACCTGGAAGTAATCCTTTCTGGTACTTCTGGGTTGCCACGGGACGCAGCCTGAAAAGATTTAACCCGAAGCATCTTTAACCCAAGGTATGACTGTACTGGCTTCCAGCCATTCCAGGCCTTGCACAAGCCAGAACCCCTCTCCCAGTCTCTCACCTGCCCCCATCTCCTTCCTCTTGTATCCTAGCACACACCAACTTGTGTCTTTCACTTTTTAAGCACCCTCACCAACCATCAGGTGGTTTCCCTACTCACTGCAACGACAGCTGCTTTCTCCATTGCTGCCCCTTCTGCCTGAAATTGCTTCGCAGAAAGTTTCAGAGACCAGCTTCTTTCTTTATTTCAAGTCCCTCCTCAAAACTCACATTTTTCATGAAGCCTGTGGAACAACCCTCAGACCCTAACCTTACTGTAACTAAACCTCAGTAGGTGCAGCTGAAGTAATTGCATATTCTTCCCATTTACCCTGATATCCCTTCCCCTGTTGTTCTCTTTGTGTCTATTTTTTAGATTGTAAAGTTTCATGATTACACAACAACAACGCATATGAGAAACAACCTGAATGGTATATAAATTATTGCTGTTATCACACAGCAGATACGCCTGTTCTGCTGCTGAGATCTAGAGTGTTTCATGTGATGTTCTGTACTGGTACTTTTCAACTCTCCCCATCTGGCAACAGCCCCTCACCCTCTGAAAGCTCTCCTGGCAGATAAAGGGGCTCTTGATCATGACATGAAGCACCCTCTCTTGGGTCTTCCTGGTTTCTGGTCAATGTTTCTATTTTGCAAATTATATTTTTGCAAACACAGAGATTATGCATATTCAATATTTTCATTTAAATTAAAAAATTCAAATGACACACAACCTCTCTGGATGTAAGTATGAAAATAAATATTATTTTAAAAGCACTGCCTAAACATAAAAATATAAGTATTACTATTATGAAATGAATGCCTTAAAAAGATGTATTTTACTTTCTGCATATTTTCATCCCCGGTTCCTGCCCCAGTTATCACTCATTCATTTTACTTTTATATTTTTTTTAAAGAAAAGGACAGATATATACCAGACATTTCTTACAGAGGAAATTGAAGCAGGTTATTTTTAAAACACCAAAAAGTAACAAAGTAACTGTAATAAATGATAATTTCTGTTGTGCAGGAAGCTGATTCATCACAATTTGATAACATTCCTTTACTTCAGAATGATTTTAAAAATTATTTTCTTTCCACTTCTAAAATTGTCTACTTGCATAAAAACAATAAAGCAAGAAGAAGACAAAGATGATAGTCTTTTTCTTGCCATGTTAAAGAAATTATTACAAGACACTGGTGTCAAAAAAATTCAACTCAAATTTAAAAAAATAAAAGGTTTTTCCTCCAAAATAGAAATGCATTTGTGTGGTTTATTGCAAACAGACAAGAAGACATAAGCAATCTGTACCATTTATAGATGATTGTCAAATTTGCTTTTCATCTTGAAACATCTCTGATAAAGTTAATATTTACACACTAAAATTTGATGAGTAAAACAAAAAACTTGTAAAACTGCTGCTATGTAGTTTCTTTCACATAACTCCCATAATCAACATTTGTTTTTTAAAATTATTTTTTCACAAAATACAATTTCAGCTATAAGTTTCAAAAGTCTTAATATGGAATAATAACAATCTATAATTCTGGTCTCTAATCTCCAATGCAAGACAGTCCCTTGTGACAAGCAATCATATTGCTTACCTGTTCATCGTAAGAAAAAGCAGTTATTTTTGCCAGAAGCACCTTTCCTAAATTCATCTTTACTTTAGATGGTGGAGCATTTCTTAAATAAAATAGGTTCTCAAGAGCTTAAGTGCACCATCCAATACTCCGCACTGCCTGTGCAAAATGCCTACAAAGTTTAAAGGCATTTCACATGTTCTATTTTACTCCCTTTATGTTACCAATAGCAACCAGCCACCGCAGAACGCTCCAGTTCATCATGGATCAGATTGTATCTCGACTATCTCACAGAACAAGGATAGTTTGGAGAATTGGGGCTGTGGTATTTAACAAATCCTGTCTGTAGCAAATAACATAACACACTTTATTCAGTCTGAAATGGTGCGTTTGCAGAAGAACACTATATTTAGGTCTGTGCATCTGCCATGGCTGCAAGAGTGCAAAAATGGGCAAGGTGTGGCAGTAGGTATAGAATTCAGCTTCCAGAGCATCTCAGATTTATATTTTTAAAAGGAGGTTTCCAGTCCTCATAGCTGCAAAGATAGCAAGGTTTGCTGAATCTCAGATACCTGCTGGGTTGCTGAATAATTGGTTTGAGGAGCAGCTTTGAAGTCTTTGTCCCTTCCACTACTGGAAAAAGGTAATATATCAGGATTATCGAAAATCAGTGTGTATGCGTATGTTGTATTCAATGCTCCTTAAAAACAGGTGGTGCAAAATTATACAGGAATGCAATAGTCTATTATCCGGGACCCTTTACCAAAACTAATAGCAAAGGTTGAAGACTGCTCTTCTATATAAAACAACAAACTGGGGACAGAACTAGATTTAATGTTTGAGATAAAGTATAATAAATGTGACACAGCAGAGTATGTATTTGTCATGAAGGTCTGCACAACCCCTGCCTGTCTACCAATATTGCCTGTCCATCAAAGACTCCATTGCTCAAAGGTGGGATAAGCATGTCTCAAGCATCCCCACTCCCCTTATATAATAGTGTTTTTTCTTTAGTTATCTTTAGAGGCAGCAGTGTGCGGAAGTAACAGGATGTCCCGGGAGGTGTGCTGTCTTCCAGCTGCAAAGATTCACAATGTGACAGAGAAACTGCCAAATCTTATAGAGTCCACTGACACCAACCCCTTCTCTTTTTGATTCATGTGGGTACAAACAATACTGCCAAACACAGCCTTTGACATATGAGACTCTGGCCAGGAGGCTGAAGGGCCTTGAGACATAGGTGTTTTTAAATCTCTCCTTTCTATTGAAGGTCTTGGTCCAGGAAGAGAGAGGAAAATACTGGAAGTAAACCACTGACTGCGCAGGTGGTGTTGTCAGGAAGGATTTGGCTTCTTAGACCATAGTCTCCACTTCCTTGAGGAAGGACTTCTGGCCAGACATGGGTTGCACCTCACAGTGGTCGGCAAGAATGTGTTTGGAGAATGGGGAAATCACAAAGGAAGAGTATATATGAGTAGCCAATAGTTGCAGGGAGAAGGGAGAAGGTCAGGCCAAAGCTCAGAATGAACTCAGGCTTGCAAGAGAGGTTAAACATAACATTTTAAAAGCTTTCTTCAGTCATGTTCAAAGAAAGAGGAGGAACAAACAAGTAGTAAATCCTCTATGTGCAGAGGATATAGGTGAGAGTGACTTTAACTTTTTTTCCTTCAAAGGAACATCTTGAAGATCCATACACAAGCCAGGCACATAAGTTGAACCAGGCAAAGCTTACTCAAGGTGTCAGAGTAGCTTTGGAGTCCCACAACGTGACACTCGTGAGCACTACCTTCCCACAGACAACCTGAGTACTCTGAATTTTAATTTCTTTTCTTTTTTTAATGAGTTTTTAGGATTACTCCTTGAGGGTAATGTGGCAATGGGCAGGGACAGACCTGATGCTGGATTTCCTAAACAAGAACTGCCTTGCTTCATTAATGCAATGGGATTTACGTCTAAGTAAGCATACTCCTGGTACCCTCTAAGGCGAGGGTTTTGGGTTTTTTCCCCCTGAAAGAGAGACTCAACAAATCCAGGAAAGAGGTAGATAGATACTGGTTTGGGGCAATTATTGGCAGATGTAAAAACAAAAACAACCCCCCCCCATTATGTTACAAGCAAATATAATTTTCAGTGTTTTTCACAAAGAATCAAAGACAGTTCTATCAATGGGTTTCTGTCTCAAAAGAGCCCCCTTCCCAGGGAAGCAAATAAGTTTGTTTTTGCACTGCATATTATTTGTTCCAGCAGCATTAAATAACTAAACCAATAAATGAAGTAATGTATTAAGTGGCCTCAAGATTAAAATATTTTGCCTTGATCAGTATTGTGGACTAATATTCTCTTTTCAGTTGTCAAAGCTCTGAACCCAATTTGGGTTCTAGAATCATAGAATTGTACAGTTTGAAGAGACCCCAGGGATCATCTAGTCCAGCCCCCTGCAATGCAGGAATCTCAGCTAAAGCATCTGTGACAGATGGCCATCCAACCTCTGATTTAAAAACCTCCAATGGAGGAGAGCCCACCACCTCCTGAGGGAAATCATTCTCCTGTTGAACAGCTCAGAAAATTCTACCCAATGTTTAGCCTCAATCAGCCTGAGCTGTGCTGAGCTGCAACTTTCTCCCCCTCCTTTCCCTTCTCTGCGTGCAAAGTTCCTCTGCATAGTTTGTGTTCCGCACATGATTCACTGACACAACCCCATCCCCTTCAGACCAATTGACACTGATAAGGCTCATTACTTGGTGTCCAGGGTGGTTCTCATGCTGAACATCTGAGTCAGATGTTCAGCATGCAAGTCACCCTGGCTGATCCCAGCGGCTGCTGTGCTGGGAAGGGAAGAGGCTCACTCATGTAGCAAGCTGCACTATACCTAGGGCCGTCTTTACCCGGGGGGTGCAAGCGGTGTGGGGTACCCGGGGGCCAAATTTTGGGGGGCACCTGGTGCCCGCTGCTGAAGTCGCTTAAGCTCTTAACTATCTACCTGTCATGAAATAATATATAATTTTGATCAAGCTGGAAAAACAAAATACATATATACCTAGGTATTATCGAAATGTATACCTACTGTTTCACTAAAGGACTTTCGACTTCGTGCGCTCATTTACCAAAGATGCGCCGTGCCAGCGGTGTGCTTATCATTCACAATGGCGGCGCTTGTCATTCACAACGGCACCGTGCACGCGAAAGTAACTCTTACATCAAAATATTACGTTACATATTGTATTAAGCTGCTATGCGGCAGCGGGGTCAGTGGCACCTTTGACATGACTGATGTTTCTCCTAAGGAGGTGCCTAAACAATACTTGTAAGTTTAAGTGTGGTGGTGTTGTATACTTAAGTATAAGTGTATTGTAAATAAATGAGCAAGTAAAAAAGTTTGTTTCTTTTTCCTCCCTTCTTTCGTAAGCAAGAGATAAGGCATGGTGTCTGACATAAGCATAATAAAAATTAATTTGGGGGCTAAACTAAATTTGGGGGCGCTGGGTGGATCTTTGCACCCCGGCAGCACATATGCTAAAGACAGCGCTGACTATACCAGGCCAAACTATTTCTCCGTTTAGTCTACTCTTACTGGCAGTGGCTGGCTCTCTAAGGATCTCAGGCTGGCTCTCTAAGGATCTCAGGAAGAGAGAGAGGTCTTTTTCATTACTGGCCAGACAATCCTTTTCACTGGAGATGCAAAGGATCAAAGCAGAGACCTCCTGTATGCCAAGGATGTGCTCTGTCACTGAGCAAACAAATGCTGAGAAGGGGAGGTGGGTGTTGGTGCAAATGGCACAGCCTTCTGCACTTCTCACAAGCTTTTTACTGGGAAGCGTAAAGAGGGAGAGGGCAGCTGCTGCTCTGCTCCTTCAAGGCCACATTGTCTCTCCACTCCACCCACAAATTCAGCCCATGAAGAAAAACACACAGGCAGAGGATAGCAGGTGCTAGGGGATAGGGTCGGAGTTCAAAACCTGTGGCTTTCTCAGAAGGAATACTGGACTGTCTGCTGTTCAGGACACTAAATTATAGGAACTCATGTTCTCTTCCAGCAAGGCAGTTCTTAAGTATGAATAGCCAGATCTGTTTAATCAAGGAATTTCTTAACTAGGACAGTTAGGGGTGGAACCTCCATTTATGAAGGCCGTATATCTTGTGTTAGCAGCAGCTCCCAGCAGGAAATAACAAGAGTTAGTGAAGATATGAAACACACCAAATACGTTAGTGTTATATATATGGGAATGGGAAGAATGCTGTATAAATATTCAAATTTAACTAATAGATTGACTAACCCTTCAATGATTAAGCTATTAAAGTTTCAATTAAATTTCAGTCTTAATAATAATCCTTTTAAAACAATGAGATTGTATAGCAAAAATGTATTCTCCCTAGAGAATCTACTTCAAAGAAAAAACTGTATCCAAGCATTCAAATGTCACTCTTAAGAAAACTGAACATGTTTTTCAGGATATGGTTGAAACTTACAATACCAATAAAAAATATGCTATCCAATGCATGCTAGCACTGAAGCAAGTCCAATTCTACTCATAAGTTTGTAGCCACAAAGGATTTTTTAGAAGACAATTTTTTTGCGTATTAAAAATGTGCTTGTTTTATTTTCTTTACCAGTAAGAATAAGGATAGCCAAGAAATAGCCACAAAAATACGTAAGGTCTCTTTTAACGACCTGTTGAAGATAGATATGCCTACCAGTGAGGTGTGTGTGTGTGTGTGTGTGTTTTACTGGAATGTATTTCATTAACAATCTAGCCAGGGCATATTGTTCCCCTTCCTTTTTTAATGACACAGAGCCTTTAGAATACTTCTCTGTGTTTCATTTAAGACACATTAAACATTTTTAAAAACTGAAACATCCCCGTCTCAAACTTTATCTGAGTCATGAAAACCCCTAACGGGTAGGTCTACCAAATAAACATACAAAGAACCATCAAACCATGCAGTCAAATTATTTTTATACATGAGGAGCTGCCATTGTTTAATGCATTTAATTATTCTTAGAAAAATGACAGTGCACAGTGTTGCATAAGTACCTACTGGAAAACCACTTTACTGCTGACTTACACAATAAAAGAATTAAATATAAAAATTATCAGTTAGCATTAATAGAGGGGGGAAATCATCTGGACAGAATGTAGACTTTTACAGGAACTATATGGAAGACCTTGCAACTGAAGGCTGTCCTTTAAGTCACTTTCTTGAGTTCCATATACACTATTAGATAAAAGAAGCATACTTACGTGACTAAAGTTGCAAAGTTCCTCCATGTACAAGTTGTCCCTAAGGGACTTCTCTCTCATGTTAAGGAAAGTTTCCTACGAACACACATGCTTACTTCTCCTGTCCAGTAAAACAAATGAAACTAAGGTGCCTCTTCTTCCTTCCTTCGCAGTGGAGACCCACCCAGACTAAGCACCAGTTTGTGTATCTACCCATCAAAAGAAAAAGAAAAAACAGCTTGCACTCAAGGCTTTAAATTGTTGCTGTGACTGTCTCTGCATAACAATGAACCCTCCACAGAGACTGCATACTAGTGGTTCATAGGTTCAGTGTGAACTGTATAGAAAAACTTTAAACTAGCTCTAAAATCAAACAGCAACTTTATACAGCTTGTTCCCATTTTCTCTGTTTCTCGGCATGTAGCTGCATGTTCCTTCAAGATTGCAATCACATGCAAGCCTATTATGCTATTTGCTTCATCCTACTTGTCTGTTCCTTGCTCCTTTGACTAAGCAAAAGAAGGTTACAGAATTCTTTTTCCTTGTGCAACAGGATTCTCATACATTTCAGTACCACACCCATTTATTTTAACTCACAAGCCTATGAAGTACTGAGGATACGTCTATTATGTCATAGCATTAGTCAAACTCCAACCAGAAAAAAGTCATTTGCGTAGCTAAAAATGACTACTTCTGAATATACTATATAAAAATATATATAGGATATTGCCACCCCAGTAATGAATTGTTCATTTTTTTAGAAGCTTGCTACATTTTGAAAATCAAGCTTTCCGAGCTACATTCTATTCAGTGTTCACTTTTTGAAGACTAGGAGAGACTCTCCCCGCTTACACATACACACACACAATGATGAAGGCTAGGCATTGTTATGAAAGCAGGGATTTAGTTACAAGGCATCAAACCGAGAACCTAGGCAAATTTATAACACAAATTCCACATGTTCAGCAGCACCACCTATATTATAAGAATATTTAGCATGCATGCATTAAATGGCCTCATTTGCATGCCACTTGAAACCATAATGAAGCTTAATTATGGTTTAAAGGTGAATGTGCAGTGTACTGATAAAAAGGTAAAGGTACCCCTGCCCGTGCGGGCCAGTCTTGCCAGACTCTAGGGTTGTGCGCCCATCTCACTCAAGAGGCCGGGGGCCAGCGCTGTCTGGAGACACTTCCGGGTCACGTGGCCAGCGTGACAAGCTGCATCTGGCGAGCCAGCGCAGCACATGGAACGCCGTTTACCTTCCCGCTGGTAAGCGGTCCCTATTTATCTACTTGCACCCGAGGGTGCTTTCGAACTGCTAGGTTGGCAGGCGCTGGGACCGAACGACGGGAGCGCACCCCGCCGCGGGGATTCGGACTGCCAACCTTTCGATCGGCAAGTCCTAGGCGCTGAGGCTTTAACCCACAGCGCCACCCGCGTCCCGCAGTGTACTGATACAGTGGAATAAATCTGCAGTCCCTTCACTCCTCCCCCATTCTTGCTTCTGAGGGTTCAGCCTTAGGATTACGTCTGAACCTGAGTTCCATTGTTTGCCTTCCCCAAACAAGCCATAACCAGTAAGGCAACAACAAAATATGGTTATAGCTCATGGCTTGTTTGGAGAGATATACCGTATTTTTCGCTCTATAAGACGCACCAGACCACAAGACGCACCTAGTTTTTGGAGGAGGAAAACAAGAAAAAAAATATTCTGAATCTCGGAAGCCAGAACAGCAAGAGGGATCGCTGCGCAGTGAAAGCAGCAATCCCTCTTGCTGTTCTGGCTTCTGGGATAGCTGTGCAGCCTGCATTCACTCCATAAGACGCACACACATTTCCCCTTACTTTTTAGGAGGGAAAAAGTGAGTCTTATAGAGCAAAAAATACGGTAATTCCCGAGTCTGGGTCCAAACGCAACGCTAAGCCAAAGCAGGGCTCAACTCCTGGCAGCATCAGCAGTGGGAGCAGGGAGGGGTGGCGTGACCCCCCAGGACATGGCACATTCATTTTTAAATCACAGTCAAGCTTAACAGTGGTTTAAAGTGATTTGTCAACCAGAACAGAGAAAAGCAACACGTTAATTTACTCTCGTTTGAGAACATATCTACTTTCCTTAGAGTACTGTTTAAGCAGCTTATCAATGCCTGTTCACTCTCTCTTCACAGGAAACAGTGGAAGCTTAGTGTAATAAAATTACCTCAAGATCATCAAGTGAGCGAGTAATGCTGAATCTCTTTGTCCGTCCAAATGATCTTCGAGCAGAAGAGCGCTGGGGAAGCTGTCCTAAACCAGAAGTAGGTCCAAACTTTGTACACTAAATAAGCCAAGAAATATATATTTAATTATATTGCTTTATTCATTCCTGATACAGCAAAATTTATTTGACTTTATTATCCCCGTTGATGGCACTTAGTATTTACCGTATTTTTTGCTCTATAAGACTCACTTTTTCCCTCCTAAAAAGTAAGGGAAATGTGTGTGCGTCTTACGGAGTGAATGAAGGCTGCGCAACTATCCCAGAAGCCAGAACAGCAAGAGGGATTGCTGCTTTCGCTGCGCAGTGATCCCTCTTGCTGTTCTGGCTTCTGAGATTCAGAATTTTTTTTTTCTTGTTTTCTTCCTCCAAAAACTAGGTGCGTCTTATGGTCTGGTGCGTCTTATAGAGCGAAAAATACGGTAGTTTAAAAAAGCAGGCTTAACAATAGTCATTTGTGGGACTATGTGCAGATTAGCAACTAAACAATGATATACTATTATTTATTTTACCACCTAGATCTGCTACACAGATGCTTGCGGTAACATGCCTGCTTTTTAAATTCTAATCAATGAAATAGATCTTGAACAAATTTTACTTTAGCTAGCAAGTGAAACAGAATAAAAAAGAGACCAGTGAATAATCCGATATACATAGAAAAGTGCACAAACTGAAGATAAGTGGCAGGCAGCATTAATACTGCAGGTTAAAATAAAGATGCTCTACCACCCATCTGCCTTCATCCCTAGCCTTCTAGTGCAGTTCTGTTTACATAGGTGACATAGTTGCACTGCAGAGAACAGTATTAGGCGGAAGCAACCTTGACCTCATGTCATAGCCCAGGAGATACTTTCCCTGATCAGAGAACATCAACTATAAATCAATCCTTATTCCCTTTAATAAACCACAATGTTAGACACCAGACACCATCTTCAACTGTCTTCTGAATCACCCTTTTGTATCTTTGTTTTCTTACACTCCTCTGGACAGGCCTGGATTAAAGCAACTGGAGGCCCTGGGCCAGGAGACATTGGGAGGCCTGAATTTAATAGCATCTGCTCCTGAGAAACAAAACCCCATTCTCTTCTTTATCTACTCAATGGAAGCAGAACATTGCTGAAATTTGAGCATTCATGAAAATATTGTTTCTAAATTTATAAACTTTAGTAAGTTTACAAAAGTATGGAATTAATGAAGACATTCACACAGAACATTCATAGGGGAATCATAGCTGTAACATTACACTATATGCAACAGTTTCTTTCGAGCTTTTTTAGATGCCAACTTATCAATTATATCATTAAAATCAGTGAGTCGCAGTTTATCATTTTCTGTGCAGAGAATGCTTAGATCACACAACCAATCTTGGGCATAGCTGTCAACTTCCAGATTTGAAAATAAGGGATCAGCAGCCTCGAAAATATGGGATCAGCAGCCTCACCTGTCCCGGGGACAGTCTACGGGATATCTAACAATCCAGGATAGCAGCGGGAAGCAGCGGGAAATGGTGCTGGAATACGGGAATTTCCCACAAAAAAAGGGAAGGTTGACAGCTATGATCTTGGGACATTGTTGACCATAGATCATGCTATATCCTTCTTAGTCTGGAAAATAATCTTTCATCAGTACAGTTTGTAATTGTTAAACACACGAACAATCTGAAAATTGTTCCCACATTTGGAAAACCTGTCCAAATTTTCTCCTGTAATATTATTTGATACATATATTGGTGGCTGAAACTTTCTTTTTCCACAGGGTAAGTTTGCACAGATGGAAGTGAAAGAGTTCATTGACTACACTAAGGCCAACATCCTTTGGATACACTTCCAGCAATGCAATTGTGAATCTGTTTCTTGTTTGCATGCAGGTTCACAAAAAAATAAAAATTACCAGCTAATGTGAGCATTTGACTATGCTTTCTAGTTAAGCATGTTAGCATAGAGTTCATATGATTTTTCAATTTTCCATGGGATGCCAATAATCAAATCCAGTAGAAGCTAAAGCTGTATTTGAGGCAGTTTGGTTAGAGAAAAGTCTGCACACGAAACAGTAGACTTTTGCTTTTGTGGGAGAATCTACTAGCCATTCTCAAGGGTGGTTTTCTCCATTTACTTCTTACTATAAATAGGGACTCAACTTCTGCTGCAATCTTATACACATATACAAGGGTGTAAGTCCCCTTTGAGTAGCATGGTTCCTACTTCTTTTATGAATACTCATAAATACATTCTTCATGTGTGTCTGGGAGATAATGGGAAGTGAACTAACGCATCTGCTATTTGCAAATTTACTTTCATAAATGAGCAAAGTACACTAGCCAGGACACCATATTATAGCTGATAAAAGGCCACTGTTGAAAGCAGTGCCCTTGTGTCATCTTCTCCTCATTCCTGCTTAAGAAGACAAACCCCATAACATGACATCACCACAGTGTAGCTTCCATGCTACCTCACTGACCACCATTTATAGGAATGGCAAATTCACAACATAATGATGACGTCACCTCATACATTTTGGTTTGCTAACTGTTATGAGGGAAAGAAGAGATGTGGGGCTGCTGCTTTTAGCAACAGTCACATGTTAAATGCACCACACAGCCCTGGGCTTAGATCTGTGGTTCCCAGGCCTTTTTGTCTTTTTAATAAGCGAACTTCAAAGGCTTTAGCCCACACAAGCCCCTCCTTTCTCCCAACGTGTATGGCTGCCATACTTTGATTCATCATAGCCTACCTCAAGGGGCTGTTGTGAGAATCAAATAGGGAGGAGAGAACCACATATGCCACCTTGGGGGAAGGACAGGATATAAAATGTAATGAGTAAGAGTGAGAGAAAGGCTAGAAATGGAAAGCAAAGTAGTCTCTTAGATAACCAGGATATTCCTTACCCTGTTCTCCTCAACTCAACTCCTAGGGATGTAGCAGGTGCTGCAAAGTGCCCTGCAGAATCCTCACCAGGTAAGTGGGCAGGAGTTACCAACAAGACAAGTTTGGGAAGTCATGTTTGGGCATCATCCAGACATGGTTGGAGTGGTTCAGCGACCACCCGCTTCATCACCTTGCCCAAGAATGGAAAAATTGAGACTGGGAGATAACTGGCCACAATGGCTGTTCCAAATATAGTTTTTAAAACTGCTTCTTTAAGGGGTTCTGGGAAGACTCCCTCACAGAGGGAAGCATTCACTACCCGATGGAGCCCTTTGCCAAGCCAAGCCTGGCTCGCTCGCCAGGATGGGCAAGGATCAAGCAAACAGGTGGTTGGTTACACTCATCCAAGCAGCCTGACCACTTCTTCAGAGGTAAGAAGCTGAAATCGGTCCCATACAACTTGACCAGACAGAGCATGGGCACTTACCCAGCCCAGCTCTGCTACCATGGTGGTGTCAACCTCTTTCCGAATTTGAGTGAGTTTATCTGCAAAAAACTTTGTAAAATCATTGCAGGAGATCTCAACCTCACAGGAGCTCAATGGAGAAAGTGGTTCTGTTAAATTATGAACCACTTGAATGAGTCTCCTGCGACTGTTTTCAGCTGATGCAATAGAGATGGCAGCGATGCACAGGCTTTATGGGTTCTCTCTTCTGGAAGTGACATGCACCTAGACCATCCTTAGATTTGTTTATTTATTGATTTATTGAGTATTGGGGCCACCTGACAAGGTGCTCTCCCCAGCCATGTAACAGGAAAACATTCCACACATGATAATATGAAATGGTACAAGTTCCGAGCAATTAAGATTCCATTCCAACTTGGGAGAATTTTTACAGTCCAATCCAGCTAGGTTCTACCTAGTGATACTGGATATTCAACCTGTATTAATCTGTAGAAGAGTAGTCCACAAAGGTGCATAAATGTCGAAGAGCAAGGAATATTGTGGATGTATAAGGTTAAGATGCCATTTTGTGTACTGCTACTGTGATGCCATCATGCTTCTGGATCATGATATTGCCAGTATCTGATTCGAGGCACACTACAGGAATATCTGTTGGATCAGACGTCAATTTGGCTGCTTGCTGGGCTAGAACAGATATCACACCTGCATGTTCATCTGAGAGGGTACCACGACAGCCCAAGTTGAGGCCCTGGGAATCGGTGCACAGAACTCCTGCAATGGAGGGGTTCTTCACTGTGTCTTCTAAATGATGTTCCAACGCCCCCTCCATCTTGCCGAGCACCGCGATCACTTCCGCATGCTAGACCATCCTTAGATGTGTCTGTACTTCAAGTTGCTCTGCCAGGTCATAATATCAGTTGTGTTGTTGCTTGGAGCTGCAGTAAGGCTTCACTTGAGCCTTCATATTTTGGTCCCCATTGGCAGATGACATTATTTTTCAGCAGTTGTGCTGTCAGGCTAAACTTATTTAGTTTATGCTAGTTACTGATTAGTACTGAGAATCTTCTGTAAGCAGATGCCTTCTGTCTTGCTTTCACTTGGTTTAACTCCATATATTTGACATTGTGATTCAGGCATTGTACTGTTTCTTGTTGAATTTTCCTCCTTTTTTGATTAGCTCTGCCCAACGCTTGCTTTAGAATGGCAGCATGTTCTTTGGCAGCTGATGCGATTATCATGTCATCTGCTATGATGTGTGCACTTAATAACACTCGTTTTTCTGCTAGAACACTTGCAGACTTTATTCCAGAAGGGAGTTTGTTGGAGGAGCATCTCCATGGGTAAATAAACATGTGGACTTCTGAAGGCTATTTGTCCACTGTCACCTGCACTTAGCATCTTTCTCACCCAGTATCATGAATAGTTTATTTCTAGCTGATTTGGCCTTTTGTGGGGTAGGCGTAAAGATGAGGGAATCCTGAATTGCAAGCAACGGAAATGGTGCCCCTTAGCTTTGTTTTGCTATGACTATACAGTTATCTTTTTACTCTCTGATTACCATGTCATTGACTTAGGTAGGGTTTGGGTTTCCACACTTTGATAACGACTCTATCAGCCTCCAGCCTTTAAAAAGTAGCCTTAAGATTTGCTAGCATTGCATATTTTCCTGGATCCTTGGATCTTTGGGGTCACAGATGGAACCAAGCAGATACACTGAGTGTTGGGAAATTATCAAAGCCCCTCAAAAATATCTAGATATAGTTTGAAAACATTATCTTTGCTGGAGGGTGCTTGTAATGCAACATCATAAACTCACCTGATGAGATTCAGAATGAAGTACACTGCCTAGCATTAGTGGATCCTCTTTCTCTGTGATGTAGAACAGGAGAACTTCTTAATTACACCCAGCTGTGCTGTAAGCTATTCCTGTACCCTTTCATTTAACTGTGGCATTTCCAAAAGCAGCCAGTATGTTCTCTGAATAAACACTTTGCCCTCCAGGATCGCTGCAGTTTTCTGGTCTTGTATTTGCTTTAGATCCACTGTCTGGCAACTGAAGACTCTCTATTCAACACCAACAGTCTTGTATCCTGCATCTTGCTCCCTTGACTTCTTTGGTTGTAGTTTTGCTGCCATTATTCCAACACATAAGTCATGCAGCCTGTTCCTCAGTTCAGGAGTTACATCTGTTTGCTTTTGGATGAAAACTGGTGCCGGTTACTGCTAGGTAGATGTAAAGCTACTGCCTCACACTTTCTCCAGTGGCTGCCTGTAACCGTAGTTCAACTGGTGCCTTAAACTACTTAAATTTGTTACTGCAGTTAACAGGGACTACAGACTTCTTGTTTGGGCTGCTTTTGATTCAGTGAGGGAAACAGGCCTATAGGTCTAAAGAGAACCTACAAGTATGAAAACGGAAGGAGAAGAGCCGTCAGTTAGGAGTGCAGAGTTGCTGTTGGGCAAAAAGAAGACTGTGCATGCTATGGGATGTAGACAGAAAAGAGAGGGTGAGTTAGCACAGAGAAGCATGAGCAAAGACCTCTGATGGGTCAACAGGAAGAGATTTCACTGTAGTATGCAGACAGAAAAAGGGAATTAAGTCAGAATGGAATAAAAACCACACACATATATAGATATATATATATTCATATATATTCTCATATATATATATATATATATATATATATATATATATATATGAATGAATATGTATGAATGTGCTCCAAGCAGTGCTATAAAACTGTGGAGGTGGTTGATGCCAGCATGTCATTACCTAAGGGTAATTCCAAAGGGGTTGCTGCTTAGACTTTTGCTTCAAATGTCTGCTGTTTATTATTTAATGGATAATTCTCCCTCTTAAATATTGTACTGATTGGTGCACCATTTTTATTGTTAGAATATTTCATACAATGCTTCCTTTTTTAAAAAAAAGTATTGCATTTTTTTGTTATTAAGTGCAATAGCCTTCCTGTTGGAAGGAAAAGCAAGATGCAACTATTCACTGAAAGAAGTTGGCATATATGCATATAAGCTCACATGGCATATATGCATTTAAGGGTTGGGTTTTTTAATGAACAGCTGATGTTTGCTGAAATAAACCAAAGTCACTTGTGATGCAAGGACAATGTTAACAAATCTGCATAATACTATCAGTTTCTTCTTTTGCATAATTATAGTGTCTTCAATCTTCAAGAGCTCAGCTCACTTTGTTTTGGAGACTGTCCTTTTAGTAAAGAGAGAGAGGGGGGGGAGAGAAGCTTTTTATAAAGCAAAATTAGTAGCAGCTGGAATTCTGTTTAGCGCCATGCAATTTAATGTAACCTTTTTTAATTGTAGGATTTTGTTCTATTTTTAAATAACATCTAGAAAAACTGTTCTAATATTGGGTTGCTATGCATTAATTTCTGAGGGCAGAACTACATGTTCTAAGGAACATGTGGCGACTGCTGAAAATAGCATCTCCATCCTTCCTCACTCCTTCATAATGTCTAGCACAACTTACCCATGCCCTGACAAATTATGGTGTCCATTACCCCACCTCCACTGCGCATCACTGACTGCCCCTGACAGGGAAGAGAAATGCTTCGCATAATAATGTTATGTTCTTCTACACATTGCAGAGGCTGCTTTTTCAAAAACAACATGTTTCTTATATAGTAGAGCTCTACCCTGGTTAGTCAAATTCTTCATCCAACCTCTGCTTAAAAACCTCCAAGGAAGGAGAGTCCATCACTTTCTGAGGAAGTCGTCCATTCCATTGTAAAACAGATCTTACCGTCAGAAAGTTCTTCCTAATGTTTAGCCACAATTTCCTTCCTTGTAACAGGAAGCCATTGGTTTGAGTCCTACCATCCAGAGCAGGAGAAAACAAGCTTACTCCATCTTCCATGGGACAACCCTTCAGATATTTGAAGATGGCTATCATGGATTGTTGGTAAAGTTTTGTTTTACATTCTGTTTAGGCTCGGCGGTTAACCTATACCAGCCTGACATTTGCTGTGATATCTTTAAATGAGAGGTGTCGTACATGTAAAGACTGACTTGACCTTAAATGCTCCCAGCAAATTATCAAGTTTTACGTGACTAAAGGTGATGGAGTTAAAAGGACATTAAGTCCTTTGTTAGAGCCAGTCCTTTGTGAGAGCCAGTGTGGTGTAGTGGTTAAGAGTGGTGGACTCGTAATCTGGTGAACCGGGTTCGCGTCTCCGCTCCTCCACATGCAGCTGCTGGGTGACCTTGGGCTAGTCACACTTCTCTGAAGTCTCTCAGCCCCACTCACCTCACAGAGTGTTTGTTGTGGGGGAGGAAGGGAAAGGAGATTGTTAGCCGCTTTGAGACTCCTTAAGGGGAGTGAAAGGTGGGATAACAAGTCCAAACTCCTCCTCCTCCACATACTTAAGAGATCTACTTGGGAGGATAAATCTGTTTGATGTCTCAGGGCAGAGCTGTGTTCATGGCTGGCTCAGATCCTTGCTCTGAATGGAGGTCCAAAGGTGCCTCTAGACCAGGGGTTGGCAAGGTTTACCTCGCCTGGGCCAGTTCACTCCCGCGGAGATCGCTCCGTGGGCCAGATGCGCAGACATGATTTCCGGCGCCGCAGAAGCAAGTGCCCGCTCCGCACTGCGCCGGTTTAGCGCAGCATGTGGGGACTCGCCAAGCGGGCGGCTCAGTTCGGAGGCGGCTTGTGGACTGTTTAAACAATCCCCATGGCCTGCTTGTGGCCAATGGTCCGCAGGTTGCTGACGCCTGCTCTAGTCTAGACACAACAAGATTCAATTCCTGGAAATAAGCTAAAGAAGGAAGACAGTGAAGAGTATAGACCCTAGTCTTTTTACAGTTGTGGGAAGGAAGTTTGAAGTTGGGGGAGAGAATACACTTATATCACTTTTAATTTTGTCTCTGCTCTGATGCTAGATAAACAGAAATCTGTATCTCATTAAAACCTTTGGTTTTTAATTTACGTAACTTTTTAAAGTTGCAAATTGCTTTATGTGTGGTTTCTGCTAATCTAAAATATGTCAGCTTGGGGTACATACTGGTCAAAGGGACCAAAAGGAAAGGAAAGAAGTCCATTCTTTGATGCAGCTGTTGCTAGCCCAGGAAGACTCCTAGGAGCTGATTCATTCCCCATGTAATACTGCAGTTAAAAATCTAGGGGGGAGACTAAAACGACAAGAGACACCATTCACACAATTAGCAATTGAGTGATTTTCAAAAAACTAAATAGCAGGCACAAGTCTAGGTCTGGGCTCTGGTGCTGTGCATGTTTTTTGTCAGGTGGGGTGAGAACTGTCATTTGCATAAAACTGGAAGCTTTCCACTGCCAACATTAGGTGTGTGGGTCCTAATATGCTACAGTGGGGTAGAGGAGAATATGTGAAATTCCCGTGCCTCACCCACCAGGGTCCCAGTTTAGATTCAGCCCCCCTGTGCCTCCTATTTACCTTTAAAAACCATTCACTCAATTGATAATTGCATGAATGGTATCTTGTTTAATTTGGCCCTGAGAAACATTGAAGACTATATGATTATAAGAGGAAGGAGAAGTAGTCTTAAGAGAAAAGGCAGTAAGAGACTTCGGGCATAAGCAGAGAGAAGAAGAAATTCTAGTTATGGTGTTATAAGAATTTAAGGTCTCAAATACAGTATATAAATTAAATGTACAAGGCAAACACGTACATAAATATATAAACAATATATCTGGAATAGTACAGGAAGACAGTCTTGAAACCATTTTGACTCTCCCAAACTGACCAAATGTTTCTCTGCAAGGGGGTAGGAAATGAAAACCCCCCCATTGTCTCTGTGCTCACAAATCTTGCCTTAAGGGCACATTTAAGGTGTGAATAGGGTGAGTCTGTGACCTGGCTCAGGAACTAAGTATTTATCATTACAAAAGAATGGCCAGGCTGCAGGGTGATCCAATCAGTGACCATTAACAAGTTTTCTGCCAGACAGGAATTTGCTGGAGACTACCTCTTTCTGTGATGTATGTATGATGTATTGGGGTGATGGTCTTGAGTTTGAGGGTGGGCAATTTCAAAAGTCTACATAAGGGCTGGCACATCCTGGTTCTAGGTCCTCCTGCGTGTGGGGGGAGTACCCTGTTGCAATAGTTTTAATAAAGATCAGGCTTACTAGCTGCTTTACTTCTCAATATTCTCTGGCTGGCCTCTGTTATTTTCTCCTACCGATAGGGAACCCACTCTAAGGGCTCTTGGATACCCCATAAGGGAAAAAGGGCAGATTTTGTTTACAACAATGGATAACTAGTAAACTGAGATTTTAATATGTCTGGAATTTCCTTTAATAGGATATGAACAGCCCAGTTTAGTACAGTATTTAACAGATAAGGTGTATAAACATTGATTTCTAAACATTTCTTAAAGAATGTTGCTCTCCAATCACAAAAGTAGCCTTAAAAGAATATGGAAGGATAAAAGTGGAACATGGGGGGGTGTCAGAAAAAATGATGTTGTTAACAGGTATTGCAGAAAACAGCTGGAGCAAGCAGATTATTTTTAAAAAGACAAGCATTTATAAAATGAACCTTTCCTCCAAAACAATCCTTCCCCGCAAAAGTATATTCAGCCTCAAAAACTCAACTATGCCTCACTTCCAAATAAGATAAAATACTATAGTCCTTTTATATGCCTGTTGTCTTTGTCCATAGAGTTTTGGTTGGATAGTTACCAGCATGAGTTTGACCAAACTGCAGGAGGCAGTGGAGGACAGAGGTGCCTGGCATTCTCTGGTCCATGGGGTCACGAAGAGTCGGACACGACTAAACGACTAAACAACAACAACAACTGTAGTCCTACAAGGGAGGCCCAATGAGGCACAACCATCTTGAAATAAAACATCAAAAATATTTGTAAATGAACATGCAACAGTATTATATATTGGGGCGAGGAACTGCAGGCCTGGCCCAGAGGCTAAAAGTGTCCTCCTATCTAGAACTTGCCCCGAGTGACACGTCTCAACAGTTCTATGCTTCCTCAAGTGTTTTAACCTGGCTGGAATGTGCTCTTGAACTGTGATAATGCCTCTTGTTTGCAGAATAAAGAGGTGTGTGTGTGTGTATGTGCGCGCGCGCGCACGCGCATGGACATGCATGTAGAAACTGCTGACTTTTGCATGACTGGTTTGTAGTCTACTGTACAACGATAAGAGTCATATCTGCTGCCCTGCCCACTTTTGGCTCTGGCTTTACGCCTATCCATGTTTGTCTCTGAACTTACCCATCACTAACATGCAGCCCAAAGAAGACAACCTGCAGGTTCTGGCTGCAAAAGCTTCCCCTCTCTGCTTTCTATGAATATACAGTGGTACCTCAGGTTAAGTACTTAATTCGTTCCACAGGTCTGTATTTAACCTGAAACTGTTCTTAACCTGAAGCACCACTTTAGCTAATGGGGCCTCCCGCTGCTGCCGCGCCACTAGAGCACGATTTCTGTTCTCATCCTGAAGCAAAGTTCTTAACCCGAGGTACTATTTCTGGGTTAGCGGAGTCTGTAACCTGAATCGTATGTAACCTGAAGCGTATGTAACCCCAGGTACCACTGTATATAAATACACCCTCTCCTTGGGAATTCTGTATCAATGAAAATAATATACTAAAAAACCTGCTAAATATTACTTCCTTCTCTGCTTTTCAAAGGATTGCACTACAGGTGTCTCCCCACTCGCATGTGATCAGCATGTGTGCTCCTGCTGACACATGTGTTTTCAGTGCTGAAAGGGGGAGGGGCGGAATGGAGGAATTCACACTTGTGCGCATCCCAGTGACACATGCAGTGTGCGGGAACGGAATCCCTGTGTAAGTGGGGATTCCCCTGTACTTCATATGCTCTGGGTGAGTGTTCCGCAAGACATTATTCTCTCCCCTGTGCTATTTAATATCTATATGAAGCCATTTTGAATGATCATTTGATGTTTCGGAGGAAGATGTCACCAATACACTGATGAT
The DNA here is from genome assembly GCF_027172205.1 of Podarcis raffonei. Classification (NCBI taxonomy): domain Eukaryota; kingdom Metazoa; phylum Chordata; class Lepidosauria; order Squamata; family Lacertidae; genus Podarcis; species Podarcis raffonei. The sequence goes on from NC_070610.1 coordinate 5,414,817, forward strand.
ACACAGCTTTACTTCTCCATAACATCTGAATAAGACAGCTAGCCAGGTACATTTATTGAGGGACATATGCAGGGCATACTCCCAACATATGCGTAATAAGGTGAATGATTTTCATGCAGAGTGTGCAGGTGTACATAGTCCCTAACAGCCAGTGTCAAATTGTCTATATAGGTAAGACATAACAATAATCTGTCCTAATTCATAGGACTGGTCCCTCCACTCCTACTAATGCATGAGGCAGAAGGAAGCTCCTGCCCGATGGTGTACACACTCAGACAGTCAACAGGATGCAAGCTGTGTGTTAAATCAAGAGAACAGTGCTGCATTCCTCAGTACGTATGTTTATGGAGACAGACACTGACAAAGTTAGATGACTAGGTACAAAGATTGTGTAAAAGTTCACTCATGGAGTTCACTTGAAGGTGAACTAAATAAGGGAGATGCTCTAGAGAAGAAGGAGGGTGCAACCAACTGTTCTGTGAATAACCATGTTCTGTATGAATATTGCTTCACCATGGGATGTAGAGGCAATACAATGTGAGGGACACCTCTGGAACCGGTAGTAACCTTAGTGAGCAAAGAAACCTTAGAGTTCTCTGTGCTCAAAAAAGGTGGTCAGCAACTGAAAGCTGGTCTATACTCCCTGTTGGGTAATGTACAGAGTGCCTCCAGTTGGTGGCAAGCAGCAGTAGTGCCAACAAAAGAGATAAAGTCCCCACATTGTGTGCCTTGTGCACAGATCCCTCAATCTTTTGTAGATTCAAAGGGGTGGTAAAGGGTGGTATACAAATTTAATAAAACAATAATTCTTCATGTGTCTCCCCTTGAGAGGTCCGGAGGGTGGCAACACAAGAGCAGGTCTTTTCTGCAGTGGCTCCCCATTTGCAGAACGCTCTCCCCAGGGAGGCTTGCCTGGTGCTTTCATTACATGTCTTTAGGTACCTGGCAAAAAATGATTCTTGATTACCAGACTTTGGCTGATTAACATTCTATGGCCTTTTAAATATGTTTGTGGGAGGGACGTTATTGGTATGTTTTTCTTTTATTATGTATTTCATATTCTCATTTTGTATTTTTATGCTTTGAACTGCCCTGTGATCTTTGGATGAAATATAATAAATAATAAAATAGCAGTACCAATAATAAGAGGAATGTGATCCTCGGATGAAGGGCAGTATAGAAACAACAACAACAACAACAAAAATAAATGTAATATAATATACCCAAATTGTCTTTGTGAAGGTACTCTAGCCCAGAACTGGAGCTGCATAGTAAGGACATCTGGAGCAGTAACAAATCTATACAGCATGTGCTTGATGCTAGGACTCAAGTTAGGAACTGAGATTATTGGCACAGAGAAACAATATGTACCCAGACAATATGTTGTCTGAACTGTAAGTTCATCTGAGACATATGTTGTATGCAACACAGGGTGCCAAAGTTGCTGGTGCAGAGAGCACAGAGTATGGGACACTGGAGTTTTGGTGGAACTGCCTGTGCAATGAGAGCCAGGCATTCCATATTTAGCTCCTCTTACTAGGGCAGTTTATGCTAGGGCATTTTGCTAATTCCTTAAGTTTTCTAATACTTGTAAGACACTTGATGCAACCATACCTAGGACTGTTCCTATAAGTATTGGCCTTTAGAGCTTTCCAAGTCTATAAAGTGTGGTATAAGTATTCTAAACAAATAATACATGCCAGGGGCAGTTGGGTATACAGAAAATGGTGGGGCCTTTAGGGTATGGAGGATACTGGAAGAGTAACCTTATAAAGGTCCTCATTTAATAGTGGGAGTCCTGTTTCTCTGGACCTGTTCTTGGCAACACTTGCCTTTTAAATATTTGTTCTTTATCTTTTTCAAGCAGCTGCAGTTAGAACATACTGGATCCTTCTGTATTAGAAAGCTTCTGGTTCATTCTGGATTCAACAGTTTTGGCAGATGACATAATTTTTGGGATCTGGCTGTTCAGGAGAAGGCTGTCTCTATGAAACTACAGTTCTCTAAGATGGAACAGGAGAGCGGAACATCTATTTTTTCTGGCCTTAAGTGCTGTCCACGGCTTCTGTGCAAATGCGGCAAGATATAGACATGAAGACCTCAGGGCAATATTCCAGCACCTCTTTTCAGGAATGCTGGTGCAGTGCCTTTGATGTGAAACCAGTTCTGAATTATAATTGTTTTTAGCAATATTGACCTCCCTGTAGGCTTATGATTGGAGCAACATACATGCCTACATTCTTGGACACTTATTACCATATCATTCAAATTTTTGCTGTACTGAAGCTAAATTTTCATAGAATCATAGGCTTGGAAGGGACCACAAGGGTCATCTAGTCCAACTCCCTGCAATGTAGGAATCTTTCACCCAACATAGGGACTGAACCCACAACCCTGGGATTAAGCATCTCACGCTCTACCAACTGAGCTATCCTGGCCCTTTCCAATTTTGAATGTTATTTGCGATGGGGAGGACAAATACCACCAAAGATTGCAGGCAATTTTAAAGAGAGTGTGTGTGTGTGTGTGTTTTAACTTTAAGTAAGAAGCAAGGACTTTTTTAAAAAAGAAAATGATTCCCTGCTGCTTCATTCAGTTGACAGTTTCTGGTAGCCAGCTTTGATCCCCTTCCAAGATGTCCTTGGGAAGGGCATTATATCATAATGTAGTATCCTTTCCAGGGCATTCTGTCCAAGATTTTTTAAAATGCAAGAAAAACTATGAGCCATCTCATATTTAAAGGCAAGACTCCTCCCCGCAAAATCTTAAAATTTGCCTGCTGCCATGAAAGTTGCTGAATATCCTGCCCCTAATTTTGAAGGAGACGAATAGTCCCCTGAAAGGGGGATATCTGGCACTCCTTTAATTCAAATGGTTAGCAGGTGGCAATTTCAGGCATTTAGGAATGTTAACACTGCGAGACGTTTTATTTTAGTGGGTAATAGGCCAGCAGTAAATCTTGCTGACACAATGGGTTCAAGGCCATGTGTTCTTTTGTTTTGTTTTTCATTTGTGTTAGTTGGCAGTACAGGTCCCTTCCCTGTCCATATGTCAAATTTGACTGTTTATTTTTCTAATTGTGGGCTGGTCTGACTCTCTTGACGATGCACCTCAGTCTTTAATATTTTATTAGAGGTTTAAGCATATGAGCCTAATGCGCCCAAGCAAATTATTTTGTGGGGCTACAGGAACTTTGTGGGGCAAGTCATTCTGGGAGCTCTTCCTGGATCACAGTATGGCATATGCTCAATTAACAAGACAGACGGGCACAAAGTAAGAAGCATGTTGTGAGGTCGCCTGCTTCCTGTCCTCTTTCATTACTTGAAGGCCTTCCCACTTTCTCAAAATCTTTTGGTTCGCTCAGGTGCAAATGACTTGGGGATGAGAACTGGCAAATCCCATTGCCAACAGATTAAAGCATATCTAGACTGAGATGGCTGGTTGACTGCTATGTTGAAAAGGATGGTTCTGAGATGTGCCAAGGACCCAAAGTGCATTGCCAGAGCCAGGGAAAAGGTTAATAGGACTTGAGGTGGAACCTGGTAGTAGTGGATGCTACATATTCCCCACCACAGCAGCATTCCTGGAATGATCGTGAATATCTTTCAGGTGACAGTTATGGCACAGGATTAGAGAGGGGAACACTGCAGGGCATCCTTTCCTCAGACCCGTCTCTTGGTGCTACTCCGCTTGGAAGAACAGGGACAGAAATTCTCTTGTGGAATGGCCACATCACCTACCCAAAGCTTAGAAGGCTGAAAAATGAGCCTTTATAAAGCCTCCCAGATCACACTTTGAACAGGTTAGCTGCAACGACTGAAAACCATATGGGCTCATAGGCCCTGAGCTGGGGTGGCGTATGCATACTTCTAACCCTGCCCCAATCACTCAATAGCCTTTATAATGCCATTTTTCGGTCTGTATTGAAAACCTCCAAGTTTACCCTGCTGCACATTCTTTAATGGTTTAATAAAGTTGCTGCCCATACATTCTTTCAATGTATTTTGTGCAGTCTTATCATTCTGCATCTGTGTGCAACACCTGGAGTTGATTTAATTGTTATGAAAAGATCAGCTCCATTGTGGCTGTACCAGCCCAAGTTCTTTTGCAAGCATATTTTACAGAGGTTTTGTAGTTTCATCTCACAAGAGGTTTGCACGTTACATGGCTTAATTATACATATAAACCCCAAAACTTTGACCATTTGATATAGTGCGGGCAAATACAGTACTGCAAAGAAATTAAAGAACAGACTTATTATGTCTAATTTTCCATGGGTGACACTAAAAATTCTTTGCTGCTCATAAATCACAATCCAATCCTCCACCCTACAGATGCAGTGCAATATTATTATTCAACATTCCTATTATCTGTAAGTACAATTTCTTTTGCATGGTACTGATAATAATTACAGACAAGGGGGAAAGAACAGAAGACAGCAGCTCCTTTATTATATTCCCCCCATTCTCTAACAGCACTGCTTTCCAATTAATGGGCAAAATGACTGCAATTTCAAAGCATTTTCTAACAAGTGTTACATGAACATTCTTACCTTTTTATCTTCTTTGGCCTTTCTGACATTGTGTTGAGAGTCAAATGTGTTTTGTATATGAAACCCTTTTTTAGTCAATTCATTATTTTGAGACATTAGATGAGGCTGCCCAAAGCTGCCATTAACTCTGTATCTGTCAGCAGGAATCTTACTCATGGGAGGAGGAAGAGTACCACAGTTGACACTTGACCAACCATCTGTAGAATCTGTGTATGACTCTTGGTCACTTACACATCCATGTTGCCAATCTTTTAATACATGAACCGGCAACCATCTTTGATTGGAAATGTTCACAGAATTTTTCTTGCATGATGTAACTGAGCTTTGGGGAGGAACTAGTGGAACCTCAGTGCGAGCTGAAGGAGCTAAGAATTTACTTACATTCTGAGATTTATCATTCTGAAACATTGCTTCTAATGCAGAGTTTCCTTCTTGTTCATGACCAAATGCCCAATGGGAAATAGCCTGACTTCTACCTACTGCACTACCTTGTGCACTATTAAGAACATGTTTACTTGAGTTAGCTCCTAGTTCAACTACCAAAACTCTATTACTTTTCTCTTCTTGGTTAAAATTTCCAATACCACTATCACTATTACTGCTCATACTGTTATTCTGTTGACCATCTGCATCTCCATCAAGAAAGGCCCTTGCCCGAACTCCCTCAATCAATTCTCCCATATCCCTGTACAAAACAGAGACAAATTGAAGAACAGGGAGAGATGACACTGGAAATTCTAGGCAGCCATTAGTGTCTGGATCTGCTGTGCATTCCAATCCAAAACGTTGTGCAATGCCCTGGTGAATTTTATGGTGAAAAAGCTCTGGATCCACCATAAACACATGGCATGAGGTCCTCAAAACTGCTTCATCTTCCTGAGCCAAACTTCCATCATCAATGGTTTGCATGGTAACTAACCCAAAGAATCTTCTGTCATCAGGGCATACAGCACTAAATGCCAGCTTCTCTGCAGGATATTCTGCAATCACACCAGATTTATTATTGCAGAGTTGAATAGAGTCATGCATAATCTTCATTATAACCAATGAATGGATTTTTTGTTCTGCTCGAAGACGTCGCATACATCCACGAATAGCCTGCAAACTATCATATTCCAGATTTGAACTTGAAGATGGAAGTTCAATTGATCCTAGGTAGCCTACAACCATTGCCACATTTAAAATACTTGCATCTAATCCAAAATATTCCTGGTTTTCCACTCCAATTCTAAAAACGGAATCATCATTCAAGGCTTTGGGCAGTTCCTCCTTACAGGGAATATCTGGGTTGTTATTTTCAGGTCCTACTTCTAATTTAACAGTAGCAGTTTCATGGACCAGCATTTGCTTTCTGGTCGTCATCTGCAGATTAGCAGCAGAAATGTTAGGATTTTCAAAGATCATGTTGAAAATTCCACCAGATTGCATTTCTTCTACAACCTTCTCTGCTCTGTTTATACCCAATCCTTTGGAATCGGGCTTTGGCTTCAGCCACCCCTTCCCATCACAAAACCCAACTTCTTCATCGCTTGAGCCAGAGTCTGCGTGGCCAACCCCTTCAGCAATGACCATGTGTAAAACCCCAGAGCATTTGCCTATTAGCTTCACCACATCTTCATGGGATGCCTTTTTCACATTGATTTCATTTATAGCAAATATTTTGTCTCCTGCTTTAAGTCCCACATAATCAGCAGGGCTACCTTTTAAAACGCAACTAAGAACACAGGGAGCCTGACCAGAGAGGGTAAATCCATATCCAGCTCTTCCTCTAGCAACTTCAACACTTCTTATGCTGGGACCATGCATACGCATCCGGCGTTTCACTTTCTCTCCTGGTCTGTACATGCTGGTATTTCTTGGAAAAGAAAGTCTGTGCAATGCAGTGTTAATGTTTCCTGGGATGCAGGCAAGGAATTTTCATGTCTTTATCCAGTGAAGCCTATAGAGGGGAAAAATACTGTTTAAATATATCTGCTATTCCCACTTTTGTTGTTGTTGTTCAGATACGTGGTAGTAATATAAGGAGGCTGACCCAGGTACAAACTTTCCTAAGCAAAAGAAGCACCCAGCACAAACTCTACTATTTATTAGTGACACATCTACTACTTCCCCAAGTACCTAACATCTGCCAAGTTCACTCTCAGCAAGAAGCCCATGAAACTGCTGGCTTTCTTCTGTTCATTTTGCTCCATATCTAGTCCCAGAGTGTTAATTGTGACAGTTCCTAAAAGACCAGATCCTTCTATTCTGATATTCACTTTTGTAAAGGCAGATACAAAGAACTTAAAGCATGAAATATAAAACAATTCTTCCAAGAAATTGCATTGAGCCTCACTACTGAAACCCTTAACTTTAAAAGTCACATTTTTCTAGTACTGTACAGTGCTGGCTTGTTAGCACACAGTAGAGCTTACAGGACCAGAAATACTGTACTGCAGACTCAGATTTCGCACCTTTTCACACTTCCTAATTCATCCATTTGCTGACATTTTTATTGTGATCATGGATCCGTTGCTCAAAGCCTCGAAATTCTAATCATCTTGTCCCTCATTTTATTCTATAACAGTGGCGGCAATCTTTCATTCTTGGAAAGAAGTTCTATTAGGCTCAATGGAACTTAATGTCAAGCAAGCATGGAGTGATTTAGTTACATTCAAACTAACATTATAGAGGACACTTCTACTCTTTCCATGTGTACCACTTGGTTAAAGAGATGTTGGTGAAACCACGCTTGGGATGGGACAGGAGTCCCTCCCCTTTCTTTTCTCTGTCTCAGACTAAATCCAGAGCCGGAAAGCAATACCTGAAGTCTCCTGGGTTCAGTGTGGGTTCCTTGCAGCTCACACAGAGCTCTGTCCTCCAACTGAAGGTTATAGCCAGGGACTTAGGGGAATTAGCCAGGAGTCTGCTGCCTGAAACAGCTGCCTTACACCACCTAAAGGTAGGACCAGCTTTGACAGCTTGGTTCCTGCCTGGGTGAACTAACCCTTCTGGCACACCTCTTCCCCCTAGCAACTTACATGACCAATCCCCCTGCTTCTCCACAGCCTGGGACCTCAGTATCTAATGGCTCACCCCTTCCCATGGGTACCTCTCTGGGCCCTGTTATCATCAGCAGAGGGCTTCTCTGCATACTCCCTCAAACTGAGATAAGGCAGTTAAAGAGAGAGGGCCTTCTCAGCACTGGTTCCTTGCTTGTGGAATGCTCTCCCCAGAGATGCTCACCTACATCCTATTTTAATAATATTTTGGTGCCAGGCAAGGTCATTTCTATTATCACAAGCCTTCTAATCTGACCCTTTTAATCCCTCTAATATCCAATGGTAATTTTATGCAATGTTTGTTTGCTGCTGGATTCTCTGGTGTGTTTTTTTATTAGGATGGTTTTAAAGCTGTTGTTTAGAAATGTATTTTGCAATTTATGCTTTGTTGGTTTGTTTGTTTTATACTATGCTGTATGTCACTCAAAGTACATTAGTTAAGTATGAAATGAAAAAAATGGAACATGTTGGCTTGACTGTAATATGCTTCTTCACATGACTTCTTCACATTGCTCAATGGTGGAAGTTGATCCATATCTACAACATCCTTTTTCAAAATGTGGCCAGAGAACTGCACACCATATTCTAAACATGGGTACACAAAGATTGATACAGTGACATTGTGGTACTTCATCCCTTTCCTAACACCAACTTTTATTTTATTAATGGAGCTGTGTTAGGGGGGAAAGACCTCCCAATGTGGCTAATATGAAAATGTAAATACTTAACATCAAATAAAGTGCCACAATTTAAAATAGAAGTTAGAAAAATCTAAGTCCAATCAAGCAATCCCTAAAAACAATTAAATTATTTAAGACACAATTAAAAACCCAACAGTTATAATCCAACATCAGATCCCGTAATTAACTAAAAATAATGAGATGCTATTTCATGGTATCGTAGAATCACAGAATTGTAGAGTTGGAGGGGACCCTGAGGATCATCTAATCCAACCCCCTACAATATAGGAATATGCAGCTGTCCCATACAGGAATCAAACCTGTAACTCTGGCATTATCAGCACCATGCTCCAACAGAAATATCAGGGGTTTTTTAAGTGTTTGCACTTATGTAGCCAAAACATTACTGCAATAGTATCAACAAGCTAGAGTTAGTCCTAAGGTCTGCAACAGACTGGAAAAGGCAGCATGGAGGAAGAGACATATATAACATGTAAAGAGAACTATCTGGTTCACACTAAGAATATATTTTTAATGCCCCCAGGACAGAAGTGAGATATCAGAAATGTTAATTTAGCTGTGATGGGGCACATTGTGAAGGGCCTGCCAGCCTGTCTATTTAACAGATCTTACAGGTATATCAATGAGCAGGGTTGCAAATACCGATCTCAAGGCCCAAGCAGGTTCATGTGGGTGCAGCTGGTCCTTGAAATCACTTTACTTCAAACCATTTACTGTACAACTTTAGAAGTTAGCAGCAGCACCCAGAAGCATACAGGCAACCAACTGGTACAATACTGGTGTACCATGTTCTGACCACCTGACAAGTCTCTAGATAGTTGCATCCTGTGTAAGCTGAAATTTAAACTGCGTACAAAAGCAGACCCATATGCAGTGCATTTTGAGTCCTCCAACTTCATTACAGGAGACATATGACTGGTATCCTTCATCACATGCATGTCTTGCCATTTGAAAATGTACCTCCTATCATTAGCCAATATTCCCTTTCTATTTTCACACCCTTTAGGTGAAGCGAACTTTGTTATCCCAGAAAGCTCTCTTGGCATAGGATCCGCACCTGTCCATTCCACCCAGTTCAGAGTGGGGTCCTTTCAAAGCTCTTCAAACTCTTCTTGGGATTTCATTGTGCTCTGAATAATCTGCCACCACCTGCAAACTCATTACTGGTAGGCAACTTGTGAGCTGCTGCTGCTGCTTCGGAAGCTCTCTTTGGCTGAAGAGCGGGATAAAAAGTGTTTTGAACGAACAGGCAGGAATAAACTTGGGCCGCCTGGCTACTCATCCCCGTGCATGCACAAGCTGCGGAGCTCCCGTTCCAAGATCCGAGGAGGAGGAGGCTACACACTTGCCTCTATTGTGGCAACCGCCTGGCTGCTCCGTACTTTTCACCCCTGCCTCGGAAGCACAAGGCAGCGGAGAGCCCAGCACCTGGGACGCGGCGGGCGGAGCGGCTGCCTCCTGTTGCCTCGCTTCAGGGCGAAAAGTCCCCCCGGGGCGAGAGGCACTACCTGGCGCCCCCCCCCGCCGCCCCCCGGTCGCAGCCCCAGACAAAGCCCCCGCCGAAGAGGGGAAAGGGCCCGCCGGACCCAGAACTTGTTGCTCTCGGCGGAGCCCGTCCAGGCTCCACACAGAGAACTAGCGCCTTAACTTCGACAACAACTCGCTCGGCGCCCACCCACCCCCACCCCGCCCATTGTTTCCCCGCCGCCTCCCCAGGAATCCCAGCGCCGGGGAGGGGGGGTCGGAGCTGCTGGGGGGGGGCAAAGGGGTCTCTCTCTTTTCCTCTCACCTCTCTCGCCCCCTCGCCGAGGGGCCGGGAGACCACCCAAGCAGGTCTCCCTCAGAGGAGCCAGCTCTCGCCCCGACTCCGTTGCCAGGGTGATGCCCGCCGGGCCCGCCTTGACTACGGCCCCGTCGGCCACTGGCCGAGGCGGGCTGTCAATCACGGGGCCCTCGGCTGGCCCGACGAGCTGGCGTGGCGGGAGGCGGCAGTTTTCGAGAGACTACAACTCCCACCATGCCCCTCCCCGCCCGCCCGCCGCTCGGAGGCCCCGACGCGTGAGGCCTGGTGGGAAGTTCAGTCCTTGCCGCCTTCGGTGGGGGGGGGGGGTGCCGGGAAGTTCAGGCTTCCCCCGAATTTTGAGAGAAAAGGCGGAGAAACGCGCTTGGCTCGCGCACCGCCCCCCCCGACAAAACTCCTAAATAAAATGAGCTCTGGAAATAAGCCCCTTTTGACGTATGTGCTTCGAAAATAATGACAGGAATCGCCACATCGCACACATTTATTCTCAGACCGAGGGTTAATTTTGTCGTTGCGTTTTAGTTTGGAAAGACTGTACAAAACTACTCGGAAGAGAAGTGCCTAGTCAGCAGGTTAGGCCAAGGCCCAATCTCCTCCAGCATCCTCGTCTCGCAGTGGCCGGGCAGAGGCCCGTGGGAAGCCCATAAGCAGACACGGGGTGCAACCACCAGAGTCTCCTGCGTCTCCCAGAAACCGGCATTGAAAGGCACCAAGGGCAGTGAAGGCAGAACCACTGTGGCTCGTAGCCCAACAGTCTTGTCCTCCCTGGATTTGTCTGATCCTCTCTTAAAGCCATCCAAGTTGGTGGCCATTGCTTCGTCTCATGAGAGCAAATGCCAGTTTTATCAGCCATTGATCAGCCTTAACAGTCCACTTTATTGAATGACCCCAAGTTCTAGTACCATGCAACAGGAAATATTTCTCTGTCCACTTTCTCCATAGCAGGCAACTACCCACTTGCGCACAATTGGCATGCATGCGACCCCTGACACAAGTGGGACGGGGCAGGCTTACATGCATCCTGATGTGCATGGTGCCTCAGAACCATAGCTGTCAACGTTTCCCTTTTTTAAAAGGGAAATTCCCTTATTCTGAATAGGATTCCTCTTAAGAAAAGGAAAAGTTGACAGCTATGCTCAGAACTCAACCCCTGCGTAAAAGGGGCCTGTAAAGTATCGTGCACGCTTCTTACCTTTCATCTAAATTAAAAAGCTACAAATGTTGCAACCTTTCCTCAAAGGGCAGTTGCACCATCCCCTTGGTCATCTTGGGAGTTTTCCCCACTCTACAATATTATTTTTGAGGTAAAACAGTGTGGTCACACCATAGAGTTCAGCATTTATGACAGTCAATTTTATTTTCAATCCCATTCCTAAAGATTCCTAGCATGGAATTTGCTTTTTTCACATTTGCCACATCCTGTGCCAACATCTTCAAGCTATCAACGCTTTGGAGTACAAGCCTGGGCAGCGTGTCTGGAGGTCCTGGGCTTCCCAGGCAACAAGACCCCCCCTCTTCACCTCGCTGATGTGGTCCAAAGGAGAGCAAGAGCAATACGTTTGGAACCAGTTTGGCTGAAGTCTTTGGAAGGAGGTGTACATGGTGCCACCCAACTGCCTTAGGGACTCCACTCCGGATTTGTGTAGGATTTACTCCCTAGCCTTTTCTTCTCCAGAAGATGTCCCACAAGTCAGCGTGTCCAGATTTTTCCTCAGTGTTTACTCCCAAAGCCTTTCCCACTAACAAGTGTAGCTGCAAGGCATCAGGGGTTTAGGATCAAAGTCTTCCTTCTCTTAAAGCTACTCACTACAATCTCAATATTCAGTTCTGTTCAGCACATATATGTGCATTTAGGGGGTTTTTTGGGGGGGGAAGGGTTCCCCCTCAGTGCATCACTTTACACTTGCTTGTGTTGAACCGTGTTTGCCATTTTACTGGCCATTCAATTTGGAGAAATCTTTTGGGGCTTCTACCTGTTTTTGGTATTGTAGACCTGATTGCTTCACTGCTCGCCTCTAACTTTTGATCCTTTATGAACAATGAGCGAAAGCCAGAGAGAAGGCGAGGCAGCAAGCAGGGTGCTCCTTGCAAGGGCTAGTCCCCCGGGGGAGGCGAGCCCCTTGGGTGGCAGGTTTCCCTGGGGCAGTCGATCGCGACGTCGATCTTTCTTCCCCCCCTCCCCCTATTCCTGATCCCTTCTTCGCTGGCGGGGAAGGGGAGGAGGTGGCGGCGCCCGTTTGGGGCTCGACCCAGGTGCCCCAGCGCCACCAGCCCTGCCGCCCCGTCGGGCTCTCCGGCCGCCTCCCTGCGGCGCGCTCCCCTTCCTTCTCCCGGCTCGCCTCCGCCCCGCCTGCTCCCACTCGCAGCAGTGACCCAATAAAGCTATTTTGAAAGTGACCCCCGCAGCAGCTCAGCCCAGCCGGCAGCAGCTGTCGGAAATCATGACTGAAGATGACGGATTCCGCGGTGGTGGTGGAGGGCCCGCTCAAGTGGAGAGACGGCAAAAAGGTGTCGGGCGCGAAGCTCCCCCGGCCCGCCGCGGCCTGCCTTTTCTGCCTGGGGGCTGGGGGGTCGGGCGGGGGGTCGGGGGGCTGCCGGAGGGGCTCGGGGCGAGGGAAGGCGCGCCGCCCCCCGCCACCAACGCCTTGTCTCTCTTTCTGTCTCCACAGTGGAAGAACCGATGGGCGGTGCTGCGCAAACCTTCGCCGGTGGCGGGTGAGTCCGGGAGCGGGGGGGGGGGGGACGGACGGGACAAAGGGGCTTTTCGCTCTTTCCTCTTTGCTTTCCCCCCTTCGCAATGAGACGCGCGAGAGGGTTCCGCGGGCTCGGCGGGAGAGCGCGGGGACGCCGTGCGCCTTCGGAGAGGGAGGGCGGCTGGCGCCGCGGCGCCCGGAGCAGAAGGGAAGGAGGCGAGGAGCGCTCTCTCCCAGCGCCTCTGGCCCCCCTCGCTGCCCTTGTCCGTCTCGCGGCTCTTCCTTTTCCCTTCCTGTTCTGGTGGCCGGCGGAGGGCGCGCTAATTATAGAAAGAGGATATGGAAGGGGCCTGGAAGCCTGCGCGGATCAGTTGATCCTCCTCCAAATCTTGGATTCAGTTTCGAAGCATTTCTATATTAAGAAGGCCATGCTATGGGCCGGGTCCTCTCAGTCTGCTGGTGTATATTAAACACAAGCTGCGGGGCATAATATAAATAAATAAACACAGCGTAATATAAGATGATCCCGCTCCTAGTTTTTTTTCTGATGAAACCGTCTACAGTATAGGCTAGCTGTGTTTCTAAAGACCCACACCTTTCAATTAACTAATTCCACTTGCATTCTTCTCTAGCTAGTGACATGCTTTCTCCATTTGTCTTTGTTCTTCGGCCTTTCCTCCCCAGTGACAATTGCCTCTTCTCTATGTATTCCCATACCATTCTTCCCATAAGAAATGGCTGTGATAATGAATGGATAGGCAGAGCTTTCTTTTTAATGCATGTAATATATTGGGCTTTTGAAGCATTATATATATTAAAATTAACTTATATTGGACTAAACAATTTTTTTCCCCTTCCAGTAGCACCTTAAAGACCAACTAAGTTAGTTCTTGGTATGAGCTTTCGTGTGCATTCACACTTCTTCAGATACCTTCAGTGTGCATGCACACGAAAGCTCATACCAAGAACTAACTAAGTTGGTCTTTAAGGTGCTACTGGAAGGAAAAAATTTTTTTGTTTTGACTATGGCAGACCAACACGGCTACCTTCATATATTGGACTGAAATTCATGCTGTAATAAATACTGAAATACACTTGCCTCCCCCTGTTGGTAATCCTGCATGGATATGTAAAAAGTACAGTTTCAAGAAAAGTTCATAATTCTTGAGAAATATTTTATTTATTGCCATAAATTAATCTTACTCATGCTGAATGGATAACAAAAAATTAAATAAACTTTCTTAGGTAAAACGTGTTATTCAAGCAACCTCTTTGGAGACCTCTCAGAATAATTTACATTTTTGGAACAATAGGTATCATAAGTGGAATTATATATCACATACCGTAGATTTTATCTGCTTTTTGATTAGAGGTTATCTGTCTATCTGTATATGAGAGACACTTTTGTATGTGCTGTAACATTTTTAAAAAATGCATCAAGAGCTTTATGTCACATAAAAAGTGTGTGCCAATAGGTTCTCAATATTAAAAATAAAAAGTAAAAGTGGAGGAAAGCACCCCCCCAAAAAATGACCTGTAACTGATCTTCATGGTTACCCTGTTCTAGTAAGGTGGACATGCTCTAGACATTTCAGGGTTATCCTCCCACCCTTGTTGCATCAGAATGAGATAAGGCTGGCTTGAACTTTGCTGGAGAGGAGCTCCCAGTCTCTAGAATGGCCCTGCCTTACATCTCAAAAGCAGGATCTGTGCTCTTCTTTTTATGCTCTCTTTCATTTTAATGACACATCTTCAACAAGGGCTTAGGTTTTTTTTCTTTAAAAAAATATGATGCAGGTGAAGATAGGTGAGCTCTGTGGGGGCTGAGTCTTTTCTGCCATCCGTTTCTGGCTTGTGATGGGGAGGGAGAAGCAGAGTCTAGATAAGCCAGATGCTACATCGTTTTGCGGCAATTCTTCTACTTCTCCCCACCCTGCCATTTCTTCAAAGGAGTCAGTTGGGGCTTGCTTTTCTTTGGGGAGCACTTGGCAGACAAGAATGGAGAGGGTATGCTTGAGCTGCCTGCTTCTTTCCTAAACTACATGATTGCAGGAAGGCATTTTCCTTGGCCTTTTCTGCTGGTCTAGGGCAGCAGGGAAGTGGAGGCAGCAAGATGAACTTGAAATACACCTGCCCCTTTCTCTATCCTGTTACGCCATCCCCTCAAGTTCAAGTGGACTGGGCAGAGAGGAACAACTGGGCGGAGGGGGCACCACAGTTTGAGAAGGATATTGAGAAGCTGGAACATGTGCAGTGGAGGGCGACCAAGATGATCAAGCGTCTGGAAACCAAGCCTTAAGATGAATGGTTAAAGGAGTTGGGTATGTTTCGCCTGGGAAACAGGAAAATGAGAGGAGATATGATAGCCTACTTCAGATATCTGAAGGACTGTCAATCACATGGAAGATGGAGTGAGCTTGTTTGCTCCTGCTCCAGAGAGTAGGACCAAATCCAAAGAATCCAAATTACAAGGAAGGAGAGTCCAACTAAACATCAGGAAGAACTTTCTGATAGACTATCACAGAACGTGGTGGAGTATCCTTCACTGAAGGTTTTTGAACAGAGGTTGGATCTGTCAAGGATTATTTGCAGGGGGTTGGACTAGATGATCCTTGAGGATCTCTTACAACTGTGATTCTATCAAAAGGAGGTACAATTCCTCATAGCCTTTCTGTTTTTACTCCCATTTTTCTCTCCTGCCTTTGCTGCCTTCTCAGGGCTGAGCAAGCATAATAGGCAATAGACACCTGCGAAGTTGCAGTCCCTTGCCCTTGGGCTTTCTTCCATTTGACTTCACCATTGGCTTATCTTCAGGAGTGACAAACTACACTTTCCCCTATTCTCAGTGACATGGGTAGGATGCAGTACCCTTGGGTACAACGCAGTGGTGGAGGCCTCAAAGGGTTTGCCTTATAGGGGAAACCTCAAAGGATTCGCATATGAAAATGCACTGACTTGGTTTTAAATAAGAGTTTTGAGGCCTCAGTGACTAAGCAACTTTAGTCCCACTTACCTGAAAATAAGTCCTAATGAATTCAGTCGGACTTACTTCTGAGTAGACATGAATAGGATTGTGCTGTAACTCAGCATTTGCTAGGGTGGAAACAGGAGCTGCTTCTCCCATATTTGTTACTTAATACCACAAACCTCGCAGCAAGATCTATGGCAGCCAATGGTCCTTTAGCAGCTCCATCACTCAGATGTGGATCCCATCTTCCACTTGGTAGGCCCTTTTTTCTCAGGAGTGAAGCTCTTCGGTAGTTCCTTAAAGAAGGTCCTCATGGTGACTAATGAAAAGAAGAAAGCCTTGCCTAAGAAGAAGAAAAGGCTACACACTGCCAGTCCTCTCAGGTCTTCAGTCAGCACTAAAGACTCAGACCACAACCACAACCACAAGTCTAAGTGACAACACCACAAGACTTTGAGCATTTAATTGTTTAAATGCTAAATTGCTTATTTTATTATACTATCTATAAACCATGTGTCAGGTGAGGGTGGTGGTTGCTCATGAGTAACCAGGCAGGACTCCAGCCTGTCTTTTACAGGTTTTATTGGTGCAAACTATTTGCAGTGCAGAACCACAAAGTTCATGTCCGTCTTAGTCACTTGCAGATTCCGGGAGTGGCCCCTTCCGGTTTCTCCCCCAACACAAGAACTTAGACACCCCGAATCTCTACCTCCCCTCTTTACATTTCACCCCTCTGTGTAAGCTGGGTGATGGAAACGTTATGTGTGCCTCCTGGCCAGCCGGGCTAGGCGAGGCGCTTGGGCTCTCAGCAGCAGCTTCGAGGCCTCCCTTTGCATGGCTGCCCCCTTCCCTCTCTTCTCCGCTGGAGGTGTGGCTTTCCCCACTGCTGGACGAGGAGCTGCTCCTCAGAAGCATCGGAGGCTCTCTGTATCCCCCTGCCTCCCTCCCCTGTTCCGATGGCAGTCCCCTGATACCATGATCAGAACGTTGGAAAAAAGAAGCCTGTGCATTTAAAATATGGAAATAAATAATTATTCTCATTCTAGTGCTTTGGTAGTAGCATGTGAAATGAGAGTGATTTCTTTCCTGCTTTCTTCAGAACAGTCCCAGTGACAGAACTGGGAAGAGATATAGACAATATATATTTATTTTCTGAATAGCTAACAAAAGATAGCATTAGGCTAATGACATAGATTTTGTTTTAACCCATAAATTCATATTAATAATCTTGTGGAGTGGTGGAATTATTTTTTCCACAAGGTGAGATGGCTTTGCGGAACATGGCAATGTTTGCACACCTGAATTAGCGTAGTACCTGTAATTATTCCTTTTGTATCTGATAAGTGCTTAAATGTGGTGCTTTAACATCTATATTATCTGATCAGGAAATGTTTAGGAAATGAGTCCTGGTTAATACTAAGGATAAATTCTGATCAGCATGAGAATAAATGTTGCAATGCATCCATACTTTGTATTTAATCACAGCCTTCCATCTTTCAGATTGCTTGCTTATGCTTGTATACAAGGAAAGATCTGAACGACTGAAGGGGCTGAAGGAGAGGAACAGCTTGACTTTGGAAGACATCTGTGGCCTGGATCCTGGGCTTTGTTATGAGGGCCTGAATCACACTCTTGCCATCATCTGTTTGAGTCAAGTTGTTATGCTGGGCTTTGAAAACAAGGAAACCATGCATGCCTGGGATCTGCGCATTCGCTACAGTTTAGGTGAAGGTAATGTTTGCTTCTTTTAAACACATGGTTCATTTGGTTAAATCAAAAATATTGTGTACAGGAATGTGCTTTTGGTGCATAAGGGAATTTCTGAAATACTTTGTGATATACGTAGCTTTAAGACCAGAGAGAAAAGAAAAAACATTAACAATTTTACTAGCCTATGTGCAAACCTAAACAACTGTTTTACTCCTAGCCATGGGCTTTGTAAACCTAGCATCAGTGACCATTTATACATATCAGCAAATTCATTCATGCACCTCTGCTTTTGTGAAGGTGAATAACATGGAGTTATCTGATAGCTCTGAGCCATCCCACATTGGTCCAGAAGTATTGTGAGTCCACTGTGCTTCAGAGACTACACAACTCTTGCTTTGTGTTTTGGTTGAATCATGCTTCCCCTTATCCTTTTTTTTTTTTTTTACAATGATATTGTTAACATATGATGGTTCCCTGCTTCTTGGTTGCCGTCTACAATTAGTTTGGCTACTTGTCCCTCTTTTCTTTTGCTTTTTATAGCATCTCTCAGGACAGAGATGGGGAACTTGTGGCTCTCCAGATGTTATTGCACTAGAAATCACATCATTGGTTGGGGCTGATGGGAGTTGGAGTTCGACAACATCTGGAGAAATGGAGGACCAGAGTTTCCCCAATCCTGTCTTAGGGTCTGTTGTCGTGACCACTTCACCCATAGCTGTAGTATAAAAAAGTCAGTCTCATGAAGCTTGATGGTCTCAGCATTTTACGCACCATTGCGAATCAACCTGAATATGAGTGCTGGTATGCAGGAGCTTGAAGCTGGCACACTAGAAAGCTGTCTTATAAGGAAAAATTTGGGTTCTTAACCAATATCTCCACCCATTGATGCTTAATTCCCACTCCCTACTTCTCCCATGCAGATGCCCCCCAGGTCATTTCAATCATCTGTGACTCTAAGACTGGAAGTAGGCTTAGGTAAGGGGAAAGCTGCAGGAGGAGTGTTGCTTCACTCGCTCTTGCTGGTTTATTTCTCCCCTGCAAGTGTCCCTGTACCACTGAGATGATAACTAGTTCTTGATGGGAAGCAGATTTTCTGAATAGTTTCTACTTAAGTGAGAGCCAGTGTGGTGTAGTGGTTAAGAGCAGTAGTCTCGTAATCTGGTGAACCGGGTTCGCTTCCCCGCTCCTCCACATGCAGCTGCTGGGTGACCTTGGGCCAGTCACACTTCTCTGAAGTCTCTCAGCCCCACTCACCTCACAGAGTGTTTGTTGTGGGGGAGGAAGGGAAAGGAGAATGTTAGCCGCTTTGAGACTCCTTCAGGAAGTGATAAAGCGGGATATCAAATCCAAACTCTTCTTCTTCTTCTTCTTTTTCTCTCCCCCCCCCCACTTCACATCTTGTTAAAATGCAGCCTTCTCTTTGTTGCCATTAAATTAATGTCTTTTTCTGTGAAATATGAAAAAGATTGTTTCAGTACAGTGGTACCTCGGGTTAAGTACTTAATTTGTTCCGGAGGTCCGTTCTTAACCTGAAACTGTTCTTAACCTGAAGCACCACTTTAGCTAATGGGGCCTCCTGCTGCCCCCGCGCCGCCAGAGCATGATTTCTGTTCCCATCCTGAAGCAAAGTTCTTAACCCGAGGTACTATTTCTGGGTTAGCGGAGTCTGTAGCCTGAAGCGTATGTAACCCTAGGTACGATTGTAGTTGGAAGTTCTTTGTTTTCCCTGTGAGCCATCAGAGTAAATGAGTTGCTCTTAAAATATTCAGCCCTTTGCTGTTATATATTTAAATATATATTTAAAATATATTTAAATATATATTTAAATATAGAATTAAAATAAAATTGTAATGAAATTACAGGAAAAGAGGTTGCCACCACCAAGTTTTATTTTATGTCTTGTAGCCTTTGCTAAACGTCATTATATGAACATAGATTAGCATGAACATTTTTATGTTAGTGGCAATGAAACCAGTCTTCATGCGCATTTGACTGTTTAATTATTTTTGGCAAAATGATTAAATTAATCCCTTGTACTTTCATTTCCCCCTCCTTCTGATAGTTCACAGGTTTCATGTTGTGGTAGCACCTGGAACTAAATTGGAGAGTGGTCCAGCAACTCTCCACTTTTGCAATGATATCCTAGTACTAGCAAAAGATAACCCACCCTCTATCATGGGACAATGGAAACTCTCAGATCTGCGACGCTATGGAGCTGTTCCTAATGGATTTGTCTTTGAAGGAGGAACTCGGTGTGGTTTCTGTGAGTGTTCTGCACTTAAATTTTGATTAGCTTTTTGAATATAGAAAATTGTAGGATGATAGCATCTCATCAGTTAGGGATCTGTATGTAAGAATATATATATTAAAAATATTAGGGCTGCAAATAAAGTGGCAAAATGGTCCTAAAATATAATGTTCTATTATGTCTGTGAACAACTATGGGGCTGTGAAACTGTGTGGATGTGCATTCTTCTCAGAAAGGGGAGGTTTATTTGCACAACTTGACATATCCCACCCCGTTCTATGGCTTTTAGTCACATTGGCTAGCTGTGCCCCTTTGATAATGAATGTATTCTCTTCCAAGAACTGGAAAAACATTATTCTTTCAAGTAATGTAGAGCATTCATAGGGCATTGTAGACATCAATAAATTAGAGGTAAAATGAATTTTTGTGAGGCTTGATTTTTGTGTTGAAATATGAATATTGAAATATGAATATGGATGAACCTTTCAATACAGCTAAGCAAATCTCTCCCTCTCCCCCTCCCACTCACACACACAATCAAAATAGTGTATTTTCCCATTTTTTTGTTAATCACAGTTCAAACAGACCTATGCAAATGCCCCCCCCCCGAACTTAATGTTTAGGCACCAGGGAATTTTGTAGTCCCTTTGGGAGCAAGGGAACTGTGCATTCTCAAAATTTCTCAGCATAAGCTTGGAGAATCTCCTTTATACACTTTCTGAAAGCCTTCCATCTTCCTTGTACAGAAATAATGATTTGACTCAAAATTGTGAAATTTACCCAGTTAATTTCAATTGCCTCTCCAGCTTTGTTTAACTTTGATTCAGTGATTGATTTTGCTGATTTATTAGCACACTCACAAACTCTTGAGTCTATTTTTAAATAAAGCATATTTTGGTTTTGCAAGGTAATTTTTTAAAAGAAAGAAATGTTTTTTTTCAAAGGGATTTCCAAGTTTTTTTAAAAAAAGAAATTTTAAAATGAGCTGTTGGAAGAACAATATTCTTACTCTGTAAAATGTTTTTTTAATGGATATTCAACTGCTGTCCACTATAATGGCTCCCCCTAGTGAGTAGCAAAGGAGGCAGCTATTTTTATGAGTTTAAATTTTCCAAAATTCACCTCAGAACAGGTGTTGGGGGGGGGCAGGAAACAGCTCCCCTGCAAAAGAATTTTGTCTCCCTGTCATTAAAATGTTTCTTAATAAAAATACCCCATTTGAAACAGCTGTGAACCAGTCCATGTCAGTTTATTACAGGATTTGGGAGCTAATCCTGTGGACTATTTTAGGGATTGTGTGGTTTCCTGGAGCCTTAATATCCAGATTTCATTCACTTTATTCCTATGTCTAGAATGTGGACAAATATTAGATAATGTTTCAGGGGGGATACTTTAAACAGACTGAAAAATTAAGAATCATTTTTGTCAATGAAATAATAAAAAAGACTTTTTGGATTATTTCTAGAAAAAAAATAAGTAGTAAAATAATATTTAAAAAGGAAAGGCAGTTAAAATTTCCTTTTGAAAGCATTTGATCACTATTCATTCTAGACTGTAATAATATATTTAAAATGTTTGATAGAAGATCGGGTTCTTGTTTCATTGTGTCCAAACCACCGTAAAAAAAAGCCTTCTGCAACTATGTGGTTTTTGCTATATTTAATTATCCACTAAGACAAGAACCCAATAATGTGTTGCCCTTCACAAACAAAAGTTCACAATGTGGCACAAGATTCCTCTCTGGTTCAGGAATTTGACCAAAACAGCAACCACAAGTCCATATTATTATAGTGCTCTGGTCTAGTACAGAAACACTGTACACAGGTACGCAGGTTAAGAACCTCTGAAATGTGACCGCTTAAGGATAAGATCTTTCTGGTAGCAATGCTAGAGCCAGCATAGCATATAGATTGCTCCTTGGGTTGTTTTGATGTTGCATAAATATGCCAATGTGTCCTTCATCCAGATTTAAAATTGTCCTAAATGTTTTGCTTTTTTTCAGGGGCTGGTGTGTTTTTTTTATCTTGCACGGAAGGAGAAAAGATCAGCTTTCTCTTTGACTGCATTGTTCATGGCATCTCTCCAATGAAAGGCCCTTTTGGTCTACGTCCAGTCCTGCCAGGTTAGTTTTGGATGTATAGCATAACTAGCACTTTTTTTCAGCCGGAGCTCAGTTCCAGCACCTCCCAGGTAGACGCCATTGCCATTATATGAGAACAAGGGATGCATTTATAGTGAGTTCTGGCACCCCTTTTTCTAGAAAAATAGCACTGTGCATAACCATGTAACAAGGGAGTTTAGCTTGTATAATATATTTCACTTTGATTGGAATAAGAAGTTCTGGATGCATAAAATGTTTGTCATCATTAAACATCAAAATACAATTACATGTACATTTTCCCTTGGATTGTCTAAATAAAAGGTATATATATAGTTGCATAGGTAAAGGGACCCCTGACAGTTAAGTCCAGTCATGAATGACTCTGGGGTTGCGGTGCTCATCTCGTTTTACTGGCTGAGAGAGCCGGCGTTTGTCTGCAGACAGTTTTCCCAGGTCATGTGGCCAGCATGACTAAGCTGCTTCTGGCGAAACCAGAGGAGTGTACGGAAACGTTGTTTACCTTCCCACCGGAGCAGTACCTGTTTATCTACTTGCACTTTTTGGTGTGCTTTCGAACTGCTAGGTTGGCAGGAGCTGGATCCAAGCAATGGGAGCTCACCCCATGGCAGAGATTCGAACTGCCGACCTTCTGATCGGCAAGCCCTAGGCTCTGTGGTTTAGACCACAGCGCCACCTGCATAAATGTGTATAAATGTTAAAAAGCTAAAGGGGGACCCAACATTAATTAGAGATGTTGAGTTGAGTTGCATCACACTACTCTGAAAATTAACTTGTTAAACTTTGACATAATTGGAAGTTGCCAGGTAATTAATTTTGAAAGTAAAAATTTTCCTTGCTAGGCAACCATCAAGAACATTGCTATTAGTTCAGTTTAGTATCAGGTGAATCATAGGATCATAGAATTGTAGAGTTGGAAGGGACTCAAGTGGCAACTGGTCTAATGCTCTGCAATTCAGGAATCTCAACTACAACAGATGACCATCCATCCTCTGCTTTTAACCTCCAAGGAGAGTCCGCCACATTCAAAAGAAGTCCATTCCACTGTCAAAAAGCTCTTACTGTGAGAAAGTTCTTCCTGATGTTTAGTTGGCATCTCCTTTCTTGTAATTTGAAACTATTGGTTCAAGTCCTGACTTCTAGAGCAGGAGAAAACAAGCTTGCTTCCTCTTCCATGGGACATACCCAACCCCCTCAACCATTCCTCATCAGTCTTGGTTTCCAGACCCTTTATTATCTTGGTCACTCTCCTCTGCACATGTTCTAGTTTGTCAATATCCTTCTTAAATTGTGATGCCCAGAACTGGACACAGTACACAGTACTCCAGGTGTGGTCTGACCAAGGCAGAATAGAGTGGTGCTACACCCTGAGAACGGCTGACTGGCAGGCTAAACCAAGTGTGGGTAGCCAATGGATCTTAAATCCTTGGTGAGTCAGGGACTTGCCCTGCATGTGAAGACAGGCTCTGGTGGATTGAGCAGAAGAGATCCACAGTGGGCCAATGGTCAAGAAGGCAGCGAAGTAAGGACAGATGGGGCTCAACCTCGGAGAAGCAAAATTCTGATCCTAAACCTCCGCTGCCTTTTGGGATATCTTTGGGAGAAGAAAAGTCTCAGGAGTAAACCCTAGACAAATCCAGAGTGGAGTCCCTAAGATGGTTGGATACACCCCTTCCAGCAACTCCTGCAGCCAAGCTGATGCCAAACATATTGCTCTGCTTTTCTTTGGACCACCTCAGCGAGGCCAAGGGGGCGGGTTGTTGCCTGGGCAGCCCAGGACTTACAGACACACTGCCTATTCTTGCACCCTGTGGAGGTCACTTTGGTGCTGTTAACGGAAAGGTTAGACTTCACCCCTGGAGGCAGACTCCATTGTCTCTCGAGACAGATGGATGCCAACAGCAACTGGTTGGTTAGAAGGAAACAATCATATTGTGTAGTTTGAAATACATGAATACATTATTAGCACCCGAAATTTTTAGTCCAAGCATCATTAGTTCAGTTGTATCTCATAGAATGAGACAAACCTTGAAGAAACATGATTTACAGGCCAATTCTACAAGTGTTGACTCAGCTGTAAATCCTAGTAGGCTCAATTGGGCTCACTTTCTGATAGGTGTGCATAGGATTTCAGCTGTTAAATATTTAGAACATTAACACTTAAACTTCAAAGCGGTTCAAGAAATCACTCTGTGGTCTTCAACAACCTAGATTAAAATTTGTGCGTCCTACCAGATTAAATGAGGGCATGGTTATCACTGAAAGGAAAGTAATATCTGACAAATTGTGAAAATAGCACTGATGTCTAGCCATTCAAATATCTTTTTACAAATGTATTAACTGTAATAATTACTGAAATTCCTGACTGGAAAATGGAAGAACAAGTATTGTCTGCCAAGAAGGAATTATGAATTTATAATTTTACAGTGGTATCTCAGGTTAAGAACTTAATTCGTTCTGGAGGCCCATTCTTAACCTGAAACTGTTCTTAACCTGAGGTACCACTTTAGCTAATGGGGCCTCCGACTGCTGCCACTGCACAATTTCTGTTCTCATTCTGAAGCAAAGTTCTTAACCCGAGGTACTATTTCTGGGTTAGCAGAGTCTGTAACCTGAAGCGTCTGTAACCCGAGGTACCACTCCTGGAGGGAGTTATTAGCAGCTGATATTAAAAACCTCCCCTTCTGATGCTATATGTGAAGATTTTGGGAGGCAGGAAAGAACAGAACTCCGGTACCTGAACTCTCTCGACTATAAAGCAACAAAGTGCTCATGTTTAAGGTTCGCAGGTAGCCTTGATGCTTGCTCCAGGTGCTCTACTTAGACTGTTAAAGTGGAAGCGTTGGTTTTTTTTACAGCTAAGTCTCAGTTGTGATTTGTCACTTTGGATTTGTTTTTTCAAGACCCCAGCATAAATCCTGCATGCACGGAAGAGAGAGTGGCCCATGAAGCTTTGCAGTTAGAGAAGCGACTCAGCCTTCTGTCCCATACAAGTTATCATGGGAGTGCAGGTAAGGACAAAGTACATCCTCCTCCTGGGCATTTGATTCTGTTTTCTCAGGCCTCTGGCATAAGGGGTAGTGGCACATGGGCCACAAGGCCTCTCCAACTGACTCACCAACCACTTCTCCCGGGCCCCACACCCTCTGAGGCCCCTCGCCTTCTGCAGCCCTGGTTCCAAGGCTGTACAGCCATTTCCCCCTGAGCAGCAGTACCAGATTGTGGGAGGCATGAAATTTCCACCGCCCCTGTTTGTGATGTCTCCCCGCCTGCTGCTGCTCCACTGATTTGCAAGAACAAGTGGGAAAGGGGGGCCATGGGTGCCCACAGAGGAGGGGGGTTGCTCTCTTCCCTCGTGGGCAGGTCACCATGTTTCTGTGCTATTGGAAAAAGAGAGGACTCTCCATGGGGTGTTTCTGTCTCTTTGATCTCACCCACTGCAGGCTTTCAAGCCCCTAGAAGCTGGCCAGGGAGTGAATGTGCCCTCAAGTGAGGTCCCCTTACCTGATAAAGGGCTTTTCCACACTTCCTCTTCCCTGCAGCTTTCCCCCATCAATCAGAGCAAATGGCAATTTGGGTTTTCCCCAGGTTGCCATTTGTTCTGATCTCTTGCGAGAGTGGGTTTTACTTTGGAAAGGAGCAGCAGGGCAAGGGTGAAAGCCCTCGGATCTGTCTTTTCTAGGCATCACACAAGCGGAAGTGCGGATGAGCCCTTAAAAGGTAAAGGTAAAGGACCCCTTAAAGTTAAGTCCAGTCGCAGACGACTCTGGGGTTGTGGCGCTCATCTTGCTTTACAGGCCAAGGGAGCCAGCGTTTGTCCACAGACAGTTTTTCCGGGTCATGTGGCCAGCATTACTAATCTGCTTCTGGTGCAACGGAACACTGAAACCAGAGCAGTGCAAGGAAAAGCCATTTACCTTCCCGCCGGAGCAGTACCTATTTATCTACTTGCACTGGTGTGCTTTTGAACTGCTAGGTTGGCAGGAGCTGGGACCAAGCAATGGGAGCTCACCCTGTCGCGGGGATCCGAACCGCCGACCTTCTGATCTGCAAGCCCAAGAGGCTCAGTGGTTTAAACCACAGCACCACCTGCGTTCCTGGGACGAGCCCTTAGACTCCTCAAAATAGCTAAAGCTAAAGTCACATCTAGGCCATGGCTTTAGACTAGAGATATGATGAGATGAAATTTGTCATTGAGTATATTTGCCGTTCTTCATTCTCCTGTAGCAGTTGTGGGGTACCTCTGGCATAGTGGCCTAATTAGGTTTGGCATGAATCATAATTTGGTCCACACCTGATGTCACATATGATGTTGGGGTGGGGCAGGTAGAGACAGGGCTTCAAAGGGACAACTGGAAGCTTTGTGTGAGCTTCTGGTGGTTCCTTTGCAAGTGGGGCTCCTTGTTAATGTCATTCAGCTGGATGATGCTGACAGGGTCCCATTCTGGAACTGGCTGCACTAGGAAGTTTCCGATTGGAAGATCCCTAATGCAGCCAAGGGACTTGGTTTCTCTAAATTGAGTGTTACTCCCCTCACAGATGTAGTGGTCTAGAACTCCCTGAACTGTCAAAGTTAGAAGTATGGCTGATACCCCAGCTATCATCTTTATAGTGCAGCCATTTCCACTTGAATCATCAATCTCCTTTCTTTCACCCTAGGTGATGACAGAAGCTTATCAAGTTCATCTTCGGACACAAGCCATTCTGATGCTAGCATTGGGAGCGGATTGACTATTTGGGCAGACCAGTCTTCAGCCAGTACTTCTCAAGAAAGTCATGGATTGCCTGCAGCAAAGGGAATTCATCTTGGGGAGGAGAAGGTCCATTCAGAAGGTGTCCGCAGCATCACCAAACCACCTCCTAAGCTTATTCGATCCAGACAGCTGCAAGAAATAGGCCGCCAAAGTTCTTCTGATAGTGGGATAGCTACTGGGAGTCATTCTTCTTACTCAGGAAGTTTTTCCTCATATGCTGGGAGCCTGGACATTTGCCGTGGTGATGAATTTGGATCATTGTTGAGTCTGCCGCTGAACCTCCCTTCAGACCAGAATATATGCACTTGCCCAGCAGGTGATCACCCGAGGAGCCCTGGCCTGGAGTACCAGGTTCCCAGTTCCCTTAGACACGCCTATGACACACCCAGGAGTTTGCTACAGGTAGCTGCTAAAGACACACAAAGTTCAAGTTCAGATTCCTCATTATCCAAGGGTGAATCGTCTCAAGAAATTAGTGACCTCAAACTGCCATTGCCACATCTGGAAGCACAAGCTTCTTCTGAGCACAGAGGGGAAGGGGGCATTCAAGCAGCACTCCCCCAGGAACATGCCAAAGACTCATCGCTTGAGGCAAGCATAGATTTTGTTTCAAGGTGGTCACATATAAGACAGCAAGCACAATTGTTAGATTCTAGAAGTACTGATGTGGCAACATTAATTGGGGTCTCCAGCAGCCCATGTGAACTGTGTAGCTCTCCTTCTGGGACAACACGAGCTTTCTTTTCATCTTGCCCGGTCTGTGGAGGGCTAAAGGTAAATCATTGTTCTGAGCACATGCTGGTCTTATTTGTAGAATTGTGTGCATTTTATAAATGCTACTATATATGTGCCAATGGTAGCTGAAATCAGTTACCGTCAGGAAAACATTAACAACAACAGGTAAATGTTATTTTATTCATTACATTTAGATCCAACCTTTTGTTCCATTGAATTCAGGGTGTCGTGCTTAAGGTTACTTGGTGATTTCCCATGCAGACATTGACCAGCCCAGTTTTGCTGAGCTTCAGCCTTCATACTTTGTCCCAGGACTATGTGGAGCCTCTAAGATGGTTGCAGGGCACCTTGTACGCCTCCTTCCAGCAACTCCTGCAGCCAGGCTGGGGCCAAATGAATTGCTCTGCTTGCCTTTGGTCTTGTCATCTGAGCAGTCATACACACTGCCTGGGCTTGTGCCCCAGAGAGGTCACTTTAGTGCTGCTAACACAGTTGCTTGGCTTCACCCCTGTAGGTGCGCTCCACTGTCTATTGAGACAGACAAGTGCCAATGATTCTTTTACCATTTTGGAGGGCCAAATGTTCCTGAAGACAATACTAAGTCTGTAGGAGAAATCAGTTTGTTCCATCAGAAATAACTAAACATTTGTTCAGACTTTTATTAAAATAAATTGTGTTGGGCCATTCTGAGGATATGTTTCCTGCCAGCCAGCTCGTAATTCAGCTGAAGATTGCCCCTAGTCCAGGAGTGGGAACCTTTTCTCTATAAAGGGTCAGTGGCACTGGCGGAGGAAGAGGAGTGCGGGTGGAGTGCACTGCCCCTGGCAGCACGATCCCAGGGGGTGCCATCGCAGTTGCCCCCAACACCCGCTCTGGGCACCATGCCCCCAGGACACACACACGCCCCTGTGGGCGGTGCGCCATGCCCCTGGGATGCGTGCCAGCCACACCCCCGCCTGCTCTCCGCCCCCCCTGGTGCCAGAGCATGAAGCTCCGCCACTGGTCAGTGGTGCAATAGGTCAGTGCGTCTCGCTGTTAACCAGAAGGTTGGTGGTTTGAACCCACCCAGGTACAGCTGTGGGCAGGATTCATGCATTTCATGGGTCCCTCGGGGGTTCCTTCCAACTCTGGTGCTATGATTCTATTACCCTTTGTAAAAGCCAGTCAAGGGCTATAACTGATGGTGGGCTAAACCAGAGCCAAAAACGAGCGGTATTTGCAGCATTTTATAGCTTGCTCGCTCTCTGTGCCACCCTGACTTTGAAACTGGGCCAAGCGTTGCATGCTGCCTGGGAGCCATCGGGCCCTTAGCCCAAGGAATTAGTGTTATTGTACCACTTGCTATATCTAGATGTTCAAGTGTAAAGTTTCATCCTTTTAAACAAAAGTGATTCAGTTCTTTGTCTCTGCAAAATCTTTAGGTGAGCAGCTCCCCAGTGCCTTATTGCGCTGGCATTTTAGCTCCTTGAGAATATGGTTGGTTGAATGTGGCCTGAAAATGAGACAAAACATGGTACTTATGCTAGTGAAAAGTTTATTGCAACAGGTTGGGGGAGCATGAACAAAGTTGGGCCAAGTACACTATAAAGTCTTGAGTAAACATCATGGGTCATTCATATATATAATTCAGAGTCTAGTTACTGTGCTGGTTAAGAATATATGAAGTACCATAACTGAAGAACTTTAAATATAATGATCTTACTCAGCTGTCACAGTCTTGCTTGTGTCATTTCCCCCTGCTGTTCCTGGCGACTTCTTGACTGACTGGTTGCTTCCAAAGGCCTCCAGACAGAGACCATTGAGAAGGGGGAAGTTTGGGATGCCACTGTAATTTTAGCTTTTCTAATAATAGGGCAGTGGTGCAAAAAGTGTTAGGCAAATTGACCAGTTCTCTTTCAGAATTTGTCAAGGCCTGAGATGGGCAAACCGGAGGACTAGTATCTCTGAAAATGTGCCACGTTAGAAATTAAGTGCTTACCATGATTTCTAAATCAGCACGTGTTCAGAATACCCGTTGTTAAGGAAAAGCAATAGAAGAACTGTTGTATCATGCCTGGCTTGTAAACCACACTGGAATTTCTGAATGGTCACTGAATGATAACAGAATGCTAGACAGATGAACTTTGATTGCTGGGATGCCTCAATTATTTTCCTGTTCTTATGAGGATTTGGTCCTACTCTTTGGCTTCAAGTCATTTGTCCCTCATATCTGCTGTGTGGCGGCTGCTTTATGTTTCTCAGTGATGAGGGAGCAGGCATGCAACAGAGGCTTACTTCTTTATTGCTGCACATATTCCAGGGCTGAGACAATACAGAAATATATACTAGGCTTGCTTTTTCTCCATTTAGCAGTGTGGGCCTACTTGCAGTGCGCTGGTCTGCATGTAACCATAAACCAAGAAATTCAGTGGTGTCCTGAACTTTCCAGCAGCAGGGGTTAGTGGCTAGTGGGATTGATTTATTCATTACATTTCTATATCTCATGATAACAACTTTCTTGGGCAGCTTGCAATGTCAATAAACTATTAAAATGCATCGGTCACTTACAAAAGAATAAAACATCAGGCTTCAACCGAATTAAAAGATTTAAGATTAATTTAAAGAAATGTAGGAAATTAAAAAGGTTTGTGCCTGCCACAAAAAACTCTAAAGTAGGTGCCAAGCTGTCTGGGGACAGCACTCTGCAGCCAAGGGGCCAGTGCCAAAGGGGGCCTCTCTCTACCAGCCCCTTGTTAAAAGATATTGTAGTTTAATGTTGAATGAACAGCGTGCTGGTGCATGCTGATCAATAATGCCTGATTTGCTCCTCCTCTGCCCCTGCTTTTGCTGCATTGAGGAGAAGACAAACCAGATTCTTTCTTCACATTATATGGAAACCCATCCCTTGCCAGGGCAATTCCTCCTTGAGCTCAGCTGAAGTTGGCTAACCATGGTAAGTCCCCCAAAGGGGTTGTTCTGGGGGTGCAGCAATGCTGGGGTAGGACAGGACAGGGGCAGACTTGCACCTATTCCAAACGCCTTTCAGCTCAGCCATGTGACTTAGCAACCCAGTTGAACTTACACCAGCAAAAATGATAATGTAAGTCAAAGCCTTCTTTTAAAGTCTTGTTTTCCCTCTGCCAGGCTCAGGACAGCTCAGCCAGCACTAGCCCCAGTGCTGGACAGAGTTTGGGAAAGGAGTAACTTATGCCTGCTTAACTCAAGGCAGTGTTAAGTTCTGCTGGATTCCTATAGTTAGGGTTGATCTTTTTTTTTATTTAATAGTGATTATCTTCTAGTTCATATGGAGGCCAATTTGAGCATAAAGTGTTCATCTGTTGCATATATATAATCATTTACGTATGCATAAAGGATTAATCATTCCAAATGTACTTTTAAAATTATTCACAAACAAGATTGAGAGCTGGACTGACAGGATTTGAGCTCATGTAAACAAGGTGAATTTCTTATGCAGTTCCTTGGAACTTTTATCAGCACGATTAACATGGTTGAAAATAGTTTTGAGAACAGTTTATCAGGTGAAAAATTTCAGTGTTAAGTTTGCAAGAAACTCATTCATGATAATGCAGCTGTTTCTCTCTCTCTCTTTGTGTTTTTTAAAAAAGGAAACGTCCATTTTATCATCTGGAATTTTACCAACCAGCCCAGGTAAGAGGCAATGAGATTTTTGCTAGATGTTGACACCTGTTGATTTCAGCACTCAGGGCAGTGAAATTACAAGTTAAGGTCCCAATCCACAAGACTGCAATATTTATTCTTGGACTTTAAAGAAGACAAAAAGAAAAACAAGTCTTAAGCTTAAGAAGAGCAAAGTATTAATAAATTCACTCTGTATCCAAAAGAATTGTAAGCTCAGGTGTGCCATCCCTCACACTGTGCTGATTTTACAGCTACCTATATTTACCTGGTCTTTGAGCCCTAATCCTCTTTCTTTGTGGGTTGGGCAAGTCTGTACATGCACACAAAACAAAAGCCCCCTCAACGTCCCTCCCTTCTTTCCTTCCCATCCCCACCCCTATAACTTTGCTTCATATCGGGTATATTTTCCTTACGAGTCATGTGTGCAAACAGATCCTGCTTCTACAGGCTTCGGCATTCATTTCAGTAGAGTAGACAGCATGGTACATGCAAACAGCCTCCTCCATAGAAACCAACCGACAAGTTTTTGTGGGTGTGGATCTCTGTGTGCCCACATTTCCCACTAGTTGAAGGTTCTACCGTATTTTTCGCACCATAGGATGCACCGGACAATAGGACGCACCTTGTTTTAGAGGGGGGAGAACAAGGGAAAAAAATTATTCCGCTCTCTGCCCAGCACCCCTTCAGTGAAGTGGCAGGAGGCGCTGCGCAGAGAGGGGGAGAATTTTCCCCCACTTGTTTTCCCGCTCTAAAACAAGGTGCCGTTTAAGGTGCGTTCAGACGGCTACCTTGGAAGCCTGGAGAGCGAGAGGGGTCGGTGCACACCGACCCCTCTCACTCTCCAGGCTTCAGGTTCCTTTCGACCTGCTCTTTGGGGCTGGCGGGGGGAAGCCCACCACCAGCCCCAAAGAGCAGGTCAGGGAGCAGCGGAAAGGCGCAGCGGAGAGGCTGCTGCCATAGTCACGCGTCGCCTCTCCAGCCGGGAGAGGGTCGCGGGGGGCTGCCTTAGCCCCGTGCGCGCTCTCCCGGCTGGAGAGGCGACACGCGGCTATGGAGGCTCCTGCCATAGCCGCACGTCACCTCTCCAGCCGGGAGACGGTCGCGGGGCTATGGCGTCTTCGCTCCATAGGACGCACACACATTTCCCCTTCATTTTTGAAGGGGAAAAAGTGCGTCCTATAGAGCGAAAAATACGGTAGTTTGTCTTCAAAGTCAGCAAGGTCTAAGACAGAGAGCATTACAATAGTCAGACATAGCAAAATCCCCTCAACTACCTTCAGTAAGCATTCCTAGTTACTCTACCTCCAAAGATGAGGAAGTAACAGCCCTGTCAGTTGCAGCCAAACCAACCTCTGCCTCCTAGGCCAAATCAAACTCTCCGGAGTCCAAAGAGATCCCGCCAGAATCACCTTTGTCTTCTCTGGCATGAGCTTCTGCCATGCAGGACTTGGAAGTAAATATGAGGATTGAAATCCAATACACATCTGAAGGCATTAGCTGACCTATTTTTCCAGAAGTTACTTAAGAACCAAATCAATCAATTTTTTATTTCTTGGAAAAATAGGTTTCAAATAATCTTTTGACTTTATGTTCATTTCTATATGTAATCTGTTCTTACAAATTA
This sequence comes from Podarcis raffonei, assembly GCF_027172205.1. Classification (NCBI taxonomy): domain Eukaryota; kingdom Metazoa; phylum Chordata; class Lepidosauria; order Squamata; family Lacertidae; genus Podarcis; species Podarcis raffonei. The sequence continues at coordinate 5,447,402 of NC_070610.1, forward strand.
ATAATGATTATTATCACATAACGATGTGCATCTTGGTGCAAAGCCAATTAAAATAATTCCTGTTGGCATTATTTTACTTGGTTGGAGATGGCTATTCCATTTCTGTTGTCCTGCAAGTGGGAATACATATCTAATTTTGTTGTCCTTGGCTACTAGTCATGTGCAGTTGTTACACTGTGGTCAATTGTATTATATTTTTAGTGTTAATGATATCTAATGGATATCAGAAAGGCTGCAATAGGAAATAGAAAAATGTTTTAACTGATTCCTTTCATCAGCTGAATTAGCTTTAGGAAGCATTTGCTGAATTTTTGTTCAAAGCAAAGTCAATAGAATAATGACTTCATCTCTCAGGTACTTCAAACCTGGGGGGAATAGTAGTAGGAAGAAGAAACAGTGAATTAATTTATCTATTACTGCCCCACTGCCATGAATATCTCTACAAAGCAATTTATTTTGAGCAGCTGGGCACAATAGAACCATAAATGTAGCTAAAGATTTTTAGTATTAAGTTGAAGATGTTTTTAAAACAGGTGGTGCTTCTATGATAGTGTTTTGGTCCCTGAAAGCAAACGAAGGACAAACTTTACAAGTAGATAGGCATAGTATTTGGAGAGGCAATTTCCTCAAACAAACCTAGGTCAAAGAAGCAAGTACTCAGTATTTTTTATGAGATAGATAGTTATGCTTTATTTTTCTATTCAGATAGGAAAGGTTGTGCATGTGGAAAGTCACAGGCAGTAATCTTTGCATTTAAACTGCAAGTTGGAAGACCTTTTGTGAAGAACTTCATCACAGGAATGCTGGTTTTGGTAGGATCTCCATGGTCAAAGCAATGTTTGCTGTAGGTCTCGGTCCTTGGAGTTCCTGTCATGAATTAATTATGTTTGAATTATTTAAGAAAATGAAGTTTAATGAGGAGTAAGCTCCATGAAAGATAAGAAAATCCTGTTTACAGATGATCTTCTGGAGTTCATTTTTATGTCCATCTTATGTGGTACCGATCCTGAAGTGCAGATTGCACCATATGGGAAAGCAACTGTTCCCTTGCAGAAATTGTAAAAAGTACCATGACAAACTTTTCTCTCTAGTTGGATAGGTTTAACTGTTTTGATTTTCCAGGTGTCCCCTCACATAAAATTGAGGTGAACTAGTCCTTCTGTGGAGCTCTGCCATTTCTAATCAGATGTGTCTGCTATTACTGTCATTCAGTTAGGCAGACTGTCTTAAAAGACTCTGGGAAGGTTGCAAGTATCACAACACTCCCAACCCCCAACATATAGAAATGCATCATGAGCGATTAGCGCACGGTGCAAACTCTTTAAACAGTGGTAGTATTTATTCCCTTCGGAGTGTTCTTAGAAGCATGTAATGCTTCCTAGATAATCTCCATATTTCTTGACTGAGCCACATTTTTTAATCCTTTGCGAGGAAACTTAAAGAATTGAGACATGTGCATTATTATTACTGTCCATATTGTTGTTTCAAATTGGATCAACAATGTATAGATTTCTGTATGCTTCAGGTCCTAAAGGAAGCTATGAATTTATGATGCCACCTACAGAGTCTGGCACGCCACCTGATCCTGAAGAAGCTGGTGAGTAACTGACTTGCAGAGGAGTACACAGACTGGTGGTGATTTCATATGAATAGGCAGACAGATCTAGTTCAAAGGGTAGCGAGGGAACACTCCAAATGACAGAAGGCATTGGGCAAACCCTTAATGGGGGATATGCAGAAACTCAGTTCCAGCACCTCTCAGGTGTGTGCCGTTGCAATTATAAGAGAACAAGGGAGCTGTTCATGGTGAGTTCTGGCACCTCTTTTTCTTGAAAAATAGCACTGGGGATATGATGAGGGCCCAAGCAAGCACTTGCTGGAGGGACAACGTGAGCTACTTCCTAAATGAAAAAGCCATGAACATATACGGAGGGTTCCCTGGAGTATTACAAAGCATACCTCACCCCAATACAGTTTTGTTTTTAATAGAATACCCAACTTTGCCTTGCCTAGTCCTCATTTCCTCACTTCTAAGCACATATATCAATATATTCTTTGTGGAGAATCTGTAGAAGTTCTTTTATTCGTAAGTTATTCCACTACCCATTACTGGGTAATTTTTCCCCAATGCAAATACAAGCTTCAGAGGAAAGAATGTACCTCAGGACCATAACAGGTGAAGAAAGGGTTATATTCCCCACCCCACCTGCTGCAATCCTGATCATTATCATTGCCCCCCCAACCAATTGATGCTATTTGCATTTTTTTAAACTTCAACTGTAAATCCAAAGATGTATTTTTAACATCATGTCTAGTTTGATCCTCAGCACCTGCAGAGCAAGGGCACTTTCAAAATGCAGTCTTACCCTCTCATTGTAATACAACCGACAGCTGTATGCACTCTGGGCGTGCATGGAACTCATGTATGCTTGGGTTGGCACATTCATTTTCAGCCATATCACAAAGGAGAATCCATTTCCTCTGTTGAAATGAACGGGGTGGGGGCTTTTAGGCAGGAGAACTCCAAGAGTGCATGAATTCAAAGATTTCCCTTCTTGTCTTACACCCAAGTTGATGTCTTCTTACTTCTTCAGGGGGCTTAAGTTAATGTATCTTTTAAAAGCATGTTCCTTCTCATGGCAGGGGCAGTAGGTTATTCAGCAGACCTACCGATGGCTGATCGACTGCATGGTGAAATGGCAACCTATGTTAATATTCCTACCAGCCCCACATCAAAGAAACAGCTTCATTACATGGAGTTGGAACTTCAGGAACCTAGTACAAGCATAAGAGGTAAATATCTTTGAAAGCAACTGAAGCATGTTTCTGCTGTTTTTGCATAACATTTTAGGCTGTTCCATGGACCAAAAGGGGCTTTTGCAAAGCTACACTGTGGCATGGTCACCTTTTACAGATGCACCAATCACCACTGGTTATTGGGTACTTGTTAGCTCCAATGCACTACTGCTACATGCTTTATTTTTTCTCTTTGATTTCAAGTAGTATACAATCTCCAACTATTTATTTGCTGCTCTGTCTTGAATTTCTTTGCCACTTTCAATGTGTGACAGGGGGCTAGGTCCTGCTGCAATATCCCAGTACTGTCAGGATACCTCTTTTCCAGCTCTGGAATAACTCTCTTTCACAGAACCTCAATATATTGTGGCTAGCGCATCATTCCTTCTATAGGCTGCAGGCTTCTGACACCATAATGATCAACTGACTTTTCGTGTTTGTTTTGAGTACAGGATTACGAGTAAGGTAGAAAACATGCTTTGTTTCAATTAATTTGCACAAGGGTGTAGAGCTGTCTGTCAGCAGTGGGTAGGTGCTCTTGGAAGCCATACTACCCTGGCACAAAGTATTTAGAGAGAATAGCACAGAACTCTTAAGAAGCTCACTGGAGAGTAGCAGAAGTGTTCCCCCTAAGGATATATTGGAGAAGTAATTAGGCAAGTAGGAAGATAACCATTTGAGGACAGAATCACAGTGATCAAGGGAAATGAGGGGGTGATCAACTGTTGACTCTTCTAAATTATCTGTTCATGGAGCATCCTGATTTGGTTGCACAAAACTTACACCCTGAGACCTGCGGGTATAGGGAGGTATACAAATTTAATTAATAATAGTAGTAGTAGTAGTAGTAGTAGTAGTATATATGATACGATATCTTCTTTAAATTCATTATTTGCTTGTGCAGAAGTTATACATCTTCCCATCAGTCAACCATTATCCCACACTTTTTAATGCATTTCCCTGCTACTTTGCTATACGCAAAAAATTGTTTTTTTTAAAGTGTATTTGTTGGGCCCAGAACAACACAGCACTTTAATTGAGCAAACCTTCATTTCTGATATGCAATGAAATCCCTCCTACAGAAGAGTGACATTCTGGATGTGACCCATATCTAAGGGAGCAAAAATGTTGAGGAAACTGAGGACTGAGTAGAGGCCGAGAGATTTGATATGTTTGAATACCAATGGGAAGGAGCCAGAGGAGAGTAGTTTGATAGTGTGCTTTATTTTATTTTTCTGTTTAGTTTTTTTCTGTTTGGTATGTTGTTTTCTATTATTATTTTTAGTTTAATTGGAATTTTATGGTATATATTAGGTTGAAAACCTTTAATAAAATTAATTTTAAAATGATAATGTGGAAAAGAGCACAGTTGATGGCAGCTGGAAGCCAGGAAAACACAGGTTAGGTCAGGATTATAGGGTGGTCAGCTCATCACATGTGGCAGGGAAGAAGGAAGAAAGGTTGGAAGGAAGTAACTGAAGAGAGGAAGGAAAAAGCTCTGGTGGATTCAATTTTGGTATTTAAAAAGTGCATTCCTGCAATAGGGTTCTGCAGCTGCATATCTTCAGAACCTTTTACAACTCCTTTGCTAGGGAGGAAGCAGCAGTTGCTGATACTCATTCGGGCTGGCAGCGTGGAAGACAAAGAGACCAACAGAACCAATGGCTGGCAGACCAAACCAGCTCCAGCTTTTTCTCCATCCCTACAGGGGCAATGCTGAGATTAAGGAGAAGGAAAGTGACAAGTAGTGATACTTCCTGGACTGGTTGGTAGTGCAAAAGCAAACAGGCAGCAACTGATTGTGGGGCAGTGCCCCATCTACCCTAGCAAACTAGTGTCCAGCGGAAAGAGTTGCTCTCCGTCTTCCCATTGGGTATAGAGCAGCCCATCTGGGTCTGCTTCGTGAGAAGGACAAGCATCTTTCCAGCAGGAAAACGATGTGGAAGGAAAGATGGTCCTGAGCAGGAGCACTACTAATGGGGAAGTTGTGGGATGTGAAACACAGAGCAGTCAAGTACAACATCCCTAGAGTGGACATAAAAAGGGGGTGTCTGGACCAGCCAGTCGGAATTTTCTGTTTCCTCCTAGGCTGGGACAGACTTCCTCTACATGTGACCAGAGGTGGGCGTGGCCTCACCTGTGCAGGAACAAAAGCATAGGGCTGGCTGCTATCTCTCTCTCTCTGACTACATTCGTCAAAGAAGCAACATCTGCTTTTAGCCTAAGATGCTCTCTTGGCTTCCAGCCAAGAGAGGACAAAGGGACTATCTCTTTATGGGATAGATTCCAGGTATATTACTTTTGTAACTTAAGTCTGCCTTCTGGGATCCATCTGTGAACAGAATGTGAGTGAGTAAACTCTTTTTATACTTTTATAGAAGACTGTAATGTGTCTATTTCTTTTATGAGGGACTAAAGGGGAAATTACCAGGTATTTTAGAGGCTTTAGCGAGCCTGAGCAAACACATCTGCTGTGCAAGTTTAAAAAGGGGAATGTTACTCTGCTAAATTGTAGAACTTGTTAACACAGGTTGGAAAGGATATAATCAAGCAATATAACCTCTCCTGCATCCCTGATCACTCCCACAGAAGTGCTGATAGCACTGCAACATTATGTTGTAGGTTCCACTTGTTTGTTTGGATTCTGAGCTACAAGAGCTTAACTGTGTCTTGATGCTATGTTTTCCAGTAACAAAGATTATAGCTTTTAAGTTCTGGTGTGGGTATTATATTTTGTGCTGTGTGTGACATTAAACTGAGTATTATTGTATTCTTACCTAATTATCTTAGGTGAAAGTACATGAAGATGTTATAACCATGGCAATGTTTTTCTGCCATAGGGAGTGGATCAACTAAATATGCCCAGATTGACATCACAGCGACAGAGACTGCTCATAAAGTAGGGACACAACATGCTCAGTTCAGAGAAGAGCGTCTGCAAGAGCTGGAACAGAAGAAGAAAGGCTCTTCATAGCTGCCCCTAACATAGTACTTGTAAATGTTTCATGAGTTTATTAATTTAACTAAACGCTGCCATCGTTTTCAGATTTGTACCAGATTCATTCCAATCTATTCATTTCCAATTGGAAAACTGGTAGCATGGGGTGTGTGGGTTTGTGTGTAAAAACATTGGTTGTACACATGTATCATTTACGTTGTAATTTTTTTACTATCTTGACAAATCAGGTATCAAATACAAATGATTTTCAAACTGTGGCATTTAATTTAAAGACATTTGAATGTGTTGTGTGTTAACAAGGATGTACATGTAGCTAAGTATACATTAAATATTGGTCTATACAGCATGTGTATTGACAAGAATGCTGTGTTTTGTTAAGAGTTAAGGTAGCTTTTCATGCTGTTTTTCAAAAGTCAAAGACAGATTTCTCATAAGAATCACTGTTGGAGAACAGATACAGCTTTAAATTTCCAGCCTCTATATTTCTGCTTTTTGGCAACTCTTGAGTTGTATAGGAAACATAATTATTAATTATAATGAAGAAATAAGATATTACCAAACAGTTTCTCTTTAATAGTTGCAGCAGCAACACTATTGCCAGTGCAGGCAAAGCCTATTCGTATGGCAAGTGAAGCTTTGCTCCACTTCCCAGGAAAAGATACACAGGAAAATAGGCTCACACACCTACTTGCTACTTGCCTGACCAAAGGCAGCTGCCACTCTACTGTCCCACTTTGTCTTGGCAGCATTGTAAGGGACAACAGCAAGCCCACATTCTGGGCTTTGAGCTGGTGCCTCAGTGCTGTAGCACACTAGCTCAGTTCTTAAACAAAATCATAATGGTAGAGGCAATGCTGAACAGCAAAGCAACAGCCAATCGCACCTTGAATAAACCAAGCTGCAGTCCGTAATTCACAGTAGAAATTGCAGAATTAAGGCACATCAGCTATGCTGAACATTATGGGTAGTCTTCAGTGGCAACCATGTGCTGATGGAAGGAGTCCATCAGAGGACTGGACCAGGGGTGGGACCAGTGGCAGATCTCCAAAAATGCCACCCTGGACTCTTTTGGGAGATAAATAAAAATTGCCTCCCTCCCCATTCTGCTGGTGGGTTCCTATTATCTGTGGATACACCACCTTTCTTCTTTTTTGGCTTGTTTAGTTGGACTTTTGAAAAACAACATTTATGGCAACCTCATCTCTTGATAAAATAGGTATGCTGTCAATGACTTCCTCTGGGGTTTTTGGGTTTTTTTACAAGTAACTTTTCTACCAAAGCAACACCCTGACTTTCTTTTTTTTATTAGATGTAACTAGTGACTCTGGATTCAGCGGTACCATGTAGAATGAACTGGTATCTCTGCCATCTTCCCCTCCGTCAAATCCAATTTATTATTTACTCTACTGAAACAGGTTAATATATTATTCCTGTCCACATTTCATGACTGTGCCACTTTCTTTGTTTATCTTACTTTGTTTATTTCATGTAGTTTAGCGTTTGGTTCAACATCCTAAGAAACTGTCACATGATTTTATAGAATATTGTAAGGGATAGTTTATGCAGAATCCATGGCCCCTTTTGAAAATAGAGATTTGCATTTTGATTTCCCAAGTTTGCCTCAAAAGGTGGCTGAAACAAAAACTATCACAGGGGTGCTTGATCATGACCTTTGGGTCAACAGTGTGGCTTCCTGTGTTGTTTCCAGAACCTGCTTATGCACAAATCCATCTTCGCCTAGATGGACATTTCTTGCCTTCAGTTTCTGTGGGCCCAAATGAAGTAAGTGTGTCTATCCTTTGTTTTCATTTCATTTAGTTTCAGTGTTTTAAAGGTAAAGGTACCCCTGCCCGTAGGGGCCAGTCTTGCCAGACTCTAGGGTTGTGCGCTCATCTCACTCTATAGGCTGGGAGCCAGCGCTGTCCGTAGACACTTCCGGGTCACGTGGCCAGCGTGACAAGCTGCATCTGGCGAGCCAGCGCAGCACACGGAACGCCGTTTACCTTCCCGCTGGTAAGCGGTCCCTATTTATCTACTTGCACCCGGGGGTGCTTTCGAACTGCTAGGTTGGCAGGCGCTGGGACCGAACGACGGGAGCGCACCCCGCCGCGGGGATTCGAACCGCCGACCATGCGATGGGCAAGTCCTAGGCGCTGAGGTTTTACCCACAGCGCCACCCACGTCCCTGTGTTTTAATTTTTTTAAATTCAATTTAAATTTTTAAAATTTAATTTAATTTAAATTTTTAAATTGTTTTAATTCAGTGTTTTAATTTGTCCCATTTTCTGATTGAGATCATGTCTTACATGTATTTTCCCACTTAATACAACTTTTCCACTGAATACTTAAAATATGGAGGTGCTCTCAAGCAAAGAAGTTGCTATTTTATGAAAAGTGGCACTAATACTACTGACACAATTCAGATATTAGTGCATTGCACTCTGGGCTTTAGCAACTATAACAGTATTCCATAAACAGTATACTTATTTACTCTTGCAAATAAGTAGTCAAAAGAATATTTACCCGAATTCATAACATTTATTGCAAATATAGCTGCAGATACTTAGAGAACAGTGTTCTATCTATTGGAAAGTCAGTAATGTCACTGTACTTTGTATTGAAGGATTGGTACAACTGAGCCTTTAATTCTATAAATGTTTTTATATTCCACTGTAGTCTAATACAATTTACTATTTATAATTTACTGCTGTGTCTTTTTGTATCAAACTGCTATTATTCAAAGTTGTTCCTGGCAATGCAGTGGTTTAAAAAAGAAAGTTAAACAATCTCATAATATTCAAATAATACCCCCTTCTAAGTATAAGAATTGTCCACTTGAGCACTTATCACTATTTTTTGCCTCCAATTGTGCCTGTCAGAGGAGAACTCCCAGGATAGCTACTAAATAGGCAGAATGAGCTAAGCTTCATTTCACACAGCATACTGTAATGTGAAAGAACCATAATTCTGTGATACCACTCAAATTCACATTTGATTGAATCCTTTTTATGACCAGCTTTTGCCTCCATACTACTATACAAAAATTCAAAAACAAGAAGCAGTTTCTCCTTCCAACAAACAGCTCAACTCTGCTGATGGGAAGTTATAACAATTATACATTTTTAAACAGGTACGTTTCTAGCATTTATTTGTAGAGTCTGAGATATGAAGCAAAATACACTTTTGCTTCACTTTTCTTTTCATGTTGTGTGTGGGAAAACTGGCCTGCTCCAGTGTTTTAGATTTCAGTCACCCAGAAAAATTCATGGGGATACCTATGGCTCTCCGTTTATTTCTATTTCACAGTACTTTGACCTTTTCCATAAATGCATTTTCATTTTCCCTTCCCCATTCTGCCATTAAACCCAGTACTGTATACTTTAGATGGTATCTTGTAAGTACACTTAACAATTTTTCAAACCAAGCTCCAGTGTACAGTGGTACCTCTAGTTGCGTTCTGCTCTTGTTATGGACTTTCAGCTTATGAACGCGGCAAACCTGGAAGTGTTTACTTCGGGTTCGCCACGCGCACATGCACAGAAGTGATCTGTGCACCTCGCACATGCGCAGAAGCGGCGCTCTAGTTGCAGACTTTTTGGGGTGCGAATTGCACCCCAAAACAGATAAAGTCCGCAAGTAGAGGTACCACTGTATTCCAACATTGCTCACTAAGGATGACCTCCAATAATTTACCTGGGAGTAAGTTCCATTTAACTCAATGGGACTTTCTTCTGATAAGACATGCATGGAGTTGCACTATAATTGAAAGTTTTCAAACAAAAAATTGTCCTCAGTTTTTATTCATATCTATACATAGTAGAAAGTATTCTATTCTATTTTAAGAACCAACACGATTGTCAGGTTTAAACATATACTGTGATCTTGAACTGGATCTAAAATTTTGAACATAATCTAAATCTAATCTAATAATCTAAATCTAAAATTTTGAACATAATCATTAAACTAGAAGGATGCATATGAGACAATAACAGTACTTAAGCTGGATCATTTTCCAACGTGTATAAAAGGAATGAATTACAGGATTAGCCAAGATATTTACTTGCCAGTGTTTTTTACTGAACCATATGAATGTCTATAAAAGGAATCTCTAAGGGTATTATCCAACTAGTTTGTTCTGTCAGGGCAAGGATTTATACTTGTGCAATGGAACTCACCCTGCTTAAGCCCCATGTACCCTGCACCCTCCCCAGATCTGATCCAGAGGGTTGGGTGGAGCCCAGAACAGATTTAGGGAGCCTTTGCTTGTTTTGATATAGAATCTTGCATGCAAGTCCAGATCTTTTAATCCTGTTAATGTATACCTTTATCATTTTCTCCTTTATTTTGGTATATTTATTCATAATGTAAAAACACAAACAATTTAGAATTACATTCAATTCTTGCTGTTCTCGGTTGCAATCTCTTTGATTCACAAATAATTCAAAGAAAATTCTTTAACGTCTACCGCTAAGTAATATATAGAAATAATTAACTTTCTTCTTCCAAGGGTTTTTACAAAAAGCTATAACTTTAAAGACTGTGGTATTATGATTATTCCCAAAATGTCCTACTTTAATTTATTTAACTACTGGAAATCTAGCTATACTTTTTAAAGAAGCACTGGATCTGATAGCATTAACACCCTATCACCAACATTTAATGTTAACTTTCTTTATTTCTCAGAGGCATCCCTTTAATTAGTTCTTACTGCTATTGCTCAGATTTTAGTACTCTAAATAAAAAATATTGGCGAAAGGGAACAAATCTGTCATGTTCTTCTTTCCAGTAATGTTGTTTCTGACCATCTATTACTTGGAGTAACCCTAGGAATGGGTCTATCATAAATACTTGAAAACTAATTCACAAACTTGAGTTCTCAAAATAAATGTAGTTAATACTGCTTTTTAACAAAGGCTTCTCTACAATATCAAATGCTTTTTGAGCATCCAACATGGTAATTCAGTTTTTTTGCCTTGTTATTAAACTGAAACTAGTAATAGATAATGCCCTTAAATATGTTTCAATATGCTATTTGATGGAAGGTGACATGAAGGCACTGTATTGTAATTCTGAGATAATTATTTCATAGTCGCTTCTGCTTTGCACATAATTTCCCCATGATAAGGCTAAATTGATCTTATACATAATTTTCCTTTTTGTTTCATAATTTAAGTATCTTTCAAAATTTAAGTATCTTTCAAAATTTAAGTATCAAAAGCTAGTATCTGATCTGATGTCATTTCTTAAAATTATTTTTGTCTTTTTCTAACATCTATTTGGTTCTGTTTATACTTGTTGTAATGATCAATAAACTGGATAACTCTTTTCAGTAATAAAAGGGGTGACTAAAATAAAGGCAAATCTCTGGGGCGTATTGCATGGTACAGACACATATTGCATGGAAGGTAAAATAGCACGGATGTACTCTCTGGTTTTATTATTAAAAAAACCCTATGGGGTGCCTAGCACTACGGATGGCAGAGGTTATAAATATTTACTTGAGAAATACATATGTATATGGATACAAATGCAAAGAAATTCATAGACATACATACACAAACACACTTTTGGTCTAAGGTAACTTCCTGTATATGTTCCAGACCTATGATAATGTGTGCTTACTTGCATGAACATGAACTCAACCACATCTACACACAGGCGCATCCCACAAATATCTCTAAATTGTTTTAGCAATTATTGCTGTGGTCACAGCACGCTTCACTAGCCCTCTTGGGGCAGTCTTGCCCCCATGTTGGTCCACAGAGGAGCCCTGGCACACTGGCAAGCACTGCCCCCTAGAGTGCAGAGCTACTCAAACCCAGACCATACTAAAGGAATGGAAGAGGGGATTCTAGTTCTCCCCTCATCCCTAGGAGGCATTCAAGAGACTGAGATAGCGGGGTGGGGGTGGGGTGGCCTATGTGCCAAGGACATGGGCTGGGACAAGGATGAGTAGGCTTGACAGAATGGCAGGAGGAAAGATACAAAGGTAGGAGTGGGTGAAGCAAACAAAAGAATGACTTGGTACCATCTGCAGATTTCAGATAGATGCTCCTACTTTCCTCCCTAAGGTGACTAATGAAAATATTTCAAAAATAGAACTAACAATTGTTCTCTCAGAGATCATCCGCTCCTTTCTTATCTCTGACTTAATAGTATGCCTTTTAGCACTAGCTTCACACTTTAACCAGTTACTCATGCTGCAGGCCCTGAACTGAAATCTGCCTTTTTTCATTTCTCATCTCGCATGTCATGAACACTTCACTGACACAACTGAAATTTAATGACTCTCCACCTCTTATATTCCTCATATGCTGTATCTTTGACTTGCCAGAATATTTATCTGCATAACTCTTAAAGAATAAAACTGGTGGGTTTTTTTGGGGGGGTTGCATATGTGAAAACAACTAGTGATGGTGCTGAAGTCTGGAACTGGGGAGTGCAAAAAGCAACAACTCCCCCAGTTCAAAAAACAAAACCCAAGTTCCATCTTAATCTAATGCATGGGCCTTGTTTGGATTCAGACTGGCACAAGCCTTTCCCATTCCAGTCCAAATTTACAAGGTGGCTGCCTTAATATATTGCATAAAAGATCCATGGGAAAGCTAATTCCCATTGGTTCTGATGTCCAAGCTAGCACAATCTTCAAGACCCATGGGAACTACATTTCCCATGTTTTCTTACACCTGGGATGCTTCTGGGCATCACTTGGACAGTATCACGAGTGTGGTACCAGGAGATTTAGTTCCTAATGATTCCTCTAAGATGTCAATCTATGAGAACTACAGTGGTATCTCAGGTTAAGAACTTAATTCTTTCTGGAGGTCCGTTCTCAACCTGAAACTGTTCTTAACCTGAAGCACTACTTTAGCTAATGGGGCCTCTCGCTGCCGCCGCACTGCTGCTGCACGATTTCTGTTCTCAACCTGAAGCAAAGTTCTTAACCCGAGGTACTATTTCTGGGTTAGCAGAGTCTGTAACCTGAAGTGTATGGAACCTGAAGCGTATGGAACCCGAGGTACCACTGTATATTTATTCAAGATTCTGCCAATAGGCTGAAGGTCCATTGAAGATGCTGCTCCCAGATAAATTACGGGGAAGGAAAAGGAGCTGGGGTGAGGCTTTAAGGCCTCATTACATCCACAGCAATATAATCAGGTGTGTGCTGAAGCTATCACTCTAGATGGGACTTAGCGGATATTAACTTATTTTGGGCCCATGTTGAATCAAGCCGAGATTAACCTATTTGAAGCAAGCCCATTCCTGGCGAAGATCACCATCCATTTCTAATTATGTCACATTTCATCCTGCTGCAGATGTCTGAAAATAATGGACAAAAGTAAGAGGAACTGAAGCATCCCCTCCAAGTCTCCTGATTTTTCCAGGGGCAGTCTCATAATTATGAAGGCCATTCCGGCTTCTGGTTTCATCCTGGAATGTCCCTATTTCTGTCGCCAGCGCTGAGCTTGGGGAGGAAGATGAGCCAGCGCTTGTCCCAAGCAGTGGCGGCTGCAGTGGTGCGGGAGCATCCTGCTGGCCTCCTTCCGTCAACTCATAGCAGCTGCTGGAGAGCTGGTGAGGAGGAGGCGAGGTTGCCACCACCATGTCCCAACCTCGCATGATACGCTGACTGAGGGGCAGGCATAGGACAGGGCCGCCCTGGGCTGGAAGAAACGGGGAGCAGAGCAGAGCAGAGCACAAAGAGCCTTGATTTTATTTTTTAATGCTTTGTGCATCCACATCTAACCTTGCCCCTTTCTAAAATTAATTTATTGGTGTGTGTTTTTCTTTTTGTACATCAAAGGTAAAGGGACCCCAGACCATTAGGTCCAGTTGTGGCCAACTCTGGGGTTGTGGCGCTCATCTTGTTTTATTGGCCGAGGGAGCCGGCGTACAGCTTCCAAGTCATGTGGCCAGCATGACTAAGCCGCTTCTGGCGAACCAGAACAGCGCACGGAAACGCCGTTTACCTTCTTGCCAGAGCAGTACCAGTTTATCTACTTGCACTTTGACGTGCTTTCAAACTGCTAGGTTGGCAGGAGCAGGGACAGAGCAACGGGAGCTCACCCCATCGCGGGGATTCGAACCGCCGACCTTCTGATCAGCAAGCCCTAGGCTCTGTGGTTTAAGCCACAGCGCCACCCGTGTCCCTTTTTGTACATCTACCAAAGAGTAAAACACAATAACATTGCAATTAAGGGGTTTTCTAAGGATGGTGGAGGGCATATGTGCTGTGTCCTATTAGTGTGTACTCACCCTTCTTCTGATAGGAAATGCTCTGCAGCAGGGGACAACGTCAAAAAATCGGCGGTTGAGGAGAGTCAGTAGATGAGGAATGAGAAATGTCCCTATTTTCACCTGAGGGATGCTGGGGGGGGGGTATACTGAAGTCAAAAGAAGAGAAATGGTTCAAGTGCGTTTTTCCTGTCTCCATAATAGTGTTATTTTTCAGGGAATGTCTGTCACAGATACTTTGAGCTACTCTGTAAAATTCTGGTGAAAAACACAGCAGCATTGATGAGGCAACCTTCACGTTCTTCCGCTTCAGCATCTAGAATCCTGCAACTGGAAAAGGCGTTCATCCAGCTCAACCCCTCCAGGGCTTAATGCAGGAAATGTAGAGCTGGAGCAGTCCCAAGAGATGGCCTGCCTGCCTCTTTTATTGACATTTGTAAGGCAGTATAACATTTGAAAGTTTCAGTCGTGGTAAATGATTCCACATTAGATTCAACTTTTGATAAAAAATTGTCATTCGGAAATAAATCCCATGCAATAAATCCTTATATGCATGGGATTTGAACAAGTGAAGGACGGTTGACAAAAATACATTGGGGGTGTGTGTTGGTTTAGCTCCTATTGCACAGAGGAAAGGTGTAAGGCCTTTGGGAGCACAGGAGAGGACAGGTCTTGTTCCAGAGAGTTTCTCTTTGCTAATAAGTTCTTAGCTTGTGTTTCCATGCCACTTATGCAATAACAGTGATAATGAGCTTACCTACAAGCTAAAGGTTTGTTTTGTCTGCCCCCTAAGCTCTTTGAGATTTAGAGCAATTGCTCTCTTTGTTCTCACTTTCTATCAGAAGACTGAGCATTCTGAAATCTCCTGCTTTCTGTCAGCAGTTTTCTAAATTAATTAATTTTTAAATCCTGACCAGTAGCATAACCTGATTGCACATATACTGTTGTGAATTAGTGACATTTTTGTCCACCCAAAAGGCTGCCATATGATGTTCCATACACCAGATGGGCAAACTTAGGGACTGAAATATTCAGGAATCTGCACAGGACCATGTAAGGAGAAAGGTGCAATGACAGGAAAAGAAACCAGAACTTTCTATTCCCTTCTTGTCTTTCCCCTGGAATGAATCTTCTTTTTCTTTTGTTTCTTGCAAAATGAAGAGTTCTGGAAAACTCACAAATCTCAAGCAGCCATTAAATACCGTTACAGGAGTCTATGACACTCATCGTGTATCTTTAAAGCTGTCTGTGACCTACTTTGCTGTGTTCATACATACGAACCTGGGGGCTTCATAACCCCAACACTACAACCTTTATCTTTCTCCTGCAAACTTTGCAGCTTCTTGCAACTTGGCCAAAATAACTTGAGTTGTACTCAGATGTAAAAAGACTTTACAATTCCTTGTTCATTATATCAGAATAATACTGTTTCTCAGGTTAACCAGTAATCCCAAATGAACAACACCTTATGTCTTGAGCATATACTATTGTTGCTGCCACCTTTCTCTCTGTCACTGGCCCTCAGGCTTGCAGCCGGAAGTAATTCAGACGTCAGGCACCATACATGCCATGCTACAGCTCCCTTGGACCAAGGTCAGGGGTGAGGAGCCACCTTCTCATTGGCTAAGCAGCAGGAGAGCTCCTATGCTGAGAGACTTGTGCTTCCAGGGAGATGGGGGCAAAACCACCTCCACCCAGGGTGGGGAGGGCATTGATCAAAGAACTAGCCCACTTGGGAGGTAATCAAACAACCCATCCAGTGGGGCTGAGCCTGCTTATCTTAAAAACGTGCTGTTGCAAATCAAATGTGGAAATAAATTAGTCTGCGTGTAGTCCAGACTGCAATTTTGTATGTCAACAAAAACCTAAAGTGGTTTGAGTGATGGCATACAAACGAAACCAGAGTCTTATGATAAACTGCTCACAGGGCTGGTTCACTTCAAGCCAATCTGGAGACTGGGTTGAAAACAAGCTGACTCCATGCAGGTTCACTTGAGGAAATAGGTGGGCGCTAGACTTCTCACAAAGAGCAATTGGAGGGGTGAGGCAGCTGACAGGAGGCTTTTCATACGGGGCTGAAGTGTGGTGACCTGCTTTTCATCTTGCACAGCTTTGCAGTTCACCTTAGGGACCACACAGGAGACATAGTGCGATGCTCCTGTCACTCGGTTTTGAACTGCAGCAGACTGCAGTCTTGGAAGGACCGTGCGACCTCAACTGATCTGGGCAATCAATCAGTATTTTGGATCAGACATTACATAATCTGTTTTCTTCTGCTGGTGTCTTTTTCACACAAAATACATGAAGAAGACGACTAAGGAATATATTTTCTGTCTCTTTAGAGAAGCTTTTATAAACACTTAGGAGTGTCACACTTTTAAAGCAGAGTATTTTAAAATGCACCCTCCCACCCAAACCCTGCCAATCTTTGTCACTGTTAACTATATCACAATTTTAAATGTCTTGTGTATTAAAGCTACTCTTCATCTCTGGCATTAGTACAAGAGCACTGACTGCTACAGTAGGCAGGAAGCATCGAATGGCCACTGGTTGCCATCCCTGCTATTGGCAAAAAGCATAGCAATTGCCAGTAGCAGAGGGAAAGCCCAAGGACCGTATAACTCACTCCCCTCCCTCCTGTCCGTAGGTGACTATACCAGTTGCCAGGTTCTCTTGCCAGACTAAGGAAGGGTGCCTCTCCCTTCTTGTGGAGGTTAATACTGGTCAAAATGAACATGTCTCCCCATCAAGAATTCCAAAGGTTGGAAAGTATGGGGATTTGCCAGGACCCAAGACTGGCTTCAACAGCCAATTTCACATACAAGAGGGTCAGAGCAGAGGCAGTGAGAGAGAATTCTCCATTTGCATAGCCTGAGGGATCTTTTAAAATCCTGGAGGTGGCCGTGAGCATGCCAGACCAACCTAAATTTAAATAATGACCGAACACAGGCACAGATAATAAGTAGCGGGCTGGAATTAGATTGAAAATAAATATCAGGCTGGGTACAATATGGGTCAGTGCTGAGTGGTCCCAAATACATTCATTATACTACCTAGGTGGAGAGCACAACTGTTGAATTATTGGTAGGGTATGGAGTGGGACTTCATTTTCAGTATGATCAGTCCAAGTGTTAGGGGATTTTACTTTTGTTTTATAAAATCCCACATGGACTCATGGTTATAGGAGAAAGGAATCCAGGTTCATAACCTTGTTAACATTTACATCCTTCAGACCAAATGCTGGGATGATAAAGGACCGTTATACTACCGCAGAAGACCTTGTATCACTGCATTAACCTTATCAGATTTTTGTAGGAAGCATGCAGACCAGCTAATAAAAGTATGAATCATGCAAGTCCTGGGGGTGTAGGTTCTCCTCTGAGTATAACATTTCGTGAATTTCTGTTTCTCTGCCATGTGCAGGCTGTCCCTGTGGTACAACGATGTCAGTGAGTTGACTTCCCGATGAGAACCTGAAAAGGCACATTTACAAAGCATGCAGCTAAAAGGTTTAAGAGTCCATTTGGTCACTGGCTACATGTGCATGTACCAAGGGACATAGAAACACTGGAGTCAGGAAAACTTTGTTCCTCAGGCAAGGCCCCAGCCCAAACAGGACACCATTTATGGCCCTGTCCTATTGTAGCAGGAACCCCCCCCACCCCAATCATTCTGTTTGTACAAACTTCACACACACACACACTCACACACTACATACGCCACATTTCTGTTATAAATTCATAGAAAATCAACCATACATCGGATTTGCACTGTTCCATTTTATTTTACTCCATATGACAAGAACTATCAAAGAGGGGTGGCTTGTTCCTGGTCAGCCATAATCTCTTCACCGTCTCAGCACATCCACAGGAGCCCTGCCCAGTTGCTATGCCAACCCTGATGATCCCAGACAGAAGACAATCAAGATCACAAAGAACTTGCATATGGGAGTGGATTCAGCATGGACTGAAACAAAGGACAATGATCAGATCTTCCCTCTGGGGGCAGGAAACTGCAAACTCCCCTTTGTCTCCTGGAAGTGACTCATGGGGAGGGGGGAAAGGAGGAACTAGCCAGGTGACAAGACACTCAGGTTACCACCAACTCCTCCCTCAACCCCTCCTTTCTGTAATGTATGCATGATGTTTCTGGGGGTGGGCTTGACCTAGAGGAGGGGAATTTCAAAAAGTTTTTATAAGACCTTGCACACTATTTTTCTGGGTCTTTCCTCTCTCTTGCAAGTGAGGGGAACACCCTGTTGCAATAGTTCAATAAAGGCCAAGCCTACAGGCTGCTGTTTTGCTCCAAGTTATCCTGGTTGGTGTCTTTACTTTTTGTCCAAGGGAGCCCTCGGATTTTTCCGGTAACACTATGCAGAAGGGTCCAATGACCTGACCTGAGTAAGCAGGACCAGATCAGGTTCTGAGAAGGCTTCCTTATCAGCCTGGGAAAGAACTGGTGCTGCAGTTCTGATAGCTCACTACACGGGACAGCCACACACACCAGTGGAAAGGTCCCTGGTATCTCCTGACATCTTACAAGAGCTGTATCATACCATACCCCTCAGCACTTCTCCAATGAAAATAGGGGTGTCCATTCCATAATGACAAATTTTACTCTTTATACCCCACACATCTTACTGGGTTGCCCCAGCCATTCTGGGCAGGTTCCAACATATATAAAAACATAATTAAACATTGAAAAACTTCCCTATAGAGGATTGCCTTCAGACGGCTCAGGGGTCAGATAACTCCATACCCTCCAACATTTCACCAATGAAAAAAGGGACGTCCTAAGGAAAAATTGGACATTTTGGGGTCAAATCAGAAACCGGGATGGCTTCTCTAAATCAGGGACATTCCTGGGAAATAGGGAAACTTGGAGGGTCTGCAGCACTAGCTTCTGAATCATTTCCAGGCACAACTGAAACTGCTGGTTGTTACTGTTAAAGCTCTAAATGGCCTGGGTTCAGGAACGTTCTGCCAGTATGAGCCTGCTCAGTCCTTAAGATCTGCAGGAGATCTCTTACCTCTCTTACCTCCTTGGATTAGTTGAGGTGTGGCTGGTGAGAAATGTTGCCCACATTATACATTTCAGTGCAATTTTAATGCTACAATAACTAGAACTTTAGGAATTTTACAACTTACATGAGTCCACATATTTGCAGTCGTTCCCTCTGTAAAACAGATCTCACACTCAAACACCTCCCCTTAAAAGAACTTAACACAAGACATTGTCATTTCATCTTGTCTCTGTAGCACATTAGCACATCAATCACGAGGGGCATTCCAGGTTTGACTTGGTGTTTCCTTTTCCTTCTCATTATATCCCTGCAGTCTCAAAGCAGAAAAATATTTGAGATCCCTGTATAGAAGGTGTTGCTCACCAATCAGATTGATTCCATACCGTCCTTGAAATCATTCTTTTCTTCTAACAATACTGAGAAGATTTAGAGACATCTGTTTCCATGGTGACTGGAGGTGCCCATATAAAATACCATGGAGCTTAGAGCATGTTGACTGCTGTTGTCTCCATAGTAACAGAAGATCCAACTATTTCTCCTCCACACAACTGCTGCAGAAACTTTTGCTGATGTGTCTGTGTGTGTAGAGGGACCTTAAAGTCCACGGGCTTCAACGGGACTTTAAGCAATCCAATTTTGGAAAGATTCAAGGCCTTCATAGACGTTACTTGGGAGTTGAAACTATACATGGATAACATGAGTGAAGCTGTGCTGCTGCTCCACCTTTTATAACATGCACACTGATGGATCTGGCCTCTCAATGCAGGGGGCCTACTTGCATTCGGATGCGTATGTGTTGGTGTTCTGTGTTGTCAGGACCTCTGCACAGTTGGGGATTTTGAATGTGGTGGAATGCATTTTGTGGAAGAAAATATTCACAAAATGCCTGCACTCCTTTTGGCTCAGCCGGTTTAGTTAAATATCCAAAAATCAGACTGATGGGGAGCAAGTGTGGTGAACCTGTAGCATTCCACCTCTTGTCGGACTCCCACTGCCATCGTCCCTAATCACAGGTTCTCCATCCATGACTCTCTAACATTAGCTTATGCTTTGTTACTGTCATTTCAATTAATCAAGTACCTGACAAAAGGCTCAATACTCAATATATATAAGTTTATAGTAATAACAATTATTTTTGGAAAAAATATTACTTACTTGCATACAGGACTATTGCATAAACTTTACATTAAAAATAGAGATGGAGTACTTAGGGAGGGGAAAGAAATTCCATTTGGTTCACACTTAATAGGCAAACTTAATTCACAGTTCTCTGAATTTTAAAGTGCAATTCTCCAGCCAAATAATGTGTACAAAAATTCACATAGCAGGGTAAAAGTGGGCATCAAAATGCATCTATTAGTTAAAGCAACATACAAAAATGCATTATATTAGGGGGAAATTGTTTGCAAAAAAAATTGTACATTTGGCAAATTTGCATTAAAATGTGTATATTGGGAGAAATGCACACTAAAATGCTGGTGAACATTATATATATATATATATATATATATATAGAGAGAGAGAGAGAGAGAGAGAGAGAGAGAGAGAGAGAGAGAAACTACATGGAGAACTGAATTTAAGATTGGTAGATTGGTGTAATGAGAAACTGAAACTGTTAGATTCTCCCATCCTTAGAGGTCATTCTCCCCCTTCACAAAACCTTTTTCACCCATGAAAATGCAAGAGAATTTATGCCAACATTTAGGAGAGTGGGCAAGTGTTACTACCTGAGCTGTTCATGGCCCAGGAGCTTCCTTGCTTCTTCTTCATAGACCCCTCTGGGAAGCCATCTCCAGTCCCAAAAGCCCTGCGAATAATGCTATGTCATGGTGTAGAGTTTTTTCCATGGCAAATACTATTTAAACTATCTTAAAAACTGTTGACCATCTGTCTTCTGCTAGTCTTTCAGAATGGAATCCTTCTCAACTATTAGGAGCCTAGAAGAAGTGGTTTTCATTTTAGAACTTCTTTTCCTATAGTTTGACCGTCTAGGTGCACACTTACTTTTAAAAGAATAAAAATATATGGATGTAAGAACTGCAAACTCTGGAGAAACTGGGGCCATTTATTCCCCTAAGCCACACATTTTATGATGCTGCTCTATTTATTGTTTGTAGAACAGAGACACTCTACTCAATTATTCATTTCTGTCATCAATTATCTTTTGAAATGTCTGAAGTTGCAAAAATATATTGTCTAGACTTGTAAAGGATGCAGCACCAAATATATGTGATTTATGCTGTGGTGTATTACACTGAGCTGATTTACAATGTAGCATTTCCTTAATCCAAGGAATGAAAAATGATTTATGCTAAAACCAAAGTGTTAAGCTATAGCAGAAGGTATCTACATTTGCTACAGAAAATCATGATCTGTTTGCTGGTCATTTGCTATGGAGAGCCAGGATACCATGTGATGGTTATAATTCATAGCATCAGCACGTCATGCGGAGAGTCCCCACAGCTAATAGCACAATATACTTCCCTATCAGTGCAGTGTCAAAAAAACACTTCATTGTAATTATAATAATGATAATTAAAGCAAGGATCCTGGAAAATTAATAGGGGAGGGCTTGCGGTATTTTTCTGTGAGGTCTGCGCTGGGGCCTGCTGAGTTCTGTAAGTGACAGGTACAGTGGTACCTCGGGTTACAGATGCTTCAGGTTACAGACTCTGCTAACCCAGAAATAGTACCTCGGGTTAAGAACTTTGCTTTAAGAACAGAACTTTATTTAAGAACAGAAATCGTGCTCCGGCAGCACGGCGGCAGTGGGAGGCCCCATTAGCTAAAGTCCTCAGGTTAAGAACAGTTTCAGGTTAAGAATGGACCTCCAGAATGAATTAAGTTCTTAACCCGAGGTACCACTGTACTACTATCCAGTGCTATTCATTCTGCTCAGTAGTGAACCACCTGCCATCGCCATGTGTTGCTTTTTCCTCTGGAGAGTGGCAGGAATCATTCTGTACACTGTACTTTCCACAGCCTCCTCAGTGTATTCTGAGGTCTCCAGCTCCTGTCCTTGCTCCTCTGGCCCAGAATTGGTGTCTGAGGTGAGGGAATCATGTTTGCAGCTCCTGACAGTCCTGCTTGTGTGTGTTATGATTCTCCAGGGGTTCATCTCCTGCAATGGGCAATCTTCTTCTTCTCGGGGGTGGGCGGAGGTGGGCAGCCTTTCTGCTTTGCTGTTCCAGGATAGTCCGCTTCATCGTTGCAATTCCTCATTTTGCTTCAAAGTGAGGCTAGGCAAGCCTCAATTTGCTGTACCTTCTCTTCCAGCAAGGCAAACAACTTGCACTTGCTGCAGGTGTAATTTTGCACATTCTCAGGAAGACAAACATGACACAGGTGTTGCAGGTCACTGCCCCAAATCCCTCAGCCCCCCCCATGTCTCTTGGTCCTATGTACAGCATGAGGCAGCACTCCAGGCCTCCTCCTCCAAATGCCCTCACATTTCTCAGGGAAAAGCTCCCCCCAAGTTCCTCTGAAGAAAGGGAAGGCAACTGAATCTTGCTCATAGAGACATGGTGGATGAGCACCAGACCCTGGTTGCTCACAAACCAGTTTTCCTGAAATGCTTTCTGCTGACTTCTGCTGACTGCTACTGTGCAGTGAAGCTTTCCACAAAGGTGAAGCCTGCTTTCGGATAGATAGCAGAAGAAAAGGTAGACTCTACCTGGTAGTGCTACTTCTATGGAGCTCTAGAGTGAACAAGTTTCCTGTTACCTTCATTTTTGAGGAAAGATGCATGCTGCGTTGGAGATGTAACAAAGCTACCCCCATTGATGTGAACTGGAAAGCCTCTCTTTATGTGCAGCTCAGTGTAAGCGTTTGTGAGTACTGCATCTCCTTCTGCATTTGCAAATGCTGGGATCCAGGTTACTGTCTCCAGGTTACTAATTCACATCCTCTCGGCACATGAAAGGGGTTTCAATGACTCAAAAGCTCTTCTTCTTCTTCTTCTTCAAACTTATTTAAGAGTTGAGAACAAAATGAAGCCCCCAGATTCATCTCATGAGTTAAAATGGATTTTAAAGCAGGTAATCATATCCCTGATTAATTTTCTGTGTCACTCAGTGCCCTAAGGAAATGGATTAAGCTATGTGCTGCATTGAAACAAATTCAGTCTAAAAGCACCTTAAAGAAGTCAGTGGAATTTTGATCTGAACTGGAACAAACAGGCTGTAAGAATGTCTGCCAGTCGCACAGCGCATGATGCCCTCTGGAACTCTGGGGATTTACTTCCCAGGTTCTTCAACAAAGTCCCACAAAACCTCCCTAAGCAAATACAGTGGTGGTGGGAGAACACTGTCTCACTAGAGCTTTGATTATTAATTCCCACAGGTTATTTATGCAGTGTGAGAACCGCATTACAAATCCATTATCTCATCTAGCCTCGCAAGAACTCCAACTGGCTGTTCCATGGAAGGAGAATTGAAACTGACAAAGTGGGACATGTCTTGCATGCAGAATTTTCTACCTGTTCTGGAACACAAGTGGGCTTCCAAATCTATGTTCAATCTATATTCAACTTGCAGTATTCTGATCACACTGCTTGTTAACAAAGATGTGGGGAGGAGGGGCAAAGATCCTAAGGCAGCTGCTCAAATCTGAAATTGCTGGCATTTGATCCATCACATTTTCCATGTGTTCTGCACCAATGCTTTCACCATGGAGTGGTTTTGCTTGTCTTTCTTTGGAAAAGGCCAATGAATTTGGCTTATACAACTACATTTTGCCTCAAATAGTCCCCTTCCCCTGATCCTGCTCACAGCCCGCTGCCACTTGCTACCCTTTCACTTGTGGGGTATCCAGAAAGAGCAGTCAAGTCCAGCATTTCCTGTTTGCTAGAATGGGCAGCCAGCAGAATGTGGATCCAACAGGGAGAACTTCCTGTTAAACCTGCCGGAGCCACGCCCCCTATGGGTGCAGCCAGGAAGAGATGGGTGTAACTTATATAAAAGGGCTGGTCATGCCGCCATCTTTCTTACTCCAGGCACAGGCAAACTCGGCCTGCCAGATGTTTTGGGACTACAACTCCCATGATCCCTAGCTAACAGTGGTCAGGAATGATGGGAATTGTAGTACCCCAAAACATCTGGAGGGCCGAGTTTGCCTATGCCTGCTCTAGTCCATCTTGTCACTGCAATCTCTACAGAGATGTGGCTAGTTCTCAAGCCTGAGGTCTGACTCAGATTCCATTGTTCACACACAAACACACACACAAAATGTACCTATGACTGCAACATAAGCCTGCCTCCAGATTGCTACTGAATGTGAACTGCGAGTAAACTATTTTCTTCTTAGAAGACTGTTGGTGTGCTGTTATTGATTTTAAGTGGGATAAAAGAGGGAAATACCAGGGAAATCCAGGCTGCACCAAGGCATCCTGGATTGCTTCATCATCAAGGCTGTGGCCAGCTGAATCAACAGCTTCCTTGAAGCCTAGTTTCACCCCTGATCCACATACGGTAAATCCTTCACCTTGTGCATCCACCAGCCCTTCCGCCTCCCCAGCTTTGCTAAGGAAGGAGCTGGGGAGCCCTTTCCAGCCCTTGAGAGGCCTGTCCCTTGCGCTGCTCTCAAGGATGCATTCAGAACAGGTCCATCTGCGCACCCTCGACAGTTGCCTGGAAAGCATCCAAGCCACACAACGTCCCAGGCCAACTTCCCTGCTCGGTTGCCCGGGGACCTCGCTGCTCTCCGCAGCACCAGCGGAAACAGGCCGGGCGGGGCAGCAGCTAACTGACGGGGCCTCCCTTCTGGTTTCCAGCTGGGCAGCTTCTCGGTGCTGCCGTCGCGTTTCTCTCCCCCCCCCCCCCACTCTTGGTCAGCTGGATGAGAAAGCGAAGGCCTTACAAGTCAGCCAGCCCCGCGGGCGCGCCCTTGCGGGGGGGGCAGGGTTTCTCTCCGGGGTCTCCTCCTCCGCCACCTGCAGGTCCCGCCTGCTTTCCTCCGGGGAGCCTCCGCCATCCCTACGGCGAGGCTGCTGCCCTCGAGCGCGGCTCCCGGGCGCGCTTTCTCCCGCGCTTCTCCCGCCCACTCGCCCGCCCCGCGAGGGCCAGGACAGGGGGGGCGCGTCCATGCTGGGCAGGAGCGCGCTCCGGGGAGCCCCTGCGACGGAGGGAGGGCGCGGCGGGCGCCGTCGGGCTCCTCGGCCGCCCCTCCCGTCTGGCGCACGTGAGGGAGCGTGCCTGGCCGCCGCCGCCGCCGCTACTGGGCATGCTCGAGGCAGCGTGGGGCGCCGTCCGCAGCAGCCGGCAGTGCGCTGGGCGCCCGGGAGAGAGGCGCCGGCCGGCGGGAGGAGCGAGCGCGGCTCCGGGGGCCCGGCCAGCAGCCCGCGCCACGCCGCCTCTCCCGCCCCAGGAGCGCCGCGCGCCCGGAGGAGCAGAGGGCGAGGGAGTCCCCGCCTGCCGGGGCGCGCAGGCAGGCAGGCAGGCAGGCAAGCGCCGCTGCTCCGGGAAGGGGTCCGGGGGCGCCCCCTTCTCCCCGGGATGGCGGGGCCGGCGGGGGGAGCGCGCGCCGGCCGGGCTAAGGTGGGGAGCCAGCGGGGGGTGGCGGCGGCGGCGGCGTCTCCCTAGTGCCGCGCCCGCCTCGCCCGGGCCATGGAGGCTCCCCCCAACAGCAGCGCGACCCCCCTCAACGGCTCCCTGGGGGCGCCGCTCTCGCCCCCCCCCGCCTACTCCCCGGGCGCCGTGGCCGGCCTGGCCGCCGTGGTGGGCTTCCTCATCGTCTTCACCATCGTGGGCAACGTGCTGGTGGTGATCGCGGTGCTGACCAGCCGCGCCCTGCGCGCCCCGCAGAACCTCTTCCTGGTCTCGCTGGCCAGCGCCGACATCCTGGTGGCCGCCCTGGTGATGCCCTTCTCGCTGGCCAACGAGCTGATGGGCGCCTGGCACTTCGGCAAGGCCTGGTGCAACATCTACCTGGCGCTGGACGTCCTCTTCTGCACCTCCTCCATCGTGCACCTGTGCGCCATCAGCCTGGACAGGTACTGGTCGGTCACGCAGGCGGTGGAGTACAACCAGAAGCGGACCCCGCGGCGCATCAAGGGCATCATCCTGCTGGTCTGGCTCCTCTCGGCGCTCATCTCCTCGCCGCCGCTGGTCTCCAAGTACTGGCAGCCCCCCGGCCAGGCGCCCGCCACGTGCCAGCTCAACGACGAGACCTGGTACATCCTCTCCTCCTGCGTCGGCTCCTTCTTCGCGCCCTGCCTCATCATGGTGCTGGTCTACGTGCGCATCTACCGCGTGGCCAAGCTCAGGACCAGGACGCTCTCCGAGAAGCGGCCCGGGCCCGACGGCGCGCCCCAGGCCGAGAACGGCGCGCCCCGCTCCGTCGGCGGCCGGGGCTTCATGTCGCTGCGCTCTCCGCCCCGGGAGAAGGGCCCGTGGCCCGGCGCGCGCTGGGAGGAGGCGGCGGAGCTGCAGGACGTGGAGCTGGACGAGAGCAGCACCCTGGAGAGCCGGAGGCGGCGGAGCCGGGACGGGGCGCGGGCCAAGCGGCCCCTGGCGTCGGCGTCGTGCAAGGCGGCGTCGAGCGGGCGCCTGTCGCGCTCCAGCAGCCGCTCGCTGGAGTTCTTCTCGTCGCACCGGCGGCGGCAGCGCGCGGGCAGCGTGGGCCCCAAGGCGGCGGCCAGCCAGGCGCGCGAGAAGCGCTTCACCTTCGTGCTGGCGGTGGTGATGGGCGTCTTCGTGGTGTGCTGGTCGCCCTTCTTCTTCAGCTACAGCCTGTACGGCATCTGCCGCGAGGCCTGCGAGGTCCCCGAGGCGCTCTTCAAGTTCTTCTTCTGGATCGGCTACTGCAACAGCTCCCTCAACCCCGTCATCTACACCATCTTCAACCAGGACTTCCGCAGGTCCTTCAAGCACATTCTCTTCGGGAGGACCAGGAGGAGGAGGAGGGAGAGGAAGCTGCCCTTCTTGCACTGACTCCGGGGGGCAGGAAAGGGCTCCCCTGGCCTCTGCACAAAGAGGGGGCCAGAACTTGGTCTTCAGGGCTGGATTTGCCCCAAGACGGAGCCTGGCTTTACTGGAGGAGGAGAAGAGGGGGAAAGGAGCGAGCCTGCGCTCCCTGTCAGGCATTGACAGTCTTTTATACCTGAAATGATTTATATCCTGCTAAAGGAGAATATTAACTTTTCTTTTTCTAAATAAATGTTTCTAATCAGTTGTAAACCTTGCTGAATTGTGGTTTTACACTGAGGTGACCTTTCTCTTCCCTGCTGAGTGATTCCCTAAGGGGCTGGGAATGAACATGGCCTTCCAGATGTTGCTGTGCTCCAGCTCCCACTGTTCTCCACCAGCATGAACAGCAGTCAGGGAAGAGGGGAATTGTAGCCCAGCAATGTCTGGAGCGCCACAGGTTCCCACATCTCTGTGCCAGAATCTACTTTGTATCTCCCACCCCCATAGGGAGGGCTGAGGGGCTTCTAGCCACAGAGCAGATTTCCTTATAGATGCCTTTCCCACAGAATGTGATGGTATGCCTGATTTCAGGTGAAATTGGGTTTCCAGAGACTTGGCGTCTTGTGACAAACTATTTCTTTAAAAAAGAAACAACACCCAACAACAGTCATTTTAATAACCAAAACCAATTAAGGTGCCCTTGTTCTGCTTGTCTGTTGGTTGGTTGGTTGGTTATTTATTTGTATACAGCTTAAAATTTCTAATCCGTTTTACAAGTGACAAACTATTTTCTCAGATAATTTATAAATTTTCTTAACTACCAAAGAGTACACAGAGAAGGTACTCTCAGCCCAGCCATTAATAGCTAAACCATTTCCAGGAGGATTTCAGAGGCTTGCTCTCTCACCCACAATATACTGTGGCAAAAGGTCTGTAAATTGAAGGGGAAACCTGCTAGATTATATTAGGCATATCACTTCTTCCGAAGAGAGAAGAACAAATCTGTCTTCAGGCCTTTCCATAGTAAACAACTCTTTCAGATTTGACTAAACTTAATTGAATAAGGCTGGCATCTTGAGCTGCCCAAATCAAATCTATCCTTGAGCCAGATCTATATTGCTTCTCAGTTTCTCCTCTGAAATAAATGGATTTCTGCTATAGCTGTTCTGCTTCCTTGGGCAGTGCGCTGTTCTTCCCCCACCTGTCCTTGTAGCACCCACCTGATTTCCATAAACATATTGTTGCCTTGCACTCAACCCTGCCCAGCTTACCTCAGTACAGCCTTTTTCTTTATCCATGAAGAAGCACGAAGACTTTGCTACAACCCACTTCCCGCTTCTCTCCTTCCTCAGAATGGGCCAAAAATTATATGGACAAGAAGGCTCCACTATGATGGAGCGAATGAAGTTATGGGGAATCAGAGGGGAAAGGAAATAGAATTGTAGAAGTGGAAAGGACCCCGAGAGACATCTAGTCCAATTCCCTGCAATGCAATAATCCTGGATGGGCTCAAACAACCAATCTTCTGGTTAAGAGCCAGACGCGCTGACCCATTGCACCACAGGAGGCCTCAAATACAAAGTTGTATAGGTCCAGGCTGCTGATCCTCTCCACTTACTGAGCACCTCAGAAAGGGGATAGCAGTGGCGTAGCGTGGGTTGTCAGCACCCGGGGCAAGGCAAGTAATTTGCGCCCCCTAACCCATGGATTTGCGCCCCCTAACCCGTGGATTTGCCCTAACCCCAGATGTTGCGCCCGGTGCGGCCGGGCCCCCCCTGCACCCCCCATGCTACGCCACTGGGGGATAGGATGGCACACAATTGGGCAGCATCACTGCATAGAACCCTGCAGGGATAGAACCCTTGGGTGGGTGGGGCTCTGTGGGTTTTCCTTCTGCACTGCAGTAGCACAGCAAGCAAGTGTCTTGATTTCAAGGGGCATTAGGAAGGAAGTGAGACAAAAACACATGATTGTTTTGTGTGTGCCAGGTCTTTCTCATTTGGGGTGGGGGCAGGGAATATTGTGTGCACAGTCACATGCCTGTAGCTGAGTGATCCATAGAGGCTTCTAGTCTTATGGTGGAGAGGCTGCAATGGGTCAATAGCTCCCACCACTCTTTCTTTATCCAACGTCTAACATCTGTTGCACATTGTTTCAATAGAGATGTTCAGATAGCCATGAAGGCCCCTCTTGAATGAGTAACAGTTAGTACAAGGATATGTTACTTCAGGTTTAGGTCACAACAGTCATTAAACTAAGTAGCTAATTTCACATGCTGGTAATGTCATTGAGCAAACATTTTGCTGAAGGAAAATGAAGAGGGGAGTCATCTGTAAGGAGCACCTGTCAGAACATAATGAATTTTAAATATATGTGTAAGTTATTAAGTGATTTGGAATGTTTATCATTTCATTTTGCTCCGCAATGAGTTTTGGCTTTTCTTTTTTAAGGAAGTAGGCCATTGCATATTTACATTTCCTAAGTTAACTCTGATTCTTACTATGTTTGTGTTAAAAACAATGCAGCCATTTTCAGTGGATTTTGAAGGGTTGAACTAGTCTTACAACTTAAAGAGTATACTTAGCCCCAAACTTTTGAGTATTTTGGGGGATGTGGGGAAAGATGAACCAACACACATGCCAAAGCATTCACAAGGGTGGGTCAAAATGTCTAAATCAGTGAAGGTATCAATTAATGTTAACTTCAACCTATAAAAAATGGTAGAGTAAATGAGTCTAGAGTTTATACGTTCATAATTGCTAAGTTCCTGTTAACTAAAACACTGAATACAACTGTGTAGGTGCAAATCCACGAAGAATCAAAGTCCCAGGATTTCTGCTTTTGTGAAATAGGATTGGTTTGGAAACAATAATCCTGGTTGTTTCAAAACATTTGCTAACTAAAACCAGGAAATTTCATAAGATTCAACAAAGAGATTTTTGATGGTTCTTTCCTCTTGCTGTGGATCACCTAAGTTTTCAGAATGGGTTTGTTTTGGAGTTTTTTAAAATATTGTTTTGGTAGCTTGATTAAAAAAAAGGAAAAATTGGACAGTGCTGATAGTGTAAAATAATTCTATTAATATGAAACCATTCCTTTCCTGATGGAAAAGGGTATTGAATAATTTTAGAGCAGGTTCACTGTTGCCTGCTATCAAAAGATAAACAAAATGCATTGGTATATGAAGGAAGCATCTTATATTATAGTCCTTGACACATTGACTTGAAAAGAAAATGACCAAAATCAATGGAATTTACAGTGAAATAAAATTCATGTCTACTCAGAAGTCAACACCATTGAGTTCAATAGGGTTTACTCCTAGGTAAATTGGTATAGGATTGCAGCCTCAGTTCCAATAAAAGATGTTTAGGACCAGGTAGAAGGATGCTTAGCATCTAAGTAGGTAACAGATGATTAAAATACAGAAATCTTGTTTTCTGCAAAATAGTTACCAGGTACATAATTTCAAGATGGCATATGCAACCTTATAAGGAACGTTTACGTATGTTATGGGCAGGAGATTAGCTACTGTGTCATCCAAATCAATGATGTGATTTCCAAAACAACCAAAGCCAGAAACAAAATGTCTTTGTTCAGATGCTCTTATATTAGAAACTGGAAATGTCAAAATTTGTAGAGTTTTGTGAAGGCTTTTCAAGCACGTTACTTGTTATGGTTTTCACATGAAAACAAATGGTTTTACAACTTGATATGTGCCTTAAACTTTGCTATTTGCTCATGGTAATGTACGTACCACTTCATAGCCTTTTCGAAGAATGTCATACTGTTGCAACTGACCATTCTGCACTCTTAAGAAGCTGTTTTCCTAAGAAGGAGAGGCTGGTCAGTAATTGCAGCCAAATACTTTAATAACCATGGAATTTCTGTTTATCTGATGCACTTGAAAGGAGGTATATCTCTTGAGATGTACAGTGTATCTATTTCTCTCTGTAGTAGAGTCAAAATATAATGTGCAAATCCATTCTTTCAGAAAGGGCAAGATTTGATATTTTACGTTTTATATCATTTGTGCAATTCTAGCTTCATATTGCCACCTGTATGTGTCCCTATGGATCCAGAATTATGGACCATTCTTCTTCAGGAAAATTACTTGATGATGGAAGATGAGAAAGTAGGGGAGAAGTTAGGTATTTATTTGGGAACTGCAGTAAATCTGTTCTGTATAGGTAATGATTTCAAAAAGATGTGCAGCATCAGACTTGATGCTCTTTTGCCTTGGTTGTTGGTGATTAAAAACAAAGGCAGCGTCAGTCCTCTAATAAGTTTAGAAGCAGGTCTGGTGCTGTTTTATGTGTTTGCTGTGTTCAAAGGATCTTTGACCAAAATCTGCTAAGTAATGATAGGAATCAGTTATAAAAATAAAGTCATACAAATTTTATTGAGCATTAATTAAAAATTACAACTAGCCAGCCACTCCATATCTGAAAGGAGTGGAGGGGGAGGCAGGTGCAAGACTCCTGATATCTTTAGGATGACAGATTGTCTGTTTTGCAAAACAGTTTTTTAAACCTTCCTATGTGGTGTGGGGACTATGGGGAGGGGCCTTCAGAGAAGCTATTACACCTGTACTGATGCTTCATGATCAACAACATCACTGGGTTACAGAAAAGTGTAAGAAAGAGAGTCAACAAGTGAAGTTGGCATTACCAGTCTAAGTGGAGACCAAGGCCACAAAAATAGTCTCAGACTATGAAAACCAGACAAAAATGATGCTCAGAGGTGAATAATGCCCTAGATATGAGGAGGAAATTTAACAGGGCCACCCTGTCTCTTGCAAATGTACAAAGTTTGAAGGCTGCTAGTGAATTCCACTGAAGGAAAAATTTTAATGGGATTTTGGAGGCATCACAGTCATCTGGGGGCAGTGTGGGGAGCCTGATTTGGTCTGTGCAGTCTTCAGCAGCCATAGGGCCCTGGATATTACTGCACATGCGTAATGTCTCAGGGTCACCTTGGGGACCATTCTTCGGTTTTCAGGAACCTTATATTGGAGTCCAGCACAAACTTGTAACATTTCTCTCACCTTCCATAAAATAAGGTAAAGGTAAAGGTAAAGGTACCCCTGCCTGTACGGACCAGTCTTGACAGACTCTGGGGTTGTGCGCCCATCTCACTCAAGAGGCCGGGGGCCAGCGCTGTCCGCAGACACTTCCGGGTCACGTGGCCAGCGTGACATCGCTGCTCTGGCGAGCCAGAGCCGCACACGGAAACGCCGTTTACCTTCCCGCTGGTAAGCGGTCCCTATTTATCTACTTGCACCTGGGGGTGCTTTCGAACTGCTAGGTTGGCAGGCGCTGGGACCGAGCAGCGGGAGCGCACCCCGCCGCGGGGATTCGAACTGCCGACCTTTCGATCGGCAAGCCCTAGGCGCTGAGGCTTTTACCCACAGTCTCTAATGAAGAAATGGATGACTAGATGGTGTCCTTTAGCTTTTTTTGAATACCTTTACAGTATTAAGTTCCGTTTTGGCCACCCGATTTCTATTTTTAAGCCACACATGGTGGTATGTATAATAAGCACTGAGTGGGCTTCTAAGGTCAGTCAAGTGAGCATGCTTAGAAGCCTCCCTCCAATCAAGATCCCAGCTTTATCCAGGATTGTGAGAGGCTTCTAAGTCACCTGAACGTGCTTATGACCCCCCTTCAGACCTTCCCACCCATTATGGACATGTTGGGGATGGAGCAGGTGTGACTTGCAGATGTGGGGACATTTGAGGTGGAGCCAGGGCATGCATGCCTCCCAATCTACATGCCCATATGTATTTTTTAAATACTTGAAGAAAGAGCAGGAAGGAAATAATACCCAGCACAGCACCCACATAGCTTTCTGGGCAGGATATCTGCAGAAAGCCCATACAACCCTCCTGAGATGGGTGCAAGAGGGAGGGTAAGACTACTTTGATAAGCAGTCAAGGGCCACATCAGGATGTGCAAAAAGAGAAGTCACAGGCCCATGCCAACAGCTGCCACAAGTGACTCATGCACCGTGCATGCGGTTGAGAAGCAGAAGACAGAAATCAAACCCTACTTGAGGGAAGAGGAGGAATATAAGCCTACTCCTACTCATTGGATGGTTGGTGGGGAAAACAGTCACATCAGGACATAAGAGAGCGAACTCCTAGGATCTGAACCACAGAGCAGAACTGCTCTGTGATAGCACATGGGGGACATATATCTCTGTCAGGAGTGAGCCAGCAGTAAATTACACTGAGCAAATTGGAGTTAATTCTTTATTAGCAAAACAGGATCTGCACAGAAGTGTCAGACCTAGTGAGCAGAGCAGTTCATCTCCAGCAGGTCTTGCCCCTATGAAGCAGTTGCTGAGACTGAAGGTCCCTGCCTCCCCACAGCTGCTTGTCCCCTCCTCTCCAGGGATTTTCTCAAGCAATCTGAGACTGCGCCTGTGTGAAGCTAATTTCTTCTTCAGCCTCTTCATGCCTCTCCTGGCTCTGGGAGACCAAGAGCAGGAAGAAGAGACACCCATGCCTCTTCACCAGTCGGACTCATCTCTGTCTCTTGGCCTCCCACCTCTCCTGCTTCAGCTTCTGCTTCCGATTCTGGACTTGTCTCTGCCACAGACTCTCCCAGCTTACTAAGCCCTGTTACCTCTTCAGCTTCCGACACCTCCTCCCTGTCATCTTCTTCTTCTGACCACTCATCGTCATCCCACCATCAGTCTTCTGGCTCTGAGCCTTCTTCCCTTGGTGGTTCCCCAGCTGGCTCTTCCCACCATTCCTCTGTGTCCAATCAGTCCATGACAATCTCTTTGCCCAGTGGCGTAGCGTGGGGGCAGGGGGGGCCGGCCACACCAGGTGCAACATCTGGGTGTGTGTGCTCGCACTCACAGCTCTCTGCCCCTACCTGGCTCACTCTCTCTCACTGCAGTGCTGGCTGTGCGAATCCGATCTGAACCGCCGGGTCGCCGCCCACTGTGGAGGGGGTGGGTGCCAGGTGTGCGGTGCGGTGCGGAGAGAGAGCGAGGGACTATCTGGGGGAGGGACAGTGCAGCGGCCGCCCAGCGCAGCGCTGAGCGCTTGCCTTGCCCCGGGTGCTGACAACCCACGCTACGCCACTGTCTTTGCTCACCCCCTGCCCCCAAAACACACTCTCAGGGGCCAGGAGCATAGGATTTGCTGGAAGTGCTTTAGGCTATGGAGCAGGTTATTTTACATGTTAGATGTCACTGGTTTGAATCCAGGGAATAACACCCTAGAGAAAGGAGAAGGGCGAGTCCCTCACTGTCCAAAGAAGCTTAGTGAACAAGAGGCAGTGTCTCTGTACACATCAAGTTCCTCTGCACCCATCAAGTTCCTGATCAAGCAGCTCAACCTGAGGTCAGAGGAAGCAACTAACCACGCATGTGCCAAAGCTTTTAATGAACAGCATCTGGCTGGAGGACATTCTGAAAGGAAAAATACATGTGCAGGTTTGCCAACCAGTCACCCCAGCAGGGCTGATTCCTTATCATGGTACAGTAAAGTAGCAAGTCCCTTTTGGCACCCTTTTCGATCACTAGGACACCTTTACCTGTTGCCAATCATAGCGTGTACAACCTGCTTAGGAACCTAGGTGGTTATTCCTGGTGTTTGTCATGAGGTGGGCCTCCTGAGTGGACTGTATGTAACCTGACTATAGAGGCTTCCTCATCCTGCAGATTGTCTCTCAACTTCCTCCACCTCATACAAATAATAATAATCCCCAACCTCATCATTTTACACAGAAAACATAGACATACAGTAAACAATGAAAATACATACACAAAATCATCATATTTATCAATTTGCAAATCTAATGCCTGACCTTCACACACACCCCCCCATTAATTAAAGCACCTGCCATTAAATCAGAGGATTCCTAGGACTATGACATAATCTATTTAGGTACAAAATGTCTCTATATCACAGAAAACATTATTACTTACAGATTTTGTAACATTCTGTAATAGTTTTACCACAGGACTGAAGGAGAAGCATTGAGGATTAAATATGTAAATTTAAATTTAAACCTCCTATCCCATGTGTGTGGGAGAAATATGAAAGTAAACTGGCTGTGAAGCCCTTTTAGCAGAGTAAAAACATTTACACACTTTTGCAGCCTACTGGAAGCTAGGAATTAGGCAATTACACCTCTGATCCTTGCTTATTTGTGGGCTGCTGACCTTTCCCCTCTTTGTCCCCATTGCTAAGAATGAACCACACTTTTTAGTAAAAACAAAAAGGTTTACTTACATTTCAATGCAGGCAGCAAATATTTCAAAGGTGTATGCAGGTAAAAATACTTACCGTATTTTTCGCTCTATAACACGCACCTGACCATAACACGCACATCGTTTTTAGAGGAGGAAAACAAGGGAAAAAACATTCTGAATGAAACAGTGGATGTATCATTTTTGTGCTTCATGCTGTGGCCACAGACATGTGATCTGATGGTGAATTTGGGGTGACCCAATGCAAAAATCCTGAGAATTCCTGTGGATCCATGCTTTGTAACCACGTTTTTGCACCATTGCAGCCCCAGGCAACAGTGGGTGCATGATTTTTTTGGTGCAGGCTGTAGCCATGGACATGCTATGTGATCTGATGGTGAATTTGGGGTGACCCAATACAAAGATCCTGAGAATCCCTGTGGATCCATGCTTTGTAACCACATTTTTGCACCATTGCAGCCCCAGGCAACAGTGGGTACGTGATTTTTTTGGTGCAGGCTGTAGCCATGGACATGCTATGTGATCTGATGGTGAATTTGGGGTGACCCAATGCAAAGATCCTGAGGATCCATGTAGATCCATGCTTTTTAACCACGTTTTTGCACCATTGCAGCCCCAGGCAACAGTGGGTGCGTGATTTTTGGGGGGCAGGCTGTAGCCATGGACATGCTATGTGATCTGATGGTGAATTTGGGGTGACCCAATGCAAAGATCCTGAGGATCCATGCTTTGTAACCACATTTTAAGTGGGGAGGGAAGGAAAAACAAAGAAGGGAAAAGGAGCATGAGAGGAGTGTGCAGAGAAGCAGCTGGCTAAGAATGCAGGAGAGGGATTTAACGGGAGGGAGGAAAGAAAGGCAAAAGTTTCCCCCCACCTACCCACCCAAGCCAGCCAGCTCACGCTCTTTTTCTCTCTCTCTCTCTCAAACCTGCATGTTTTCAGCAGCACCGGACCACAGAGACGACACTCTGCTTTCCCCTCTGCTTGCCTGGAGGGGAGGGGCTTTCCCTGCTCTTTGTTCCGTTTGAGCAAACACAGCAAGGAAACAGAGGAGGGTGGGCAGTAAGACCCTGAGGCAGAATGCAGGAAAGCAGCCACTTCCTCTTTTCTGGTTTCCCTTCTCCGAGACGCGCGATTTGATTTTTGCCTGATTTTTTGGCTCCAGGGACCACACATTCGCTCAATAACACGCACAGACATTTCCCCTTCCTTTTTAGGAGAAAAAATCTGCGTGTTATAGAGGGAAAAATACGGTAGTTACAAAATGCAAAATTAGTTTCCAAAACAAAGTCTGGGCTCTGAGTAGAGCCCAGGCATGTGTGGCTGCTCACATAGTTAGCTTGAAAGAAAGAGAAAGACTGAGGCAAGGAGGAAGGAAAAAAGATTAAGATCCTTTGTCCTATTCCCCACCACAGGAATTACTCGCTCACTCACTCACTCACCCATTATATACCACCCATTATCAAAAGATCCCAGGGCGGTGTATATTAAGAACACATTTTATGGAGCACAACAATATAATCATAATAAAAAGCATAATAATAGACAACATAATAACTGTCATCCCCCCAGGCAGCCATTGATTATTTAATGGCCAAAGGCCTGGGTAAAGAGGAATCTTTTTGCCTGGGGCCTAAAGACATGTAATGATGGTGCCAGGAGAGCCTCTCTGAGAGGAGCATTCCACAAGTGGGGAGCCACCACAGAAAAGGCCCATTCTCATGTTGCTACTCTCCAAACCTCTTGAGGAGAAGGGACGTAGAGAAGGGCCTTGGAAGACAAGTGCAGGGCCCTAGTTGGTTTGTATGGGGAGAGGCGGTCCCTAAGGTATTGGGGTCCTGAGCCATGTAAGGCTTTATAGGTCAAAACCAGCACTTTGAACTAGGCCTAGAAGCTAATTGGCAGCCAGTGCTGTTGAGCCAGGATTGGCATTATATATAAGGGATATGTCATCATACAGACCTTTCTTCTCTAGGGATACAGGAACTCTGTGAGTCTTAACCCCTTCATATGCTTATTTGGCTAACATAATTTGCAGATTTTACCACAAGGATTTTGTGATTCCCCACAGGGGAAGGCTGTTCCGTGTGTGTGTGTGTGTGTGTGTGTGTGTGTGTGTGCAGAAGTAGTGTTAGAACAATATAATTAAGAAAAGTGACAGTATTCACATATGTCAAAGAGAGAAAGCTATGAAAGACAGTTCTACATTACATGATGTGTTCCTCGTTCCCTTGCTTACGGCTCATTGACCTTGTGTCAGGAGTGCGTGCAGGAGCCAGGCCCTGTGAACAATAGGACTTTGCAGGACTGGGGCCTTCCTAAGTTTGTTCTGAAGAGGCAAGACCCACGCAGGTGAGGCCGATTGGTAACTCACAGCATCTGGTGGCAAGAGCTGGAAAGGGATATAAAGTCAAGAGTTCCCTTCGGCTCTTTGCCACAGCAACACGCTTCCTGACTTTGGCTTCTTGCTTCCTGATCCTTGAACCTCGGCTTCTTGACTCCCTGCTTCTTGATCCTCGGACTCCTGACTTCATGACACCTTGCTTCCTGACCCTCAGACCCTTGGCTTTTTCAGTGGCGTAGCGTGGGTTGTCAGCACCCGGGGCAAGGCAAGTAATTTGCGCCCCCTAAGCCGTGGATTTTAGCACTCGAGTGCGAGCGAGCGCCCCCCAGATGTTGCGGCCGGTGCGGCCGGCCCCCCCTGCACCCCCCACGCTACGCCACTGGGGCTGGGGGCGAGCGAAGGAGCCAAGGACCCCCCCCAAAGGCTCAGCAGGAATTTATTAAATTTATTATTTGCGGATCCCCCGCGGGCCAAGGCAGCCGAAGCCCCCTCCCCTCGGGCGCCTCCCCGCCCCCTCCTCTCCTTGGGCTGTAGGTGGAGCCCGCGCTCCGAGGCGCTCCAGATCCGGGCTTGGCGAGCGCCTCTCCTCCTCCCGGCCGGGTCCGGGGGCTTCCAGCCGCGCTCCATCCTCGCCCCCCCCCCCGCGGCTGAGACTTGCGCTGAGAGCCGGAGCCAGCGGCGCCCCCTTCCGCCGGGAGACCCTCACCCACCCTCCGGCTTCGTCTCGGAGGGTTTTGGGGAGGGCAGGGTGCGTCGAGACCCCTCGGAGCTCTCCTCCCTTCCAGTCGGCAGAAGCAGCCGCCGCCTGTGGCTGGGCCGAGGGGATGGCGGCGGCGGCGGGGTGCGGAGGCTGCCCGTGCCCGGCCAGGCGTCGGTGGCGGCGGCGGCGCTGCTGCAGCGGCTGCTCCTCCTGCGAGCAGTGAGTGGAGCGCAGCCGCAGCGGCGGCGGCGGGGGGTGGGGTGGGCGCGCGCTAGGGCGCAAGGCTGGCGGTGGCGGCGGGGAGCCCGGCGGAGGAAGGAACTTGTCCCTTCCCTCTGGACTCGCGCCCCCCCCAGACGTTGCGCCCGGTGCGGCCGGCACCCCTGGCACCCCCCACGCTACGCCACTGGGCTTTTTGACTCCCAGCTCTTGGCTCCTGACTCCTGGCTTCTGGAACCCCATTCCTTTTTCTTTTTTTTAAAAGATATTTATTAAGGTTTTCAATATTAATACAAAAAAAGAATCAAAAAGAAAAAAGAAAAAAGAAAAAACAAAAATACAAGAATAAAATATAGTTAAAAACACACAAAGTTTCCAATACTTATTTTTCATTAACATATTTCCCCGACCTCCTCATACCTCCCTTTTTTGTATTCCAATTCCAGTTATTAGTTCAGCAAATCCTTATGTTCCAGTTCAAATTGTTAGTTCAGCAAGTCCTTATCACAAAGACCTTGATTTTACCATATTTTTCCTTTATAAAAACCACTTTTTTACTTTATCCAAACTTAATTCTCATCCAAATCTATATAACGGTACTTATTCTTAAAACATTTCCCTAAGGTCGAAAGAAAGTTCCCTTCCACCAATTTCCAATTCTCCTAAGAATAAGACAAAAAAAAAAAAGAAATAAAACAAAAAAGCAACTTATATTATATACACTTTAAATTCCCATTTTTCATTCCACCCATCCCCCTTCCCGGTTTCAGTCCCCAACAAATCTCAAAATAAAACCCTCAACCTGGAGATCTTATGTCCGAGGCTCTTAAGTCTCTCTCATAGCTCCTCTGCCAGTCTCTTTGATAGTCTTTAATATTCAAGACCAAATCTCGATGGGACTCCGGCCCTGCAGCATCCACGTTTCTTCCAGCCAGGCCTATGTACTTGAAAGTAAGGCCTATAGGGTATTCCACATCTTGTTTCATTCTCCTTAGGATTCCAAATGTCCCTATAGCTCCAACTTCCAAGTGAATCAAATTTATAATCCAAGGGTCATATGATCTCCAGATAAGGAGGTCTCTCCATCTTTCATTTTCCAATTCAGGCCAGGCTTCCATCTCCACAAGTTTGTTTCTTCTTGTTACCATCATGTCAAGCCTCAAGTTACAGCTCACCTTTTGCATCTGCAGGGTTGAGTCCCCCCCTTTTTTCTCTTCAAAGGCAACATTATTCTCCTTCTCAATTTTCTCTGTTTGTTCAGTTAAGTAAGATTCCTGTACCAAGTTCTTATCAAGTTCATTGTTAGTACTAGCTCTTGTGCCCAAAGTTGCAACATTTGTAGTCAAAACACCTATTTGACCTTGCAGCTTTCCCAAGAGAAAGAAAGTCCTGTTCAGTTCAGACTGTATTTCCTTTCCGACTGCCATCCTTAAGCATATCAAGGTCAGAAAACAATTTCTCAGCTGGTTCTTAATGCAATGTCCCAAGACTCCCTCTAGGGGGATTTAAGTTTCTTTTTACTCCTTTCAGCACAAAACCAAAAGTTCCATACATTAAATTGTAGCAGTCCTTCCTTCTTTTAAAATATAAACTTGTAACCAATATAAGCAGCAGAGACAAAGTCGTCTTTTTGTATCTTGACAGCTAACTTGACAGCTGTCAAATTGTTCAATTACTCCTCAACCGGCTCCCACAGACCACTCCCGGGTCCGGGGGGGGGGTGGCACATCAAAATATTAAATTTAGTTCTTCTCCCGCAGGTTCCCCTGCTTCCAGATACGTTTTCTTGTAACCTCAATCAGTAGAATTAAAATCTTTTACAAAAAATAAAGTTCTCCACGACCTTAGGTGGAGGTTCTTTGCTTTAGAATATTTACAGAAAGGGGAGGCAGACTTCCTGTTTGGACCTTCCCCGATCAGTGCCGAATTTAAGAATATTTTAAAAATCCAATTTCCGTGCTACTCACGGGTTGTTGTTTTAGAGTCCCAATTGTTCCAGGAAAAAGGCAGCGCTCTCCGGCAACAGCAATGTGGCTTTGCTCCACGGAAATAGCCGGTGACTCTCAGCACCGCGCCACTTCCCCCTCTTCACTTCAGAGCCCGTTGGTGGGTTCCTTAGTGGGTTGGGGGGGGCGCTAAAGGTGCCCGCCGAGTCCCATGGTCACAGGCTTCATCAGCCTGTGATTTTTGAGAGGGTCCCCGCTTCGCCGCAGCGGATACGACCCGTTTCGCGCGGAGCTGGTCCCTCCAGTTCAGAGGGAGGCAGCCATTCCGAAGGCGCCACCCCGGAAGTCTCTGCCCCCCCCCCATTCCTGCTCCCACCCCACCATCTTGCCCCCAGTCCTGATGTCCCCTGCCGGGACTTTGATCACCCATGAACCGGACCATGACACCTTGAAGTCTGGAAACTGAGGCGGCCATTTCCTGCTCCAGGTCTAGGGTTGATGCAAAGTTGCACAGGTGACCAGAGTGCGCCGGTGTGTTAAAGAAGTATGGAGTCTGGCCTGTGTGCTCCTCCCCTGGACCAACCATGGCCCCGCCCCATTCCTGTTGTCCTGCAGCTAGGCTTTCTGGGGGATTCTAGTGGCGTATCTGTCATACTGGTGGTGTATCAGGGCCACAGCTGGTGTAATGTGGCTTCTGCTGAATCCTAAATTCCCAGGTGGCAAGCTTGTGGCCTGTGAGCCAAATTCAGGCAGGC
Source organism: Podarcis raffonei (assembly GCF_027172205.1). NCBI lineage: Eukaryota > Metazoa > Chordata > Lepidosauria > Squamata > Lacertidae > Podarcis > Podarcis raffonei. The sequence goes on from NC_070610.1 coordinate 5,488,510, forward strand.
TCCTACACCTTTACAAACTCTGTGATAGGCAATTATGCAGCAGTGAAGCCACGCCCAGCATAAAGATGGAACAACAGATTCTCCATCTGTAATGCAAGTGTCAGAAGCAAAGGAGCCTTGTTGGTTTGAAAAGGTCAGCAAGCCTAACCGTGCATATTTTCAGGCACCCTCCTAATCAAATCAAATCTTTATTGTTATGGTCAATGATCAGCATTAAGAAAGCAAGATAAGAAGAACAGAGAACACATTTCACAGGTGTGCATAATAGAGTAAAAAATAATAAAAGGAAACAAAGTAAATAAAAGTAGCACAGAGCATAAAATGGGCATCAGCATTATAGAAAGTTGTAGTCATGACATGAACTCCAAAAAGGGAAATTACAAAACTTATGGGTTCAGTTCCTGGTGGGTCTTGCTTGCCACAGCACTGGACTTGACCATACTGAGTATTTTGATCTGAGAGAAGGAGAAGGGCATAAAATTGCATCTGATCATCCTGGCAAATTTCATAAGAAGGGTACAATAAAGGTTTTATGCAAATCTTGATCATAGAAGCAGTACAGGAGGACTTGACCTCTCCAGAGTCACAAGGGCACTTGCCTTTTGGTAGGGAATTTCTAAACATCTTCTCACAAACACTGACGAGACACCCATCTATCTCTGTCTCTATTCAGTAAAACCTTTCACTTGATTACAGCTCTTCTTCTATGTTACTGGGGGCTAGCTATAAGGATTCCACCCCTCTACCCTAATGCAGTCTCATTTTGCTTCACCTCAGAGTAAATCTTTGGCTGGGAGAGGTACCACAAATTTTCTTGCTACCAGGGCTCAGGGTTGATGCATGGTAGTCCGGCAATTACGGCAATCAGTAGTCTTGGAGATATGTGAAATCATCTGGCATCAACTGGAACTGATACCCAAACAACTACTCCTAGATCTAATAGTTTCTGAGAATCATCCGTATTACCACAAATGGCTAGTTGCCTATTTGTTAACGGCAACTTGAATGGCAATGGCAGGGTGCTGAAAGCAAAAGACAGCATCAACAAGCAAACAACGGCAGAAAGTCTGGTGCAGGACTTGGATGGGGGAATTATCCAATCAGGAAATGGTTGGGGCAGACTCACAAAAATCCAACCATTACCTGAAGATGTGATTTCTACGACTAAGGTTCAAAGTGCCCAGCAAAATCCAGACTACAGCAATGCATGAATCTATTTCCTAAGGGGTCTTCTTTGTAACAAATAGCGTAATTGCCACAATCTCTGTTTCTTAAATCAGCCTCGAGTCAGCAGTGGCTTTGTTGCTGTTAGATGAAGGGTCTACTTCTACATAATAACTACAGTTATTCTGCAAAATAATTACGGTTATTTATGACAGCAGACTATGAAGCTTTCACTGGTATCTTCACATGACAGGTTGCAACCAACCCTTCATGGAGCAGCCCCTTCACTCTGCAACATTTATAGAAGACAATAGCTAGAAGGAACTCCATACAGGTGCTCATACTGAGCTGTGATCCTGACCCATCAAATATCCCCTGAACAACAATATGGGGAGAAGATGATACAAAATAGAGGCGAGGGGGAATCAACATGCCAGACCAGACTGGCTGCCTGTGCTAATCAGAGTCAGCACATAAAATTGCTTTATGGATAGTGTATGCGTGCAGAATTATCAGAAGTGAACACTAGATGGCAGTATTCTGTAAATAATAATTATCTGTCTTCCTCATTCCATGATTTGCAGGTTAAACCGCTTTCCATGGAATCTCCATGGAATCCATTTACCGGATCTCTCATTTTTAAAACTGAAAAATAATTTCACTTTGAAATAAGGGAGGGTGCTGTTCCTCTGAAAATTAGACCCTCAGTGCTCCCCCCCCCAGAAATCACCATAAAGCAGGGGTGCAAACTTGAATAAAATATTGGTGGGGGTGTGTGAGCCCTGCCCTGTGTAAGTGATCACATGATGTGGTGCATGCACACCATTTGAATGGCAATGCTCACCAACTGGGGGGGGGGGGGCAAAGGGAACTCAGTTCCTAGAAGTTTGCTCCTTTGCCGGAGTTGTTGCAGTTAAGTCATCAGGCAACTTGGTGGCGCCCTGAACAGATGCTGTTTTGACAACAGCCACATTTGCCATCCCCAGAGCTGCTAAAAACTATGGCAGGCGGTCTCTCTAGCTGATTTGGGGGCTGCCCCTGGTTCTGGTGCAGGTCAAATAAATGCTCCTCTGCCTCCCTCGTTCTCTTAGATTCTGTCAGATGGCTAGGGCAGGGCCCTTGTGCAGATGTGAGTGTGTGCAATGGTAGAGGCCTGGCTTGAAAGCTTAAAGCCTGTGCTGCTACACAGCACACTGGGTTTAAGAAAAGGAAATACAAATTGGCCCCACCCTGTGCTTGACCAACCACGATGAGGAGCAGCTAGGAGTTAGGTGGAGTCATAGATCTTTAAAAAGTGTAGACTCACATATGCTGGCCAGCTTCCATTTTGACTTGAAATGTTCGTTTTGGGCTTCTCAGAAGTACGTAAAGGCAAGAAGCGGGTGGGGGGAGCGCTGGCCCACAATGGCGTCCACCTGAGAGGTGCTGGAAGTGTGCTCTGGTGCTTTCTGGCTGAAAAAAAGCACTGCTCATAGATGTCATTAAAAATAAAAATCTAATGAGTAAAAAATAACAAAGCCTATATACTGGACAGACCAAATAGCTTTGCAATTTGAAGAACAGAATGAGAAACATGGGCATAGCCAGGATTTGTTTTTGAGGGGAGCAGATCCAAGTTTTCTGTGTCGCAATTGGTCAATTAGTTAAGTATTTTTCTTTATTTACTTTCTTTAACGGGGGCAGCTACCCTCCCACCTCCCCGACTATGTCCATGGCTTCCTGTATTTTATTTGGTGCACCTTTGAAGTCTCCCTTCTTCATTACTTCTCTTTCAATGAAAGATGTGGACAGTTGGAAACTGGTAAGAGGCAAATTTGGATTCAAGCCCCCAGCCTTTACTCATTCACCTGCAGCTCCAGAGATCTGGCTTCAAGATATGTGGATTTGGCTAGATCTGGATTTATTCCAAAGGGGAATATGCAGATCCAGCTATTACTGGCATTCAATCAGTACACCGATGAAAGCTTTCCAATGCATATTAAACTCTGCCAGCCTGCAGTCCCAGGCACACTCAACAGGAAGTTCATGAATCAATAAGACTTAATTCATGTTGTGTTAAGATGTATTTCACCCCACAGGCAATTTGGAAACATCTTCTGTTATTGACAAATTTCTCTTTTGTCTTCTGTTTTGTTTTTGCTCTGATGTTTTACTACCCTATCAGGGCAGAATGATGTCAGAGCAGAGGATAGCTATTCATACTCAAATGCCTTTTGCTTCTGTCATTTTAATTCTTCGGGAGAAGGCATAAAGACCACTTCAGGTGCCTCCAGGAGAGAATTGGCTAGAACGTGGGTAGGCAACCTAAGGCCCAGGGGCCAGATGCGACCCAATCGCCTTCTCAGTCTGGCCCACGGCTGGTCCAGGAATCAGCGTATTTTTACATGAGTGGAATGTGTCCTTTTATTTAAAATGCATCTCTGGGTTATTTGTGGGGCATAGGAATTCTTTTATATATTTTTTCAAAATATAGTCTGGCCCACCACATGGTCTGAGGGACGGTGGATCGGCCCACGGCTGAAAAAGATTGCTGACCGCTGGTCTAGAAGCTCGTAAGCATACGAGGGTTACATGACAAGGGAGAGGGCCATGTAAGAATTAAAATCCTGTAGAGAAAATTATTTGTTGGGACCCTCATTGCTCATTGGAAAGCAAAAGCAAAACTCAGGCACCCTGAAGGTGATGAGGGGAGGAGAGATGCCAATGGCTGTCTAGGATCTTCAGCTGGGGGGGGGGGGACCAAAGGGCCCTGGAGACATCCCAAAACCCAATCCATGGACATGATCTAAGAAAGAGAAAATACTTTGTAATTCAATGTAAATGGTGCCTTCCCTATTTAAAATCTAGAGAGCAAGTTAGAATCAAGGGGAAGGATGCTGCTACAGGCCATCCCAATCTCAGCTGAGCTGAGGCAAGATCCCAGGGGTCTTGGCACTTGTCAGGGAACTGCCATCGGAGAAACAGGAGGTGAAAGGGCTCACAGAGGCTGAGAGAGACTTATCAGCTGAGGAGGGAACCAGCAGGGGGAGAGGAGGAGCTCCAAGGGAAAGTGAGTCGGAGGGAGGGCTCAGAGACACTTCAAGCGAAAACAGTGGGGAGGTTTCAGGACCTCCCATAGGGACACCCACTCCTCGCCGGAAACTGTCACGCCGAGAGTCCAGAAGACGCGTTTCCGTTAAGGAACTTTTATGCTGGAAGAAGTTCCGTAAACGCCCACTGTCTGATTCTACAAGCGACTGACGGAGCCATGCTTAAGGAGCTCCGTCACAGACAGAGGTTTGTGGACTTAGCCAAACTCTGAGGGACTAGGAATTTTACGCACAAGCAGCTCATCATCCCATCACAGCACTGAACCAGGGTTTGTGCTTCTTTGCAATGTAGGGTTACCATACGTCTGGAATTTCCCGGACATATCTGGAATACTGCAGTCGCAAGCAAGGTCCAGGCAGAAATGTCCGGGAAAATCCGGGTATATGGCAGCCCATGGCAGCAGTATCCTTTTTGCTGATTTCCCCCAGAAATAGCTCAGAAACCTCCTACTTCTTTGCCATTTTGCAAAAATAGCTCAACAGCTTTTCTGTCCAAATTCCCACTTTTTGAAATATGGCAGCCCTATGCAATGAGGCGCAGTCGAGACTGTCATCGAATCGTAAAATGGTAGAGTAGGAAGGGACCACGAGGGTCATCTATTTTACATACATACAACCTGGTTTTTGATGGAGCATTCCCATCTCAAGAGGGATCAATCCTTCCCAGCAGCTCATCATTGGATTCAGAGGCATCCAAAGCACCATTCCCATCTCTCTCTGTAACAGCCTGCTCCAGCCAGCCAGCATGGTTGCTGCCTGCCCTTCCAGCCCTGCATGGAGTTCTGCCCCTCCTTTCTCCTGCCCCAAAACCTCAGGATACTTTCCTTCCTGTGGCAACATCATGCCCTTCCCGTTACCCTGGCAACCCCTCCCTCTCAACTCTTCCCTTCCCACCATGAAAATTTAGAGGATATGACATCATAGAGTCAGAGTCGCCTGTGGCTGACTATCTAGCCATCATGCTATCTGTGATTTGGCTGCAGATCCTCCCACACCTCGCATGCACTCAATGGGTATGTAGCAAGCAGGAAGGGGATCTGATCTGGAGACTTCCAGATTAATAGCTCTTACAGCTCAGTCTGAAGCGTGTTCACTCAGGAGTACATTGCACTGAGCTGCTCTTGTGTAACAGTGCATAAAACAGTTTCTTGACATGAAAGATTAGTGGCTGAGGAAATTCTTGTGGGAATGTTAAGGAAGGTAGGAGAGTATACCGGTATATCGTTTTGATATTATCCCTCCAAGTGGCGGAGGAACCCTCTCTGGCACCTGGGGCGGTGCAGCCCATACGGACTGCACACGTGTGGCTACCATACAGGATGCTGCACATGCGCAGTCTGTACAGGCTGCTGAGTGCACGGCAGCCTGTACGGACTACACATGTGTGGTAGCCCTTACGGTCGCTGTGCGAGAGGCAGCCTGTATGGATGCCACACGAGCAGCGCCCATACGGACAGCGGGTGCCCTCAGCCGCTCTACAGCTGCGGGGAGGCAGGGACCATCTTATCACCCCTCCCAGAGTGGCACCCGAGTCAGCCCACCCCCTCCGCCCCACCTTCCTACGCCACTGATCCCTCCTCACTCATGCTAGTGAACAAACAACTGAGCACATTCCCTTGCAACTTACTGGAAGCAGTTGCTGACTCATTAGAGCAGGCATGTCCAAAGTCCGTTTTGGGGGCCTAATCCAGCCCACCTGTCAGTTTAATCTGGCCCCTGTGGCAGTTTATTTCCTGGGGTAAAATCATAAAAAAGCTCAACAACTTCAGTCCTAAAAAAAGGTCAACAACCTTGGTTGGCCCTTTGGTCGGCCCTCATGGCCCTTCACTTCATCAAATCTGGCCCTCTTTGGAAAAAGTTTGGACACCACTGCATTAGGGTCTTTTAATTAAGCAATAATCAGACTGGCTTGTGCAGACTCGATTCTTCCTGGTAAATTTCCCCTTTAAAATAAGAATAACATAACACAGTCTTCTTGAAAATAAGAATAAAGTTTTACTCACATTCAGCAGTGATTTGAAGGCAGGCTTTATCTTGTGGTTACAGTTACATTTGTAGAGAAAAGAAGTCTGAGCTAGGTCTCAGACTTCCTACTTGTGGGCTCCCACCTCTGTAAAAAATGAACTATGTGCTGTGTGAGAGCCAGGAGCAGTAGAGATCCAGAAGTGAGGATCTAGAAGAGGAAGTCCAAAAGAAGAGAGGAAGATGGCGGCGTGGCCAGCCCTTTTGCGTGGTCAGCTAGGGTCACACCCACCTACCTGGTCACACACAGGGCGAGGAGGCTCCCGGCAGGTATGACAGGAAGTCCTCCCTGCCTGGAGCCACATTTCCCTGTGTGTCCATTCTAGGCAATAGGAAAATGTTGTACTTGACTGCTCTGGTACTGCATCCCACAATTCTCATGGCGACATGGAGACAGAAGGACATAGTGATTGGAAGACTGACAATGGGAGGGGTTCAGAGGAGGAGGAGGGAGTCCCAGCACAGGGTGGGTGAAAGAAAGGAGCACAGCAGGCAAGATTCTGAAAGAGGAGTTGATTATGAGGCAGGGATTGAAGGGAAAAGAAGCGATGGAGGGGGCCTGGAGCTGAAGCAAAGAATGGCCCCCAAGAAAGCAGGGTGTTTCGCATTTTGCCCAGGAGGCAAGGGCAAGGCCAAGAAGAGTCCTGTCTGTGCAAACCTTAGAGGTGAAGCCTAAGGACAAATCCATTCTAGTCTGCAAATGAGGGCAAGGCTCCTGCACCTTTGAGGATCATAAGTTTACATGGCAGATTGCAGCTGCTGAAATGTCCTCTCCCACCCAACTGTTACGGTTGAGGAGCCCTGTCTCTGCCCTACTCCTAATTAGGCTATTGCTGCCAGGGTACTTTATGCAAATAATGCAGACTTAAGCCACAGTCCTTTGGAGCCACAATTGTCAGTGTCCAGCACAGCTTAAGTGTGTGTAATGCCCACTGATTTTCCTAGGAAAACTGAGCATGCACTTCATTCACAAGAATGAAAAATCCTTGCAAAGGACAAACCTTGGCTTGTAAAACAAAAATAAAGTAGTTATGTTTTAATCCGCATGGGGAAATTTATTTACTTACTTATTTATTTATTTTACCACCCTATACCTGGAGGTCTCAGGGTGGTTCACAGAATAAAATCAAGATATAAAACCACAAAATACATAATCAAAATAAAAAACAGCAACAAGGAGCAGCCAATTCCTATTTTGCTGCCTATAACACTTTCTGCTTTGAAACGCCAGTTTTACTATTACAGTATAGATTGCAATGTATTTTCAAGGGCATGTGGTTGTTTTCCTTCACCACCATTTGTATCCAATATCACCTTTGCCATATTCATTGGTGAGGGTGCTGACTATGAATCACAGGAAGCAACCCTATACGGAGTAAGACCATTGGGTCCATCTAAGTTCAGTATGGTCTACAATGATGGGCAGCTGCTCTCAAGGGCTTCAGGCCAAGGTCTCTCCCATCCCCACCTGGGGATGCCACTGGAGATGCAACCTGGGACCTTCTGCAGCAAAGAAGATGCTCACTCTGCTGCCTGATAAATACATAGAAATGACACAATGCAACCTGCCTGGCTGGGAATATAACTCTTCAGCTTTCTGGGGTCAGCAACCTTTTTCAGCCGTGGGCCGGTCCACTGTCCCTCAGACCATGTGGGGGGCCGGACTATATTTTGAAGGGGAAAAAAATACGAACAACTTCCTATGCCCCACAAGTAACCCAGAGATGCATTTTAAATAAAAGCACGCATTCTACTCATGCAAAAACACCAGGCAGGTGCCATAAATAACCCAGAGATGCATTTTAAATAAAAGGACACATTCTACTCATGTAAAAACACGCTGATTCCCGGACCGTCCGTGGGCCAGATTTAGAAGGCGATTGGACCGCATCTGGCCCACGGGCCTTAGGTTGCCTACTGCTGGTTCAACACCCATAGGAGAGTCTAATGGTTAGACTGGAGGCTGTAACTTAACCAGCACTTTAACTGAAGGTTAACCCCTTGCCAAATTAGTCAGGGCAGGATGCCAAGGAAAGTATCCAGGGGAGAGAATTGCTTCCTTCCTGTGTCTCCTAAAGACTTGAAAAGGAACTTCCCCATTCTTTGTACTCCAAGTCAGCTGACGTTTTGTGTTTCAAGGTAAAACTACTACCACTGACAACTGATGAAATCGATATCAATATACACTTTTAAACCACGACCTTCCACAATAGATGAGAGGAAGTCCTCCACTTTTGAAGCAGTTCTTGCTTCTGCATTGTGGTTATTAAAATAAAAAGGGCTGTATTTCAGACTTCCAAATAGTTTAGAAAAGAAAATGGTAGAACACAGTCATTTCTTCTGAAAATGTGGTTATTTATTCCCTTATGTGAAACTCTGCTCTTCTTTCAATAACTTTAGAAGGACACACATATTGAAGTTCTGGGAATTCACATTTTTATTGAATTTTAACTGATACATTAAAGCTAGATGACTAATGATCAAATAATAATCCAAAGGCCATTAGTTTGTCAACAACCCCACAATAGTGCAACTATCCAGCCACTCTTCCTGTGAATCCATGTTGATTTATTCTTCTTCTTCATAGAATCATAGAATCTTAGAGTTGGAAGGGAACCCAAAGGTCATCTAGTTCTATCCCCTGCAATGCCGGAATATGAGCTAAAGCTGATAGTTGGTCATTCAACCCCTGCTTTAAAACTTCCAAGGAAGGAGACTCCACAACCTCCCAAGGGAGACTGTTCCACTGTCAAACAGCTCTTACTGTCAGAAGGTTTCTCCTGATGTATAGTCAGAATCTCCTTTCTTGCAACTTGAAGCTGTTGGTTTGAGACCTACCCTCCAGAGCAGGAGAAAACAAGCTTCTTCCTCCTTCCATGTCACAGCCCTTGAGATATTTGGAGATAGCTATCATATCTCCTCTCAGTCTCCTCTTTCCCAGGCTAAACATACCCAGCTCCTTCAACCATTCCTCATAAGGCTTGGTTTCCAGACCCTGAATCATCTTGGTTGCCCTCGTCTGCATACTTTCCAGCATGTAAATATGCTTCTTAGATTGTGGTGCCCAGAACTGGACACAGTATTCTAGGTGTGGTCTGACCTAGGCAGAATAGAGTGGTACTAATACTTCCCTTTATTTGGACACTACACTTCAGTTCATGCAGCTTGGAATAGCATTACTTTTTTTTCTGCTGCATCATACTGTTGACTCGTGTTAAGCCTGTGGTCCACCAAGACCCCTAGATCCTTTTCACAGGTACTGCTAGTAAGCCAGGTGTCCCCCATCTTATATTTGTGCAGCTGGTTCTTCCTGCCTTAGTGCAGAACCTTACATTTGTCCCTATTGAAATTCATTTTGTTAGTTTGTGCCCAGTTTTCCAATCTGTTAAGGTCATTTTGAATTCTGATTCTGTCTTCTACCTACCCCTCCCAGTTTAGTGTCATCTGCAAATTTGATGAGCATCCGCTCAGTTCGTTTATCCAAGTCCTTTATAAAGACAACAACAGGCCCAGGACAGAACCCCTCGGTGTGTCCGCGGAATGTGAGACAGCCCTGAAACTCTTGACTTTTAACAAATTCACAGACCTTTAAAGGTTGTCATTTGGATTTACTTATGGACTTGTTCAAAATTGGGAAAGGAGTATGACAAGGCTGTATATTGTCTCCCTGCTTATTTAACCTATATGCAGAATTCATCATACAAAAGGCTGGGCTGGATGAATCCCAAACTGGAATTAGGATTGCTGGAAGAAATATAAACAACCTCAGATATGCAGATGACACAACCTTGATGGCAGAAAGTGAGGAGGAATTAAAGAACCTTTTAATGAGGGTGAAAGACGAGAGCGCAAAATATGGTCTGAAGCTCAACATCAAAAAAACTAAGATCTTGGCCACTGGTCCCATCACCTGGCAAATAGAAGGGGAAGAAATGGAGGCAGTGAGAGATTTTACTTTCTTGGGTTCCATGATCACTGCAGATGGTGACAGCAGTCACAAAATTAAAAGACGCCTGCTTCTTGGGAGAAAAGCAATGACAAACCTAGACAGCATCTTAGAAAGCAGAGACATCACCTTGCCAACAAAGGTCCGTATAGTTAAAGCTATGGTTTTCCCAGTAGTGATGTATGGAAGTGAAAGCTGGTCCATAAAGAAGGCTGATCGCCGAAGAATTGATGCTTTTGAATTATGGTGCTGGAGGAGACTCTTGAGAGTCCCATGGACTGCAAGAAGATCAAACCTATCCATTCTGAAGGAAATCAGCCCTGAGTGCTCACTGGAAGGACAGATCCTGAAGCTGAGGCTCCAATACTTGGGCCACCTCATGAGAAGAGAAGACTGCCTGGAAAAGACCCTGATGTTGGGAAAGATGGAGGGCACAAGGAGAAGGGGACGACAGAGGATGAGATGGTTGGACAGTGTTCTCGAAGCTACCAGCATGAGTTTGTCCAAACTGCGGGAGACAGTGGAAGACAGGAGTGCCTGGCGTGCTCTGGTCCATGGTGTCACAAAGAGTCGGACACGACTAAGCGACTAAACAGCAAAGTACCTAGTGATTTCCAAGGCACCTTTACAAACTGAAACGATTATGCCCCAGAAGCTTGACGCCTCCACGTCGAGGGGAAGCAGCTCCAAGCGGCCCCCGTCCCGCGCCAATGCGGCCTTTCCTTCGCCACGGTTAACCTGGGCAGGCGCTATTCACACGCGTGGGTCCTTCACGCAGAAGAGCCCTCCAGGCGGCGCGCATGCCATTTTGCTTTCAAAGCGGGCGCTTGCCTTAGCCTCTTCCGTCGGGGCGGCTCCGGTTTTCCGCGTGGGAACTCGGCGGACCCACTCCGATCCGTGCGGTGAAAAGAGGTCCCCCGACACCCCACGAGCCGCCGGGCTCAGCTTCTATTTATGTTTTATTTTGGTAAAGGGAGGGAGGTCTAGTCGCGAACCCCCAGACGGAGCTGAAGTACCCGTTTTAAAAGTTGTGAGTGGTTTTTTTTGTTTTTTTACTGTATTAAACAAATAAAAGCGGGAAAGAACTTTTCAAAAGCGTATTTCTGCTCCCAGCGTCCTGCCGCCGCCCCGACGTCCAAGCTGAGGAAAGTGACCGGGACTGGACATCGCTTCGACGGAGATCGCGCTTGGCTCTCCCTGCCCACTCGCTTGACCAGAAGAACTTCTGCTCCCTTCCTAAGAGCAATACACCATCTATCAGGTAGTTAGGTGGAGAGATCGAGAGGTGTTTGCTTTGAAACGGGGAGGCTGCTTTTCCCTCCGCAGCAACGCAGGCGAAAGCGGCGCGGCTGCTCCTGCCCTTCGGCCGCTCCCTTTCCGCCCCGACGGGCTGCTCTCGGCAGCGCCACAGCCGGACTCGCCTCGCTCCCCCGCCCCCTAGATCCATCTGTACCGTTTGGGGTAACACGGGGGGAGCCCGAAGTTCCCCGCCGTGCGCTGGATGGGGGAAGCGGGCTTGGGGCTGCGACGTTCTGGTTCTGGAAAGAAGGAGCGCCTGGTGGTGGCGTCCGGCAGATTCGCCGGGAAACGGCAGGCCGAATCCGGTCTGCCCCAGCCGAGCGAATCTTCTGGCTGTTTCCGCAGCGAGCATTTCAATTTGGCTGCGTTGTGTGACTCCGGCTTTGCTAGAGGGGGCGGCGGAAGAGGCGGCCTCGACGCGCCGCTCCTGAGCTCTGGAAGGGCTTTTCCGCGAGAGGGGAAGCAGCTCCGGCTGCCCAGCTCCGAGGCTCGTTTTTCTCGGCCCCGAAGAGCAGCTCAGCTTGGGAAGCACCGGAGAAGGGAAGAGGCTCCCATCGCAGTGCCGGCCTTGAGGAGACGGGTGGGGAGCGACAGGCCCCCTGGCCTAGGGGTCAGATTTGGCCATAGCTGTCAACTTTTCCCTTTTCTTGCGAGGAATCCTATTCGGAATAAGGGAATTTCCCTTAAAAAAAGGGAATCGTTGACAGCTATGGATTTGGCCCTCGGGTCAGGACCCTTACCACCCCTGCTTTTAGAGCCCATCCTCCTCCAGTGCTGCCCCCCCCCCCGCGGCTGGTCGCGCCTTTTGCTTGCCTGGAAGGAGGATGGAGAGATCTGAGGAGGGGGCTGCAGTAGCTGGCGCCTGACTCACGTCCATTGCTCTGGCCATATGCAGCACCGCGGGGCCCCCGACCGAGTGCGGCCCTGCTGTCGAGGAAATCCTCGCGGATCTTGAATCCTCCGGTCCTTGTGGCTCTGCTGCGCGAGAGCTTTATGCCGTTTCCCGGGCATGCCGTCGGGGGGGCTTGCGACGCTTTCCCTGGCAGAGCTGCCTGGTCCTCCTTGACAGGATTCCTTCTGGATATCTTGTTTCGGGGTCACGTCTGCAGTCCAAGTCCACACGCATCCCCATTCTAGGCGCGGGGGAAACCGCCAGGCCGCGAACCCGCGCAAGAGAGCGAGGCGCGGCGGATCGGGCCGAAGTCGGGATAACTTTCACGCGCCAAGCTCCTTCTCCTCTCCGCCGACGGAGCGCCTTTCAACAAAGAGAGGAGGCTTTTCCAGGTCAGGCGGTCCAAGTGGGGAGGCGACGGAGGAAGAGGGAAAGGTGGTCCGTTTCCCCACCCGCTCGCTCGCTCGCTCTCCCGCGGGGCGCCCCTCTTCTCCCTTAGACAGCCGAGGGTCCTTGGAGACTCCCCGTCGCGGACCAGCCCCTTCAGCGCCTTCGCAGCGGGTTCTGGCCAAGACCTCCTCCCTCCTCTCTTCGGGCCACTTAGCAGGGGCGTTGCACCCCCGGCTCCACCAGCCCCCCTGGCTTTAGCGAAAGCGACAGGCCTGAGCCCGGCGGGGCCGAAGCAAGGCGGTGAGGATCGGGCCCTTTCCGGAGGCTTTCCCCCAGAGGCAGCACTTTGAAGGCCTCTTCCGAGGCTCGTCTGTGAATCTCTGGAAGGGGGAGTCGGAAGAGGCTAGTGAAAGATGCAGAGACCTCGCTTGCCAAACAGGAGAAAGTCCGACGCGGGAGCCTTTGCTCGCGGCCCCACAGCAGAAGTGCTTCGCAGTCCACGTACAGGGCTGTGTCACTGACCAAAGAGCAATATTTATTTACTGTCAGAGAATATAAATTACATCAGTTCGTCTTGTGGAGGAGTTGCAGGTAATTCCTGCGCATTTTAAAACCAGGGTTTGTGCATTATTGCTCTTTGGAGCGCTTTGTGTTTACACCTCGACTTTGTGTGTACATTATCACTGGGACGCAGCACAACTTCCTTAAATCCTTCGCATTTCAAAAGCATTGAAGCAGCTCAAGTAAGTACAGGAAGGATCGCAGTGGAAGGGGGCGGGCGGGAGAGAGCTCCGTGGCTCATTGAAAACAAAGCAAGCCCATCAACTCCGGGAGGCCAAAACCCCCTTCCTCAAACCTATCTCGTTTGTCAAAGCAAGACGTCTCGCGTAGCGGACAAAAGTGAGCCCCGAAAAGTTTATACCGCCGAAGTCTGTTAATCTGTAGAAAAACACAACAAGAATAAAACGCTATTCGTTGATTTCTGTACAATAGACGCACTAGACTAATTGGAAATTATTGTTATTATGTGTCTTTCGTTTTTACAACATTCCTCCAGGAGAAACAAACTTCTGACTTCCAGCTCGCTTGCAAAACAGATCCATGTCTGTTGTTACCGAAACTGATGATGCTTGCCAGAGCTGGTCCTTGCTTACAGATTGCAAAAAAATATATATTTAAAACCAGTTGAGATCTATTTGATTGTCGGACTTCATATTTTGCCTATCATTTCTGTCTCAGACTTTTATATTTTCCCCCTCCCCACCCCACGCCTTACGCACGTGTGTGTCCTGTATAAACCCAAGACCCACCCTCCGTGCAGGGGGTGAAGTCCAAGAAACCTGCCTCTCCAAAACGCCGCAAGATGTTTGTTGTGGCGCTTGCAACGCACTAACACGGCTGCTCTTGCGGCTTTGGAAGTTAAGGACCTAACAGCCTTCTGTTCCTCCGCCTCTGTGAAATTCTTAATGTATTTCCTCCTCTGATGAATCCCTCATAATTTAATGTAGCGCGCTTCAAGATTTCCTCTCCTTGGCACTCGGTGCCACGGGAGGCGAGGCCCGGCCACGACACCCCCCGCACCTTGCTCGGCTTCAGCCCCGAGTTCGCCTTCGTCCCGTCCTCTCCGTTGACTTAACCAACCAAAGCTCCACTGAAGATGCTGGACCGGGACATCACTAACGCGTGGCTGCCTTAAGATTTCTTTATTCGAAACAAGGTATACTTGGAGATGCGCGTAGGCGGCAGTTTTCGAGGGGTAAGGCGACTGGGGCTTGCAGATCGGGAGGAGGAGCCGAGCCGCTGCCCCGGTGCTTCCTTGGCACGAAGCGCGAGGGGAAGGAAAGCCCCTTGGCATTCAGAGGGAAGGACTTCTGGCTTCCTCCTGGCGAGGGTCGCGCGAGCCCTGGAGCCTGGAGCTCCCGCAGCCCCCGCTCGCTTCTCCCGCCCTCTTGGCTGTTCTGGGAAAAGAAGGGCGGAGGAGCGAAGTATCGACCCCGGGAAGGGGCGCGCGTCCCGGGTGGGCACAGCCAGGGGGCCGCCCGCCCCCGAGCCCAGAAACCAGCTGCCAACGCGGTTGCCTTTTTCCTGGAACCCGCCTCTCGGTAATGGGCGAGATCGATCCGCGCTTGTCAAGCGCTTCTCGGGCGCCTTGAGATGGCCCATTGCTCCGGCCGTCGCAGCAAACCTTTTACAGGCCGAAACCCCCAGAGCGGCTCCATTAGAAACCCGGCCGGCCAAGGCGGGGCGGAGCAGGCGGACGAGCCCGGGAGGGAGGGTGGGACGCGGGACCCGAGGCCGAGTCGCGCGCCCTGGCCTGGCCTTGCCTTCCCTCCCGCCGCTGCCTCCCTGCCGGATCCCCGACAGCCGAGAGGAACTGCTTGGCGCGCCGGGAAAAGCAGCTTCCAGCCACCCCGAAACCCTCGCCGCCGAGATGGGAAGGAGAGGGACCCCTGAGCTCCCCCCGCGAGGCTTGTAGCACCCCGAAAATGTGCCCAGGACGGCAACTTCCGTCGGACTGGAGTCTGAAGGTGTAAACATGTGAATACATCGTATTTCCTAAAACTACGACAACCTTCACTACGTCTCGATTCTCAAAGGAGTCTGGACCCTGGGTGAGCGCCTAGAACCAACCCCCCCCGCCAGAATTTTGCCACCGCTCGGCAGAAATTGAGGTGGCACCCAAGCCTTGTAACAGTATCTTCAACAAGATCTCTCCACAGTGCCCGAAAGGCTTCTGGCTGAGTTCTAAGCATGAATCTTACAT
This sequence comes from Podarcis raffonei, assembly GCF_027172205.1. Lineage (NCBI taxonomy): Eukaryota > Metazoa > Chordata > Lepidosauria > Squamata > Lacertidae > Podarcis > Podarcis raffonei. Next base: position 5,504,076 of record NC_070610.1, read on the forward strand.
CCCATGTAAGCTTTTCCTGTATAGCTGTTCGCCAGACATGATCCCACCGTCTCCCAATACCAGATTCCTCCCCTTCTGAACCATGATAGCACATGCTGCCACTAATAAAAAATAATAATAGCGAGTTTGATTTTACTTCCTCATTTCTACCATCAAATATTGATAATAATGCTGACTGAGGTGTAGCTTGAACAGGTTCTCTAGTTATATTCCTTATTTCAATAAAAAAATGTGGCCCATAACATCAGTGTCCCAGGAGGATTCATCAGGATTGGTGCAATTGCTCCTCAAAGTGGATCCTAAAACACGCAAAGGATGAATACCATCTATTGGAGGAAATCTGAAGTAGCAAAACTTTCATTTGTCCCTGCTCTTGCCCACCTAGCAGTTCGAAAGCTCGTCAAAGTGCAAGTAGATAAATAGGTACCACTCTGGCGGGAGGGTAAACAGTGTTTCCGTGCGCTGCTCTGGTTCGCCAGAAGCAGCTTAGTCCTGCTGGCCACATGACCCGGAAGCTGTACGCCGGCTCCCTCGGCCAATAAAGCGAGATGAGTGCCGCAACCCCAGAATCGTCCGCGACTGGACCTAACTGTCAGGGGTACCTTTACCTTTACTGAACAGTCAGGCAAAGGCAACTGCTGATCATTGCTCAAGTCCCTTCCAGCTCTTCCCAGGCAGTCCTCCAACAGGTGCAGAGAAAAGTAGGTTTCCCATTATCATCATTTACAGCAACCACCATGCCGTTTCCTAGTGCAGTCAGCAACTGTACTCTTGTGCAGGGCCCTTGTTGCTTAGCAGGCCATCCTGTAGTATTGAAATCATACATGCATTGGGCATGCAGCAATGGAGGAGAGACTTGCCCATTATTTTTTGCTGGGGATCTTCAAGGGCACAGACACTGCTATGATGAAACACCATCCATGTGTCTTGGTGTTTGTTGTTTTTAAGACCCTCCTAAAATTATGCTGCACTTACAAAATACACATTGGAATAAATGCAAAACCACATGCAATGTATGATGTTGTTGCTGCTGTTGTGATTGTATACACCCAGACTCAGACACCCACACCCTTGTTGGGAGATTACTGTGATATAGGCCATGACACATGAAGCTGGGAGAGTTGACTCACACACCCACACGCCCCTGCATGGTTATGTTCCATTCACACGTAGCATACAAATCCTGGAAAGGCTGGGATGTGATTGGGACAGTGGCAACAGCTTAGCAGCAGTGTGTTGACACTGGGGCAGATAAGGTGGGATCCTATACATGGGTGTAGCCAAGGGGGGGCAGCTGCCCCTCCAAATCAAGTAAAACAATAAAAAAAACTAACTGAGGTTCTGTCCCCCCCTCCCAACATAAATCCTGGTTATGCCCATGATCCTATACATTTTTAGCAAGAAAGTTGAAAAGGAAACAGCAACATTTCCAAATCAGAGCAACCACATCAGTGGCAATGCCCATGATCCTCTTTGCATCAACCACACACAGAAGGAAACAGTACCAAAACATAGCTGCAAAAGTATGGAAATGTCCAGGCATTATGCAGTGGCTGCTGGGGTGTGGAGGGAGTAGTCAAATCAAGCTCTAAAAAAGATATTCTTTTAGAGTAAGGATTGGGAACCTTTATTTTCATTTTCATTTCATTTCATTCATTTATTTTGGAATTTTGAATGCCTCGCATACCCCCCTCTTGTTGTCTCTCCAGGGGCAAATGTCCCTGCTGGATGGGGCACCCCAGCGTCCCATCTAAAATACACAGGCACGTGTACTCCATCTTTCGCTCACCACATCCACACATTCAAATGCCCACACCTTTGGGATCCACTAGCCGGAGGGGATACAGGAGACCAGATGAGAGAGTTCTGTGAGCCACATGCAGCTAGCTGTCCTCCACCTTTGTTATAGAAGGTTTCTTTGAGCCAAATCCCATATCTATGTGGCTCAGGTCAGTTGTGGAAGCACCCCCTCCACATACATGGAAAGGCTGCAAGAATCATGCTCAGTTCTATGCAGTATTTATACATTCCCATCAGTTCTCAGATGGAGCAAAATTGCAGAAATTTAAAGGTGAGACTGTCCAGATTAAAAGCATGATTTTTCTCAACTCCTTCCCAGTTTTGGTGTTTAGAGAAGGGGGAGAATAAGTACCCCCGTGCAGGGAATTGTATAGACTCCACAGCAATAGGAAATGCTTTAATTTCCCAATTAAATTAACATCTTCCAGAATCCTTTGGCATTGGGCGTGAGGGTTCTGTCTGGAAGCTGTGTTTTATTAAGTTAATATTATTCTTGTAATATTTTTATACCACCTTTCTGCTGCACTATGAAATTCAAACTGGCTCCTAATTACAATGTGATCTATAGCGTCTTCCCAGGTACAAAATATTGTGGTTTTTACTGCTGAGAAATGAGATATTCCCACAGCAGAAATCCAGCCTTGGGGGGATGGCCTAGGCACAGTGAGAACAAAACAGAAATTTATTGAGCAAAAAATGGAGGGAGCCGTCCCTCCCCCCCCTTCTCTCTGCTCACTGCAATGCGCTTTCTCTCTTCTTCCTTTGGGCTGCCTCTGGCCTCTGCCATTTCAAAGCATTTCGCAGGGAGGGCAGTTTCAATTTATATCAGTTTGCCAACTATTTCAAACTGACACTTCTAATTCACCTCAGTTGCACAGAGAGAGAGAGAGAGAGAGAGAGAGAGAGAGAGAGAGAGAGAGAGAGAGAGAGAAGAGTGTGGAGAGGTCTGTGAAACAGGAGACGTCTTGCAGGCATTCTGTACTTCGGGAAGCATAAAAAGAATGTGGACAGGGACAGTTTTATTGGTGATAAAACTCCTTTTTTCTTCTAAATCAAAAGTGAAAGATGTTCCATTTTAATTACAAGAAAATTTATCTTCAAATCTAGTGGTCAAGATTCTCCAGATATTATCTTACTAGGAACATATTCACAGTATATTTGCTATCTGTATTTGCTATCTGTTTGATCTTGAAGCCTGCAGCCAAAGAATCACCTGAGTTAAAACTCAATGGGTGAAATCCAGCCCTACCAAACTCTGTAGCTTTTTATCCCTCATTGCTCACTTAGAGTTGCCAGCTACAATGCTACAACAACACCACCAGTAGAAGCTGCAGTGGGTGTGATATGTCTCTCAGGGTCTTGGCTCAAAAAACTAGCAGCCTTGTGTGCCCTTGGGGTCCTAATCTACAAATCTCTCTGTCAAGACAAAAGTGCAGAAGCCAAGACCGGCCTCCTTGGCTCTACTTTCCTTCAACTCCATGTCTCCCCATCCCCTTTTTGGGGATGGCCCCAATCCAGATCATCCAGTTTGGGTAGCAAGTATTACAATTGGATAAAAACCTTGCAAAAGGGCGCAGATATGTGCTAATATTTTGTCTAGTTTGGCCCTTAATTTGTGATAAGCTGGTAAGTTACCCTGACATGAATTGGTGATCAAAGTAGAATCATAGAATCATAGAATCATAGAGTTGGAAGAGACCACAAGGGCCATCGAGTCCAACCCCCTGCCAAGCAGGAAACACCATCAGAGCACTCCTGACATATGGTTGTCAAGCCTCTGCTTAAAGACCTCCAAAGAAGGAGACTCCACCACACTCCTTGGCAGCAAATTCCACTGTCGAACAGCTCTTACTGTCAGGAAGTTCTTCCTAATGTTTAGGTGGAATCTTCTTTCTTGTAGTTTGTATCCATTGCTCCGTGTCCGCTTCTCTGGAGCAGCAGAAAACAACCTTTCTCCCTCCTCTATGTGACATCCTTTTATATATTTGAACATGGCTATCATATCACCCCTTAACCTCCTCTTCTCCAGGCTAAACATGCCCAGCTCCCTTAGCCGTTCCTCATAAGGCATCGTTTCCAGGCCTTTGACCATTTTGGTTGCCCTCCTCTGGACACGTTCCAGTTTGTCAATGTCCTTCTTGAACTGTGGTGCCCAGAACTGGACACAGTACTCCAGGTGAGGTCTGACCAGAGCAGAATACAGTGGCACTATTACTTCCCTTGATCTAGATGCTATACTCCTATTGATGCAGCCCAGAATTGCATTGGCTTTTTTAGCTGCCGCGTCACACTGTTGGCTCATGTCAAGTTTGTGGTCAACCAAGACTCCTAGATCCCTTTCACATGTAGTGCTCTCAAGCCAGGTGTCACCCATCTTGTATTTGTGCCTCTCATTTTTTTTGCCCAAGTGCAATACTTTACATTTCTCCCTGTTAAAATTCATCTTGTTTGTTTTGGCCCAGTTCTCTAATCTGTCAAGGTCGTTTTGAAGTGTGTTCCTGTCCTCTGGGGTGTTAGCCACCCCTCCCAGTTTGGTGTCATCTGCAAATTTGATCAGGATGCCCTTGAGTCCATCATCCAAGTCGTTGATAAAGATGTTGAATAAGACCGGGCCCAAGACAGAACCCTGTGGCACCCCACTAGTCACTCTTTTCCAGGATGAAGAGGAACCATTGATGAGCACCCTTTGGGTTCGGTCAGTCAGCCAGTTACAAATCCACTGAGTGGTAGCATAGTCAAGACCGCATTTTACCAGCTTCTTTACAAGAATATCATGGGGCACCTTGTCAAATGCCTTGCTGAAATCAAGGTAGGCTACATCCACTGCGTTCCCTTCATCTACCAGGCTTGTAATTCTGTCAAAAAACGAGATCAGGTTAGTCTGACATGACTTATTTTTCAGAAATCCATGCTGACTATTGGTGATCACAGCATTCCTTTCCAGGTGCTCACAGACTGTTTGCTTAATGATCTGCTCCAGAATCTTCCCTGGTATTGATGTCAGACTGACTGGGCGGTAATTATTTGGGTCCTCTCTTTTCCCCTTTTTGAAAATAGGGACAACATTTGCCCTCCTCCAGTCTGCCGGGACTTCGCCTGTATCTTCCTCGGTTTGTTTTTACTGAAGGTACTAATCTCCAAATATGTTCAAATCAGTATTCTAGTTTTTCAAGCAGGTCATTTCCCCAAGAATGGGGATTAATATTAATAAAAACTTGTTTCTAAACTCAGTAGCTATTATTTAATAAGAAGTACTAAAAAGGTCTGATCTCCATTAAAGATATAGCTTACTATTTCACCACAGAACTGTGCATCAGATGTTGGCATGAGTTTTCTTTGCTCATTGGCAAACCAAACTAAACAGAAAATGATGGAACAAGGATAAGTTCTGTTCATGAATCAGTGATCACAATGTATTTCAGTCTAGTGAGTTATTTTGCAGACAGTTGCCTATACTATCTTTTGGCTTATATTTTTTTTAAGGCGGGTGACTATTTGGTAAAACTCTAAAACTTGAATTATGTGATTGCAGAATTGCTTATAGCCCAAGGTCCTAACATAGCATTTATCTACTGTCATTTTTGCACAGGTGCTTTGGTGATCTTTTCTGCTCTCGAGCTTCTAATCATCTGAGAACAGAAGTATAGGGAAATGTGGCAGTCCATACATTAGATTACGTAATTCCATTAACTCCAACTGTCCTGAACACCCCAGGATTGCCCCAGCTGATAAATTTGGGCATGTTTCTGTCATGCATATAGGAACCCAGTTTTTAAACCTCCCCGGCAAAAGCAGATTCAGATGGGGTCTTATGTAAAAATGGTATTTGAGAAGGATCTTTTAATTAAAAAGTTCTTGCGTTTCCACCATCCAGGGTAGATCTGAATCAAATGGGGGAAATTTGCAGGCTGACATTTTGATGCCAATGATGCCATGCAGATGCTGCTACACACACACACACACACACACACACACACACACACACTCTTGTATACCTGCATAACTGCCTTCTGGAAGAATCCTAGTGGGCTAGTGCAGAGGAGAAGCGTTTGGCAAATCATCCTAACATTGCCTTTAAAAGGTTAAATCTGGCCTAAGAAGCCACAAAGGAAGAGGAATAAGTATCTGTTTCGCATGTGCTTCAAAAGACCCCTGCTGCCTACACACAAACTCAGCCTTTCTCTATCAGCAGCTCAACTCAGCCAGTGAAACTTCCTCTTGGAGTCCTGATCTTGGAAGGAGTTGCAGCCAGGTGGGTCAAGCAAGAGCGGTTCTTGCCAGTAGGAAGGCAACACATTACTAAACATATTTAAATAGCATGCTTAGTGTTAGTCATACATTTCTTTACAAAAAAGCAGCTGCAACAGCCTGGTCTGGATTGGGACCATGGTGCACAGGGAAACGGTTTACACCCCTGCCTCCTGCCACAGTCCGGATCTGGATCAGAGCTCTTGCAAATGCGTTTGTTTGTTTGTTTGTTTGTTTGTTTGTTTGTTTAGGAAGAGGCTTGGTTAGTCCTAAGCACATGATTAACATAATTGCAGTGGGTAGCTAACTCCAGATATTTCTGGCCTCCAGATCCCATAATATCTGACTATAGACCATGCTAGCTGAGGCTGGTGAGAGCTGGAGTCCACAGCATCTGAAGGGCACCAGGTCGGCAGCGCCTGTATAGAGCAGTCAAGTACAACATTTTCCTGTTGCCTAGAATGGACACTGAAGGGAATGCGGCTCCAGACAGGGAGGACTTCCTCTTATACCTGTTGGGAGCCTCCTCCCCCTGTGTGTGAACAGGTAGATGGGTGTGACCCTAGCTGACCAGATAAAAGGGATGACCACGCCTTCATCTCTTTCTTGGACTCTTGGACTCTTCTTCTTGGACTCTTGATCTCCGCTGGTTCCTTGTCAGTGCATGGCTCAACCTTCACATAGGTTGGAGCCCACAAGCAGATACAATGGTACCTCGGGTTAAGAACTTAATTTGTTCCGGAGAGCCGTACTTAACTTGAAACTGTTCTTAACCTGAGATACCACTTTAGCTAATGGGGCCTCCTGCCGCCGCACAATTTCTGTTCTCATTCTGAAGCAAAGTTCTTAACCTGAGGTACTATTCATGGGTTAGCAGAGTCTGTAACCTGAAGCATTTGTAACCTGAAGTGTCTGTAACCTGAGGTACCACTGTAGTCTGAGATGTAACTTCTTTGTAACCACAAGATAAAGCCTGCTTTCAGATCACTGCTGTGAACTGAATGTGAGTAAAACGTTGTTCTTACTTTTAAAAAAGACTGAATAAAGGGGAAACTTACCAGGAACAATCCAGACTGGACAAGCCAGACTGGATTGCTTAATTAAAGGATTCTAACAAATCATCCACTTGCTTCTAATAAGTTACAAAGGGAATGTGCTCTGCTGTTTACTCACTAGCGTGAATGAGGAAGGATAATATCAAAACAATATATCTTCTCTTACCTTCTTTAACATTCCCACAGTTTGGTCCCAATAGCAGCTGCATACCTGGCCAGAGGCTGTTGCTGAAGTTCCTGCTGCAGAGATGGCTGGCTGAGACTAAGGAGCTTGAAGTGGGGGGAAAGTACATAAGTAAAAGCACATAAGTAAACAAAGGGATTCATTACCACAGATACAGCTGCCAACCTGAGCAGCTCTAAAGAAGGATTAGACAGATTCGTGGACAATAAGCTCATCAATGGCTACTGTGGATGGTGGCTCGATTACCTCCAGTGTCAGAGGCAGTATGTCTCTGAAACCAGTTCCTGGGGAGGACATATAGGAGAGTGAGATTAGGCACATGTTCTGCTTGAGACATTCCCATAAGCATCTGACTGGCTGCTAGAAGAACAGGATACTGGTCTAACTAGGCCTTTGGTCTAATCCAGCAGGGTGCTGATAGTATTGCCTATCTGTATGTGACTTGTGTGACATATGCTTGTATATAAAGTCTTGTTTGTGTACATCAGAGAGAGAGAGAGAAAGTGAGGAGTGATGATGTTGTGTACTTGTATGCATCTATGTGTGTGTCTGACATGGGTATTTCTCTTCTGTAAAATATCATATGTATGCTTGTATGATGTTCTCCGCCATGAATTCACTAACCAAGGCTAAAACTTTTTCGGAGCTAGCCGACCTAACTGGAAGGAGGAGGGGTATCAGGAAGAGTGGAATAAATTTAATGATTATCTAGTTAAATTTGTTAAGTTAAATTAACTGAAAATAGCTTGCAGATACTTAATTGGCTTAGGATTTTATGTATGTTAAGTGATGAATTAATATGTTTAATTCCATAAGGTGAAGATTTAAGGATGTTAATGTTTAAGTTAAATTTCATAAGAATTGGGATTTGGAAAACCGTTAAAAGGACATGCAATGAAATTCAACCAAGGGGAAGCGAGGAAGTCACTTAACAAAGTTAATGTGTAATTTTCAATAAGGCTATGATTTATGTTTGTTTGTCTTGTGTGTTTGTTTGTTTGTTTGTTTGTTTGTTTATAGTATTGTGAAAACTAATTAAAAAAATTTGGAAAAAACTTACTGCAAGGACCGTGTTTACAATGTAAACAAAATGAGTTCCATGATGCCCACTAAATGTTATTCCTACCTAATGTGCTGACATCCGTCTATCTTGGGAGACAATGAAGTAATGCGCCATTGGGGGGAGGGGAGAGGTCAAGCTGTTGGAAGGTTGCAGCACCTGCTGTGGTTGCAGAGATCTGAAATAAAATATATGGCATATATATGTGTGTGTGTGTTGTATTTTTCCTTGCCCAGTTTGTGACTTAGTGTGACTTGTGTCAGTTATGTTGACTGCACTTATTTATTTTCTACATTCTGCTTGGGTTGTTTAGGCCCTGCCCCTAAATGTTTAAAAGAGTGTTCCTATTTCCAATGGTGAAATGTCAGAGGGTATATAATTGCGGTTGATGCACCCTGCACAGGCTCTGCCAGTCGCTTTCCATGTTGCTGTAGTGGGAGCAAGGAGTAGAGCAATGTCATTCCCAGGTCCCCTCCCCAGTGGCGGAGCTTCATGCTCCAGCACTGGGGGCAGAGAGCAGGCAGGGGCATGGCTGGCGTGCACCCCAGGGGCGTGACATGCATCCTGGGGGCATGGCGTGCTACCTGTGGGGGCGTGGTGCCCAGGGTGGGGGGGCAGCCACGATGGCACCCCACAGGGATCGTGGTGCCGGGGGCGTTGCGCTCCCCCGCCCCCTCTTCCTCCGCCAGTGCCCCCTCCCCTGCCTTACCTTCCATCTAAGTTACTTGCCAGGACAGGCTATTGGAATTGTGCCATATTTACTTATTTGGCACATGATGGCACTGGTTGGTGTAACAAGACAGAACCTGATTCCTAGACTGGAGGGATTAAGTTTGCTGCTTGCTGCATTTAGCCACTATACGCTGGGAGGTCAATTCTTCCCTGAGGGCCTTCTAGCTGCTTTTATGACCTGGCTAAAGCAGAGAATGATGAGAGCATTCTTTGCTCCAGCTCAGCACACTAAATAAACATTTCTCTCTCTGTTAAACTCTAAATTAACAACTTGCTTCTTGAATTATTACTTTCTCCTAATGCAATGAGAGCTGGACTCTGCTGGGGGTGCCTACCTCTTTTCTGTGTTGGGTACTCTTGTTGCTTTCAGAGTGAGGTTATGGTTGGTTGGTAATGGTTTCCTGGCCACTCATTTACAAAGACCTCAGTCTTGGAGATGACCTTCCTCATCCTTCTCCATTAAGTTTTATTTCCACTTGCTTTTTAAAAAGTGGGTTATGTTTGTTTCTGTGCGAGTGTGTTCTGAAATTGGTTGGGGACTAAAAGATGATAAAAGATTGCAATCATTGACATGGCTCTGCCACGCAGCAACTGGGATATATGCAGTCTCTCATATAAGGTATAGCATCTCACTAGCAGGTGGTGCTGTGGGTTAAACCACAGAGCCTAGGACTTGCCGATCAGAAGGTTGGTGGTTTGAATCCCTGTGACAGGGTGAGCTCCCGTTGCTCGGTCCCTGCTCCTGCCAACCTAGCAGTTCAAAGCACGTCAAAGTGCAAGTAGATAAATAGGTACCGTTCTGGCGGGAAGGTAAACGGCGTTTCCGTGCGCTGCTCTGCTGGCCACATGGCCGGCTCCCTCAGCCAGTAAAGTGAGCGTCGCAACCCCAGAGTCGGTCACGACTGGACCTAACGGTCAGGGGTCCCTTTACCTTTACCTAGCTTTGATTAGCACTATATAGTTCATTAGTAAAACCACAAAAAACATGTCACATTAAAACCGGCACAATAAGCATCAGTTTACCTCAATGCCATTGGACATTGCCATACGTAAGTTTCACTTTAGATATCGTTCTGCACATAGTATGGCACATGCAGTTTGGCAGATGCACAGGTTCAAACACATGTACAAGGGGAGGCATCTGACTGATGTGATGATTGAGCGTATTTATAAATGAATAAAACAAATGTGCAAAGTGAACCAATATATGCAAATTAGTCAAATTCCAATAATTCACTCTGAAGCAGGATTTGGGCTTCCTTTGCAGATGTGTCGTCTTACCTTGGTGTGGAATGGGGATGTTCTTTGACTATATCTTTTGCTTAATTTTTTATCATATTCCCACCACTTAAGTATTTTATGCAACTGCCTTTTGTTTTTAGTAAAGAGCAATGCCAGCACACACCTACCAGTGACATTTAGGGGAAAGTCATATGCTCAAGATATGCTTTTTGAGGGGACGCAGGCATCTTCCTTATACTGGGACAGACCATTGGCCCATCTAGCTCAGTCCTGGTTACACTGACTGGCATCCATTGTCCCGGGTTTCCAACTCTACCTGGAGACTGAACCTGAGGCTCCTGCCCTTCCCAGCTGAGCTATGGACTATAGGATATGGTAGAAACCCTGCTCCATTTTAATGGGTCCTCCAGAGTTTTCATTCCCTGCAAAGATGCTTAGATAGAATAACTTCCCAGAGTTGTATCCATTTATCATTCTGCAGAATCAAAATGGAGATAAAAGAGGTGATATCTGCTAACCTGAGCCCCTGTTTCTCTAGCACTGCCTGCGGCCTGAGGAGCTAAAAGCAATGTCCCTCCCCAGCCCTGCCCCTGCCTCCGCTCTCATCAGACATTATTTGAACATGATTTGTTCTTTTTGACAAGGTCAAGCTGTTGTGGAAAGGTTAAACAAATGGACCTTGTAAGCTCTTTGTCAGGAAAGCTGCTCAGAATGTGTTCTTCTTAATCGCCATTCTCCCCGTATTCCTGGGAAAGGTCATAATTGACAAAAGCTGATAATTCAGAGGGAACACAAATGGGGGGGGGGTGGATGGAGGGGATGAAGGCTTGGGGTTCCCTTCCTTCCTACAGCCAATTTTGCTTGAGAGCCTTCGTGTATTCAACAAAAATTGCTTGTGAGCCCCTTTCTGCTCTGTGCAGAACATTCCTTTGGGGGCTGGAGTTTAAACCAGCATCCCTAATGTTGTCTATGTCTATTCTGTCAGGAGTGTAATGAGGGGAAACTTTCCCAGACAGAAGTAAAAGCATCTCTGTATTCAGCACTTGGTTAGAGGAGTATGGATGTTTTAATATTCCAAAACTGGCTTAGAACTTCGTTCTTAGGCTCTTCCTGTGCCAGAAAGAGAGGCCATTGAAAGAAAGGCATTTTTCTATTTAATTTGCAGAGTTAAGGAAATTTCATTGCCTCTTTTTAAATTCAGCTCTGGTTCATTGCCTTAGGCCCTGCTGCAATCAGTGGGCATCATCAATAAACAATTTAGGATACACATAATTTATAGTAGTGATCACCATTCTAGCCTATTAAGCACAAATTGTTCTTTGCCTGTTCTGTTCCCACTAAAGTCCAAAGTGAGCCATTGAGTACTTACTTGTTTGCCCTGGAGTTGATGAGTACATTTGCCCCTGGACCTAGGAATGTGAGAACTTTTATTTAGGTGAATAACTTTGTTATCTTTACAGTCAGGTTCTGCACTAGTCAATTAGCCTTACAAAATACTATCCACCTGTCAAATGTGGCTCAGGTAGGGTTGGCCGCAGCTGAATCCAACAGGCCCGCCAAAACAGGTCCCCAACCCTGGAACAAGAATAACAAAGTTTCCATGTGATCTCCATCAACGTGTGTTGGCTTTGCTCTTGCAGAAGCAGGGCTGGGGAACTTCTGGCCCTCCAGATGTTGTTGGAGTCCAACTCCCATAATTCCCAGCCACCATGGCCAACAGTCAGGGATGCCAGTGGTTGTTTTCCAGCAACATCTGGAGGACCCTTCCCACCTCTGTGCTAAAGTACATGCTTTCTGCTTTTTGAGCCTGGCATGACTGCCCTGCCCATGGAAAACCAAAGACATCATAACCCTGCCATGCCTTATGCACCTAGTATTCTGTGCGATACCATAAAAGTAATGTGTGGCATTTTTTGTTCCATTTTCTATCATAACGTTTATCCTGTCAATACCACTGTAGGTCATTAAATAGGCTACATTATGTTGTGGGGGTTGCCAGCGTAGGTGTTTACAGCCTTAGATGTCTCAGGACCCAAAATATCTGAAATACTGCCTCCTTCCCTTTCTCAGGCCCCAAAATATCTGAAAGATCGCCTCCTTTCCTAAGACCTTCTCAGGTGCTGAGAAGGTGGCCCTCTTGGAAATCACTCAACCCTCAGGGTTTGTGGGGGAGAGGGCATTCTCTGTGGTGGCCCCTAAGAGCTGTTCATTTGGCAACTTCCAGAGAATCCTGAAGATGCGCCATTTTACCCTGGCTTTTGGCACTTGAGGTACATGTTTTAAGGATACACCAAATTTTTCCAACTAAGTCGTTTTAATTTGTTGTTCATGTTGTGTTTTAATGATGTAACCTGCCCTGGGACCTTAGTGTGAAGGGTGAGTTATAATAATGATAACCACCGCACACACACACACACACACACACATATATAACCAGAACATCCTCAGACATCAACTTATAATGTAAACCTCCAAGCTTTAATTGTAGTGAAAATGTTGATTAGTTGGTTAAAATGTATATAATTTGTTATTTTATTTTCAATTGAAAGGATCACCATACAGTATTTCACAACCTCTCTTGTTCAAGAGAAGATCTCACGACATGTTTAAATTCATTTTAACTTGCTCGAGCTTCTTTCAGAGGATGCTGCCATAACAGATCTTGTTAAATGTTTATATTGGTAGCCCATATATATATATATATATATATATATATATATATATATATAGTGAATTAGTGTTGACCTTAGAAGCTACTGTTGCTGCTGAGTGATCCACATAGCAACAGAATCAAAAGCCAGGCAGGACCCAAATCAAGTTTGTATGTGTCTATACGAATGTGTATTGCATGGGGCTTTGTGTTGTCACAAATGTGATCTCACCACACGACTAGGCTGACAGCATTTGCCTGGTTGCTGCCAACCTGACACTACACTTTCTTCTTCTTCTTCTTCTTCTTCTTCTTCTTCTTCTTCTTCTTCTTCTTCTCCTCCTCCTCCTCCTCCTCCTCCTCCTCCTCCCCCCCTCCCCAATAATATTTGGTACAATCTGATACCAATCAGTTCAGATAACACATTATTTAAAATAAACATATTTTATTTTTGTAAATAGAACACACACATACATACACACACACCATTAGCAATGATTTTGGCCACCCACCCTGTGAATCAGGGCCAAATTCAGGGTAGTAGTAGTAGTAATAGTAATAATAATAATAATAATTTATTTGTACCCCGCCCATCTGGCTGGGCTTCCCCAGCCACTCTGAGCGGCTTCCAACCAAATATTAAAATACAGTAACGCATCAAACATTAAAAGCTTCCCTAAACAGGGCTGCCTTCAGATGTCTTCTAAAAGTCTGGTAGTTGTTGTTCTCTTTAACATCTGGTGGGAGGGCGTTCCACAGGGCGGGTGCCACTACTGAGAAGGCCCTCTGCCTGGTTCCCTGTAACTTGGCTTCTCTCAGTGAGGGAACCACCAGAAGGTTCTTTGGCCCCAGATATCTGGAAGACAGTCTCCCTCCCTATCAACCTTTTGAGTATTAAGATAGTTCCATCAGTCTCAAGAGTGCAGGCGGGGGGTGGGTGAGTGGGTGGCGGTTTGGGGAAAGGACTTCCTCTGTGACAGCCTGCAAACTGTATAGCTCACACCTGAGCGCCTCTTTAACCCTGGCATTTGACAGTTGAGGTGATTTGTTTAGTGGGACTCTCTTCTGTTCCATTTGGAATGGTTTTCTCTTTTTTAATTGTAATGGTCACACACACACACACACACACACACGTATGTATGTATGTATATATGTATATGTATAGTTGTATATTTGTATATTCTTCTGTTTTATGCCACGCTGGGGCCTTATGGTGAAGAAATCAAATCAATCAATCAATCAATCAATGTATTTGGAGAACCATTCAGTGTGCCATGCCCAGTGCCATCCAGTGTGCTTTCTGCCTGTATATGGGATTGAACACAGATTTGCTCACACTGTCCCACAGCACTTAAAGGTAAAGGGACCCCTGACCATTAAGTCCAGTCGTGACCGACTCTGGGGTTGTGGCGCTCATCTCGCTTTATTGGCCAAGGGAGCCAGCGAACAGCTTCCGGGTCATGTGGCCAGCATGACTAAGCCGCTTCTGGCAAACCAGAGCAGTGCATAGAAATGCCATTTACCTTCCTGCTGGAGCGGTACCTATTTATCTATTTGCACTTTGATGTGCTTTCGAACTGCTAGGTTGGCAGGAGCAGGGACCGAGCAACGGGAGCTCACCCCGTTGCAGGGATTTGAACTGCCGACCTTCTGATCGGCAAGCCCTAGGCCCTGTGGTTTAACCCACAGCGCCACCCGCGTCCCTGCACAACACTTACTACTTTGCAATTATAGTAATTTAATATTTGTATAGAATTTGCTGTATTCCAGCGTTCTGCCTCATTACATCAGGTGTGAGAATTTGTATAAAATAAAAGAAGCAAGATCTTAAAATGCATTTGATACTGATGTGTACATATGGCATAACATCCATCTAAATAAAGATAAATTGACTGCACTGATTTATTTAAATAGGTAGGAATTGCTCCTAATTGCAATGCTGATAATCTCCTCAAGGTGGCACTGTGTTACACATTACCTGTTCAGAATTCTCCCATTTTTCTGAGTGGCCAAATAAATTAGAATTTATTTTCTTTTTTCTTTTTAAGTTGATATTGGCAAACCATGTCACATCTTTTTCATTTCATGTTTCTGTTTGATATTTGGTTCTGGGAATGGATGGGCAGAAAATGATGGGATAGCTTACTTCAGTGTGGCTTAACCAGCATGTGGGACTTCTGTGGCCCTGGTCTCTTTTACCGACTCACACTAAAAAAAAGGAGATTTATTATTATCTGCTTGTGTTATGTATTAAAAGCATGCTTCCTATCTATCACAATCAGATAGATAGGTCGCCCACTCCAAAAACTCCTACCGTCCACCACTTTGAGAAGTGCATGGGAACACGCACCTGTCAATCACCTGATATGATTCCAGCTGATTGTAGAATCATAGAATCATAGAGTTGGAAGAGACCACAAGGGCCATCGAGTCCAACCCCCTGCCAAGCAGGAAACACCATCAGAGCACTCCTGACATATGGTTGTCAAGCCTCTGCTTAAAGACCTCAAAAGAAGGAGACTCCACCACACTCCTTGGCAGCAAATTCCACTGTCGAACAGCTCTTACTGTCAGGAAGTTCTTCCTAATGTTTAGGTGGAATCTTCTTTCTTGTAGTTTGGATCCATTGCTCCGTGTCCGCTTCTCTGGAGCAGCAGAAAACAACCTTTCTCCTCCTCTATGTGACATCCTTTTATATATTTGAACATGGTTATCATATCACCCCTTAACCTCCTTTTCTCCAGGCTAAACATGCCCAGCTCCCTTAGCTGTTCCTCATAAGGCATCGTTTCCAGGCCTTTGACCATTTTGGTTGCCCTCCTCTGGACATGTTCCAGTTTGTCAGTGTCCTTCTTGAACTGTGGTGCCCAGAACTGGATACAGTACTCCAGGTGAGGTCTGACCAGAGCAGAATACAGTGGCACTATTACTTCCCTTGATCTAGATGCTATACTCCTATTGATGCAGCCCAGAATTGCATTGGCTTTTTTAGCTGCCGCGTCACACTGTTGGCTCATGTCAAGTTTGTGGTCAACCAAGACTCCTAGATCCTTTTCACATGTACTGCTCTCAAGCCAGGTGTCACCCATCTTGTATTTGTGCCTCTCATTTTAAAGGGTGAAATGGAAATCTGTTAAAATCACTTCCCTTTTGTGGTGGCAGCGGCCACCTTTATTTTCTTGCTTTCGGGCACTGCTCTCTCCATCCCAGAGTGCTCCTGGAATCACACCACATTGTGGGAGAGTATAATTCTGGGAGCACTCTGGAGAAAAGAAAATATCTACCAGAAGACTTTGGCCACCAGAAAGAACGGCTGGTGTTCTTTCACTGTTACTGCTGTCCCAATGGAGGGAAACAAGGGAAATAAATTAAAAGGAAGAAAATATATATAAGAAACTCCCCTACCACCACCAAAGGCAAAGGGGTCCTAAAACTTTAGCAGAATTCCCCACCACCACCCATTTTGTCACCTACAAATGAGGTAATGAATTTGAGGAGGGAATAAAACAACACAAAACCAGCAAGAAAAATAAAATGATCTCTAAAATAATTTACAATATCAATAAACAGCAATAAACATTAACAAACATGTAAACAGCAGGAGCAACTTTAGAAAAAAATTGTAACTGAAACAGCAGAAAAGCAAGGATTTCAAATGACAATGGAATCTTCTAGGGAAGAATATTCCACGCTCTGGGTGCTGCTACAGAAATTTGTCTATATTGTTACAGGCAAACAGACAGTCATGTTCTAACTTAGCTAAAATAGAAAGGTGACTTAATAAGAATGTGATTTCCAAAGTTTTATTGACAACATAAATTATCTTTCTAGAATGGTGTCTCATTTTAGCCACTTTTTGTTCAAAAGCCATGATGTGCTAAGCGCTTTTACTCAATCTCTCACTCTGTTGGTTTTAGAGATCCCTTTGTCAGAAAGCAATTTTGCTATACTTCTGATCTGTGCAGAAATTTGCTTTATGTATGGTATCTTAGAAAGATAAATAATGTTACAAGGGTTGTCATGTTTCTGTTTGGAATGAAGATGTGGTGGAGACTGTCATGTCTTTAAGAAATATGGTTTATTAACACATATTAACAACCTGCGTGCAGATGGAGGGAGTGCAGAACTTACAGCATTCACATCTCAAGAGGGGCTTGTCCTTCACAGCAGCCCAGCACTGCATTCAAAGGCTTTCTAAGCGCCATCTCTGCGCCTTTGCCCTTGCTTGTCTCCAGCCAGCACTCATGGTGCCTGTCCTTCAGTCTGCCACATGGAGTTCTCCCCACTTCCTGCCTCTCCTTCGCAGAAAACTCCTTCCCAGCAACTCCTCCTCTTCTGTCTGCTCGTCCCCATTCTCCCTGCTATTCCAAGCCTAGTTTTAAAAGGTGACAATTTTCCTGTAGTAACCTCAGTTGGCACAGGCACAAGGATTTCCCTTTGGTGGGCCATCAGGACCTTTTGCTATGCTTAATGGCTTCTATCCCAGGTGAGACCCTGGCCTGGAAAGGGAACTTAGCCCATAATTTTTCACTGACATGGCATCGTCCCTTCAATACTCAAAAAATCAGCTAAATCCTACCCTTTTATTTTTTCCTAACATTCACAAACTCTAGCATCAGGTAGGTAGCCGTGTTGGTCTGACGCAATCGAAATAAAAAATTAAAAAATAGTCCCGTAGCACCTTAGAGACCAACTAAGTTTGTTCTAGGTTTAAGCTTTCATGTGCATGCACATTTCTTCAGATACAAACTCCAGCAGTTATGAGTGCCCTTGCACCCCAAACCCTGTTCTCCCATATCTGTAACAATAATAATTTGTTTGCATTTTGTGCTCCCCATGAATGAAGTTTTAGGTCTGGCTAGATAATGGACCCTGGCTTTTGAGGCCTAATGAGAAGAGAGGAGAGCTTCTGTCTTTGTCATGTGGCTGATGTCATTCTACCATGCCTTTGTCTTTTATTTGGCTTGCCTTTTGACCTATTTTTCAGACAACAAAGGCACTCCCACCAATTGCATCCATGCTGTGCTCTTGAAGCTACAGATCAGAGGCTGGCTGTGTCTGTGCAGGTTTCCTGGGTGCTGGACACACAGCCCCTCATAACTTCACTCAGCCCCATGTTAACTTCAGAAGAGTTTACCCCACCTGCCTTCTCCTTTTCTAAGTTAACTTTTCTCCACCTTGTTTTCCCTCATTTATCCTGTCCTCCTCTCTCAGATCCATTACCTTATTTGCTTCTGTCTGCTGCCTCATCTGCCTGCTTGGGAACTTGCTTTGTCCAGTGAATACTCCCCCCATTTAGCAGGGGCAGAGGTCCTTCCCGCTGCTTCCATACCTGCTTTGCCTCATAAACACTTCCTATTTCAGGTTTTGCAATTACGAGTCTTTGTTCCAATGTCATTTTAGGTTACATTGTTTCCCCAATTACGATGCATTTGATCTTAGATTCAACAATGGGTCTGTTGTTTGCTAGGTAATCTTTTGAATCAGCAGCGAGGCTCAGCGTCTCCAGACCAAACTACACATTACACGTACTGGTCAGAATGTGTCTTTCTCTGATGCTTTCTTTCTTAACCAATTGCAAAAGAACTGCTTAAAGCTCCACTTTCTTGCCACTTTCTGCTTAAAAATCAGCTGCTATTATTCTGCAGCGGAAACAATATTTGTTTCCTAAAGGGGGAAATCACTTGGCATGCGAATGTATATATGACAACTTATTTTTGTATTCTAATTCTAATAAATTATTTTTATTGCTATAGGTTATGAAACATCTTAATTAACTTTCTCTGAGATAGTCACCTGAAGGAATAAATTGGGGTGTGGGTGTGTGTGCTTAGCGCCTTATCCGGTAGCTGTCCTCACCCAACAGAAACACGGCAAATGTTTATCAATATTTAGCCTTGGTCTGAAATGTCAGTTTATGGAGCTCCTGTAACAATTGTGTCAGGGGACGATTATCTGTTTCCATGTTCCCAGTAAGGATCCCCTCCTCTAAAACCAGATAGTCCAGTATGTTTTCCTGTCTCTTCACCATACTCACAAATGAAGTTCCACTGAATAGATAGAGTTACTTTTAAATATAAATGCATAGAATTAGGCTACACATCACTCTTTTTAGCCTCTGAGACAAAACATATTAGGTGAAAATAAATCCCATTGGTTTCGATATAATTTATTTCCAAGAGCTAAGCCTCTTTTCGAAAGGAGTAACCTAGTATTTATACCATCCCCAATGCCATCCTATACATATATGTACTGGGAGGTCAGTGCAGGAGAATCAGAGTGAGTTCTTACATCTAGTAGTTGAATTAGTAAATGCGCTGATATGTTTGTTTCTCTGTATGCCAGCATCCCCTATGGTTTTGGAATATTTAAAACATTTTTTTAATAAAAAAACCCCCCTCTCTCTCCCCTTTCGTCCATTCCCGCCTCTCTCAAGATGCACACCATATCACATATTAAAAATCGAAATATTCAGTAAACTAAACCCACCTTAACATTACACGAAATCTAAGTATACAAACTACTTAAACCAAATATTCGCGGGGTTAAAAACAGGGGTGATATTCTGATTTTGATTTCATGCCACCTGTTTTAGCTGCGTTGCACACCAGGCTGGCAAAACAATCTTGATAAATGCGCGCGTATTAGTGATCTTATTCAGCTGATTGCTGTTATTATTGGTAACGCTCTCACGTTAGTGTTCACACGCGAGTTGATATTAGCTCGCCACAATGTTATCTCCCACGGTGGCGTGAGCTAGCTACTGTTTAACGTTTCTGCGTCTTTCCTGCAGCGTGGGAAGCGACTTTACAGGCCAGAGGGCCACACTCTGCCCCTCTCGGCTCGTCTTCACACGCTGCTACGAAAGTAACGGGGGACTCAAACCCGGTTCCTCCGCTGCAGCGCGGCCGCTCCTTTCCCTTTCCCAGACTGTGGCGCGAGGCGCGCTTTGGAAACCAAGAAGCAGAACTGACGCTGCAAACAATTTGCCAAGCGCAGAGCCCGAGCTCGCGCCTGCCCAGGAAAAAGCCCCACTCGGTGCCTACTGGCTCCTCGGCAGCCTGCATCTGCAGAACACCGTCCATTTGGTTGTAGTCGCTTTGGGTTGCCCTAGGCAAGATAAAGCGACTAGCAAATTAATAAATAGCAATAACTTCCATTGCAACTACCGGTACGCGGGACGTTTGCAATGCCCGAGTCCGCGCTAGGCCAAGCCGGAGGTGCGGAAGGCGGGCCAGTGGAAAGGGATGCCTGGCCCGCGAGGAAGCTTGAGGAGGAATGTCGGCAGGGAACCTTGATGGAGCCGCTCGGCTCCTTCGAGGCACCTTGCCACGGCCGGCCCCGGGCCAGCCTGGGATCGAGAGGCTCGAGGGCTGCTGCAGCCCTGGCCCGACGGCACCCTCGGTGCTTAGGCTCTGCTGCAGCTCTGTAGTGCCGGCTCCTCCAGGTTCCGGCCGGCCTGGAGAGGCAAACCGGAGGCCTCTCGGACAGCAGCCGCTCTTGGCCCGCGAGAGCTCCCTGCGCAAGGAGCCCCGAGCCAGCCAAGGCCGCCCAAGCGCGGGCGCCAAGTTCAGGTGCGCGGGTCCAAGGCGGCCCCCGGGGTCGGAGAGCCGCGCGGGTCTAGTCCGTGGCTGTCTCCCTGGTCGCGCAGGAGACGCGGCAGCCGGCAGCCGAGCGGCTCTTGCCCCGGCCGGGAAACGCGCCTCCGCGGCGCCCCCAAGCGGCCGGGTGCTCCTCGGGCCGCCTCGACCTCTCTCCGCTCTAGTCGCTGGGAAGTGCCTCGCTTCCAGAAGACGGACGCGGCCCCGAAGCCTGGGGAGCTAGAGACCTGGGCGCAGGGCCACGCCATGGGCTTTCCTTCCTGTCTGCAGATCTCTCCGCGCAACCCTCGCGCGAAGAATGCGCCCTGCGGGGAGAGGCGGCGGAGGCGGCTAGGCGCCAGAAGACCAGGTGAGGGGAGTGCCTGGGGCGGCCCGATTCATGGGGCAGGAGATGCCCATGTCGATCTTTCTTCTCCCTTGTTCCTGATGTCCATCTTCACTCAGGGAGGCGCCTGTCGGGGGTCCGCCTCAGGTGTCCACACGTCTTGGGCCACACGTCCGCGTTCCAAGGGCTGCTGCGCCTCTTGGCAGAAGGCTACCTAGGGAAGCTTGCTGGAGCTCTGCAGACTCTTGTTGCAGCAGACCGAGGTGTCTCCCCTGGTCACGGGTAGCGTGTGTGTGTGTGTGTGTGTGTGTGTGTGTGTGAGAGAGAGAGAGAGAGAGAGAGAGAGAGAGAGAGAGAGAGAGAGAGAGAGAGAGAGAGAGAGGTCCAAATAAGGAATGCAGAGGGGGAGCTTTGCCAGCAGCGCGCAGGCTGCCGTTCTGGTCGTCAGCATCCTTCCGTGGCAGAGGTCGTGATTGGCTGCTCCGTCTGTCCTCTCCCTCCCGGCTGACCAATGGGAGTCCCGGATTCCGGCCTCCTTCCTCTCTCCCGGAGTTGCGGCCAGTGAGTCTCGCTTTCTGCGTTTTGATTTGCTCCCCAATTGACCTAAATAACGAGGCTGGCGAGGGCGAGGCGCCGAGCCTGGGGCTGCGCGCTCGCTCGCTCGCTCGCTGGCTCTCCGGCGGGCTCTTCCCGGGCGCTCCCCGGCCGAGCCGCGCGCAGGGATCCCGGCTGCCCGCCCGGCGCGTCCCATCCGGAAGCTCTGCTCGCGGGCCGAGCGCGGGACCGGGGCCGGTTTTGGCGCAGCCCCTGGCGCCTCGGACGGGGGCTTCCCTTCGCGCTGCCGGGCAGGAAATGAGGGCCGATTGCGCTCGCGGATGAGGACTCCGTCGACGGCGCCTCGCCTGGCCCGGTGAGCTGAGCGGGCGGCGCCCCTCGCCTTGGCAGCAGCCCGGAGCGCGGCCGCCGCGCTGGCTCTCGCCTCCCCTCGGCGATGCCCGACGAAGCCGCGGAAAGCGCGCCTCCCGCCTCGGCGCCGGCGCGCGTCTCCTCCTTCTTCATCGCCAATTTGCTGGCCGCCAAAGCCCAGGACGAGCAGCGGCCGGACGGCGCCGACGACGAGCGCCAAGCGCGGCGGGCGCGCGGCGGGGGCTTCGCGGGCAGCCATTGTTCGCTAGCCTGCTGCCCGTGCCAGGCTTCCCGCTTCGGGCTGGGGCTGCGCGGCTACCCGCTCCGGGAGAGCACCGTGGACTGGTACAGAAGAGCGCACGTGGCTTTCATAGGCTGCGCCAGTCCGGAAAGTAAGTGCCCGCCGCCCTCCAGGGTCGCCTTGGCAGCTCCCCTTCCCGGCCCCAGGCTCAGCGGACGGAGATCACGCCGACCCCTGTTCCCGGGAGGGGGTGTCTCGTCAGATTGCACGAGGGCATTTCTGAGGGACAGCCTCGCGGGGAGGGGGCAGGGGTCGTGGAGCTCCCCACCGAAGGAAGCGCAGCCGGTTCAAGGCTAGTGAAGGCGGCTCTTGGAAGCGTATTGAGGCCCAAACAAACCCCCTTGTACTTCCCTAGAGTTGGAGGAAACACCCCCCTTTAAAAATAAAAAATAAAAAGAAACATTTGAAGAGAAACCCCTTTCCTGCCCTGTGCCCCGCTGTTCTGAGAGGGTCGCCGGCCGACCTCTCTCCGCGGCCCCGCGAGGTGCAACTCCTTCCTGCCTCCTCTTCTGTCCCGGTCGCCCCGTCGCCCGCAGGCCCTGGCACTGTCGGCGGGCCAGTCCTATCCTTGGGGTGTCACACGAATTTGCTTAAGACATTATTAAGGCCGAGAGAGAGAGAGAAATAATATTTCTCGCGAAAGATTCGTTTTTACAACCAGGTCTTTCTTTTGGAGACAAAACGACATTTCTTTTCTGAAAATAGGAAATGCTTTTACAACCTATAGCTCCCCCCCGGATTTACAAATCAGTCCCCATACAAAATCCATTGAAGTTGGAAAGTGTCCCCGGATTCATTGAAAAAAATCTGGTCATTTTAGCACATATACATCCAGTCGTAAGGAGCACCCTCTTCCCTCAGTCCCCAGGGCAGCTCGGCCTCCGGCCTAGTCTAAAACGCGGGCCCGGCCTCCAGCACCGGAGGGCCTTTCTCGGAAGCAAGTTTTGGAAACGAGAGAAGCGGCTTCCGAGGAAAGCGCTTCGGCTTAGCTGGAAGAGACCACTTTGTCGCCTATTAGCGAGAAGAAACTTGGCTAAATCCAGATGTTTAGCTTTAACTGAGCTGGGCGCTTGGGTGCTTTGTCCCTAAAACAAACACAAACAAAGGCTTTGCTTAACTTCAGGAGGAGAGATCGAGGATTGCAAAAGGTACTTTGCGCGAGAGGAGACTAGGATTTGGGGTGTGCCACAAGCAGCCACGGTATTGGGGAATTTATTTGGCTTTTTGCAGCCTATTTTCTAAAAACACAGGCACCTCGAATCGTTGCAGTATCAGTGTTGGGCCTTGTGGCGTGCAGCCCCACTCCCTGCATTTTAAATTGCTTCGGGGAGCCTCGTGATCGTCAGATCTTGGCGCTTGAATCTTGAAGGCTTCAAGGCGGGCGGGCGGGCGTGTGGGCTGGGGTCTGCCCAAAGAGGCTGGCTGTCTCAGCACTCTGTTAACATAAATTCCTCCTGTAACATAGTAAAGAGGAAAACAAGAATAACGAGGGGGAGAGAAACAGCCACGCCAGTAAGTCCGATCGTTTGATAGCGTCGCGCGCCTTTGCGAGTCCAGATACCTACAGATACTTACAGTTAGGGTTTAGCTGCCGGCACAAATTCGAGGCGAATTAACCGGCAGCACCGTTAGCACTTGAGCAAGGCTTGTTGGAGGGGGATGGCCGAAGGTCAGAGCTCGGGATCCTTTCGTTGCAGTCCTTGCCCCGTCCCTGCTTCGCTCACCCTCTCCTCCTTTTTCAGCCAGCGACAGAGACTCTCCGGAGATCTCCGAGGAGGCATCTCCCGGGAAGGAAGCAGCAGCAGCAGGAGGCGGCAGCGGCGGCTGCTGCGAGAAAGTGGCCGCGGAGCTGAGCCCCGGCGCAAAAAGCGAGGACTTGGCGTGCAGCGGCGGCGCCCAGGAAGGCGGTGGCGGCAGCCAGGGCAGCAGCCTGGACGAGGAGCGCGCGGAGGAGTCGGAGGGCGGCGAGGCGCGCGGCGGCGGCGGGCGCAAGAAGAAGACGCGCACCGTCTTCAGCCGGAGCCAGGTCTTCCAGCTGGAGTCCACCTTCGACGTGAAGCGCTACCTGAGCAGCTCGGAGCGGGCCGGCCTGGCCGCCTCGCTGCACCTCACCGAGACGCAGGTGAAGATCTGGTTCCAGAACCGCCGCAACAAGTGGAAGAGGCAGCTGGCGGCCGACCTGGAGGCGGCCAACCTCCCGCACACGGCGGCGCAAAGGATAGTCCGCGTGCCCATTTTGTACCATGAGAACTCGCTGGCGGGCGGCGCGCTGGGCTGCTTCCCGCTGCCGCCTCCCGCGCACGCCTCCCCGCCGCTGGTCGCCGTCTCCGGCAGCGTCGCCTACCCGCTGGCGACCTTCCCCGCGGCCTCGGCGCCCTTCCTCCGCTCGCAAGTGACGGGCCTCGTTTGATCCTCGGCCGCCTGGACACCGCTTTCCTTTCTGGGTCCCAAACTACTTGATTGGATGCTTTTGATTGTTTTAAAGGTGCAATAAACTTATATATTTTCCCCGGGCCTAATAATTTTTTTTTCCAAAAAGCAAAGCAAAAAGTCTCTACTTGACCTGTGTTCCTCGGACTTCTCCTGAGCAAGAGCCTGCCAGGGTTGCGTCCAGGAATACTGGAGAAAACGCCAACCCTAGTTTGCGGGCTCAAGTCCTAGAGACAGTTCTCCTTATACTCCGAAGATCTGCGGAGGGGCTTCTCGCGTTTCTTAATGGCGGCAATGTTGTGTAAGAAAAGAATGTAAAGATGTTTACTTTTCCAGCCACAATGACAGGGACCACGGCCTCCTCCCCTTGTCCGCCCCCCGCAGCTCTTCCTCGGATCAAAAGTATAGTTGAAACAGTGAATCTGTCGCATAGTTTATTGCCTTTTCATAGGATGAGGAAGATTGAGGGAAACTGAAGTATTGGCATTCAACAAGATAGTTTTATCACCCTCGCTCTGAAAGCTTTTCATTCGGTATCTTGTTTAGGAAAGGCCTTAGGTGGCCTACCTTGAAATTGATTGTCAATGGGTGTTTTGTAAATTTTTAAAAAAACACCTGGAATTAATTGGATGTTAAAGAGATTTGCTTTCCAATTTGCAAATAAATATTGAATTTTGGACCGGTTTTCATGAGGAAAAAAATTAACTTCAATCTTTTCTTGCTGTATCATTTAAGATATAAAATCCATATTCGGATTTATTTTCTGTCCCTCACACCCCAGAAATCAACATATATGAAGTATGCGCTATAATTATTCAGTTGATTTTAATTTATGGTATAAAATGTTTTTAAATCCTCCTTAATAATTTTCATTCTTCAACCATTTCCCCAAGCGCCCCATTATAATAGTTTATACTTCCCTTGACGTCATGTTATAGCCTAATTCTGTTTGAGCAGCTGAAAACGATCAATTTGCCAAAGCCTTTGATTTCCTTCAGTCATGTTCAAATATGTTTCCTGTGGAAAGCTGGAATGCGCATTCATGTGTCCTGTTCACAACATATTAGAGTAAAACTTCAGTTGATAACTTGTCTTTAGCGACTGTAATGCGGTATTATATGAAGTATTATGCATGCGTAAACTATGTTTCTTTAACCAACCTTTTTCTCTGCCTAAATATTTATGGAAGCAAGTCCAAGTCACAAAATTAATCCCAGTTTCGTCAGTTTGCTGTAGCAAATCTGATTTGGGGGAGGGGGAAGAGATGGAAGGAGAAATGAAGAAGGGATTTCGCCAGATAAGTTACTCTGGGATGTACATCAAGCTGTAAACATATGTATTATCGTAATACACTCAACTATAATTTAGCCTCTTAGCTCGGAGCTTTTCCCAGCATAGAGATCGTGGAATATTGAGGGGTTGGGTGCCCTCTTTTTAAAAAACAAGCAAACTAATTTTTAGTGTTATTTGGAACAAGCTAACCATTTATGATAAGACGAGAACGTTGAAATAGCCGGTGACCAGGGAACATCCCTGACGCCTGTAAAGCTTGAAGGATATATTTTGTAAACATAAAGCTTTTCCAGTTTTTTGAAGCCTACTTGCAATTATGAATTAATGACTCTAGGATCAAAATTGGCAGCTAAACACGAAAAAATAGAGGGGGAAACGATTTTTGTTGGTAGTTCGGCTAGTATTTTGAGAAGCGTATTTAGATAAGGAAGTAATTGTTCGCTGTTTAAACCAGTTTTTATCTGCATAACAGTAATGCAGTCTTTATATTAAAATGCCCACTTATTTTTATGCAACTAAATCTTAAAGCAGTGTGTCTGTCACGGAAGAAGCTGCCTTCGCAGAGGGGATTTGAAATCGTCTTCTGCTGGGGCAAAGCGCAGACTATTCAACGTGTTAAAGATCACATGCTCCAAAGTATTATTATTTATACAACAGGCAGAATATATTGCGTGTCTGTCTTGTCCCAAGCTATTAGGATGTGATTCTGCCGTTGTGCGTCGGAGGGTCTTTCATGCCTTCAGCGCTGTGATTACAACACCAGCAGGATCCAAGATGGCTCATTATCCTTCAGATAATTTAAATTGAATATGTTTAAGGTTGCAGGTTTAGGCCTACTTGGAAGTAAATCCCATTGAACTATGTAGGATTTACTTTCCAACAAATTCAATTCGAGTTTTTTGTTCCAGTTAGATCCCAGCCCCCCCCCCCGCCCTTGATCCACGTGTTTACAGGTATCCAAGAAAACACAAAAAGTAGCTCCATGACCACCATAATTGGTTTCCCAAAAATCTTTAAGTGTAAAAAGGACACTTCGCTGCACGCATATCAACCCGGGAGGACCCCGCCCTCTTCCCTGGATGCACCTGACCTCTTTCCTCCCCCTTTCTGCTCCTCCCTAGAAAACGCGATTGCTCGGGGGTTATTCTCCAAAATGTTTTTTAAGGCAACAAACTGGCAGCTAAAAAATGTCTTCTTGCTGCTGCTGCTTCTCTCTCTCTCTTTTTAAAAGGCATTCTGAATATTTCAATAAACAATTGTTCATGTATGCTAATCTTGCAATCTGTGATCGTGCCTTCTCCTTTTTAAAGGTTTCTTAGTAGGAGTTCAAACGAGCTCCCTTAAAGGCGCAGTGCTAAGTGCGGAAAAGCTCCCATTCCGTTCAGTCGGGCTTACTCACAAATTCGTGAGTACGGGCTCGAACACTTAATTTGGGAACGAGACGCCACGAGTTTATTCCTGGGTAAATATCCTTGGGAACTGTGGGGCCCGAAAGGCTGCCGTTCTTCACCGCTTCTCTTCTGCGCCTGGTCCTGAAAGTTTGATTTTGCATTTTTGCCTGGCGAATGCTGGAGGCAGTGGAAGACTCATAACACAGCATCGTGAATTTCACTGCCATTTCGATTTCCAAGAAGAGTCAGTTTATATGCGTTAAGCTGCTTCCTCGAAAGTGAGGAAAGAGGTGGAAATAGCATGCCTCCCCGTTTGTTTGTTTTAATTAAAACCTAGTGCACGAGTCACACAATTAAATTGCAAAATTCCGTGCACTGTCCGTATTTGGAATAATAAAGACATCCGATGGTTTTATAAACTATACAGTATAAGATACAGCAAAGTAATACATAATTATTTTTAGTATAACTTACGGAGAAAAGACAAAAGCATGTCAAAGAAAACTTTA
This sequence comes from Podarcis raffonei, assembly GCF_027172205.1. Lineage (NCBI taxonomy): Eukaryota > Metazoa > Chordata > Lepidosauria > Squamata > Lacertidae > Podarcis > Podarcis raffonei. Next base: position 5,531,803 of record NC_070610.1, read on the forward strand.
AGTTGCATATGTACAACTTTATGCTTGGATATAAGTGTAAGAGTATGTAAGAGGGAAGACTTACTTAGAGTTCACTCTTAATCCTAAAGGCAGACACAAATCTATATGTGTTTAATCGGAAGAAAGTCGGATTTGAATCCAGTGACCTATCCTCTCAAATATGTGTACATAGAATTGCATCTGGGGAAGTGACAAATCGTGTAGGTAAAGTGCTTTGAATACTAAACAAGAGAAGAAGAGTTGCATAGATATAAAATTATTAACTACTATTGCTATTCCGTAAATACAACGGATTTCAATGGAAAGTATTAAGCAAAGATAAAACCCTCGACAGTTGTAAGTCTCTGTGATCTTGGCAGGACTTGCTTCTAAGAAGGCCTGTACAGGATTGCATAGCCAAGTAAAGCCGCCTCTTTGAGGGACTGTGCTATTACACACCCAAATCCCGCGCGTTGGGGCGTCCTCAAAGGGAATCTCTGCTGCAACGACTCGTACTGAGGCCCAGGAGCTCCCGGAGCTCCTCCCACTTGCGTGAAAATATCTGCTTAGGTTTCGGGCCGAAACTACCGGGGAACCCATAGAGACAAACGCGGAACCATTAAATAAGTGCGCCTCAGCAGGATCCTTATCCCTTTATCCCACTGATCCGCTTGTCTTGCCACCCCTGGCAAGGGATGAGGCCACCTCGCCCGCCTCTGCAGCTTTCTCTTGGTTCGCTCAGCTGAGGAGGGCAAGGAAGTGGCTGGAGTCTGGGCTGTCCCTCTTCTACGAATATGGACCAGGAGGCACCGGCGACGGTCCCTATTGGAAGGTAAATTCTTGGGCAAAGAAAAACGTGCATGAATCCTGACAGTGGAAGTGACTTGGAAGGTGGGCGCCGAAGAAGCACTGATATTTACAGGACGGCACTTGGAGATCAGCGGCGTGGCTTCCGGAGCTTGACTCACCTGAACTCAGCAAATTGTCACGGAGGCAAGTTAAGATTAATTAGGATGAAGATGTGGGGTGGCGTTGCGTCTCCCTAACCCTCACCTCCTACAAAGCTCGGCGTCAGAGAAAGAAGCAAGCAGTTCAAGCTTTTGCCTGCGTCCTGGGAGGCAGAGCCCACTGAACGGGTTTGCAGGTGTTTAATATTGTCGCCTAATTTAGCCATAAACACTGGAACAACCATCATTAAGCGTGCTCACTGCCTCCTTGATTACTCCTCTGAGTAATGTTTCCTCTCCTGAGTAAAGGATGCTTCCGCCTTGAGCATGTCTAGTTCTCACTAAAGGGACACTGAGGTCCAGCTGGAGGGCCTTCTGGCGGTTCCCTCACTGCGAGAAGTGAAGTTACAGGGAACCAGGCAGAGGGTCTTCTTGGCAGTGGCGCCCGCCCTGTGGAACGCCCTTCCACCAGAAGTTTTTAATGCTTGATTTTGTATTGTGTTTTTGTATGTGTAGGAAGCCGCCTAGAGTGGCTGGGTGGGGTATAAATAATAACATTATAATTTTTATGAAACGGCTGCTCCGCTCCCAAAGAACGTGCCTTCCAAGTGCCAAGTGAGGGAGCGGGGCAGGCAAAGCGGAGGGAAGGGGCGGGGGAAATGGGCTGGTGGCCCCATCCCGCTCAGGCTGCTCGGAAGGAAGTGCTCAGTGGGGTGAAGGAAGCTCTCCTCAAGGAAGGGCCCGTCCATTGCAGGTAAACCCGTGCCAAGACCAGCTGCAGCTTGCGCACAATCCAGTGACTCGTCGGCTCGGCTGGGATCCCTCTTCGAGGCGCACGAGGCCTCTGCCTAGCTAGACTTGCGCTATTGATTCCCACGTGGCGCGTCGGTCATTTGAAGCACATTCCGTTGAAATAAAGTGCAATACGATGTTTTATTCTATTTATTGCGTTCATAGCCCACCTTTTTCTCTAGGGAACTCAAGATGCTGTACATGGTTCTTCCCCTCCTAGTTTAAATCACCACAACAACCCTGTGAGGTAGGTCGAGCCGAGAGACAGGGACGGGTCCAGTGAACACCTTGGCTGAGTGGGACTTTGAAGCCTGGTCTCCCACTCTAACCACTAGGCCACACTGCAAACTCTGCTACTACCGGAGTCCCCCACGGAGAAGCACTGCATATTTGTCTCTCTCATTTGTAGCCGCCTTCCCAGTAAAGATCGCCACCCCAAGTGGCTCACGTGAAGGTATCTAATGGCGCTTTCTTGCTTTCTTTCTTTCCCTAGAAAGTTAAAAACCAACCATCCATCTGGCAACAGGCTTCTGTTGCTGCAGCCAAGTGCCGAGAGAGGGGCGATTACTCAAGCCTGCCTTTCTGTTTCCGCCCTCTGCCCCCAAAAGAGAGTATGTGCTGGTGCAATTATTATTATTATTATTATTATTATTATTATTATTATTATTATTATTCGGCAATAATAATAATAATAATAATAATAATAATAATAATAATAATAATAATAATAATTTTATTTATATCCCGCCCTCCCCAGCCGAAGCCGGGCTCAGGGCGGCTAACAACATAAATACCCGGAGGTCTCAGGGCGGTTACAACATAAAATCACAATATAAAAACACAAAATGCATAATAAAAACAAACAAAAAACAACAACCAATAAGCCCCACTCCCCATGGAAATGGTTCTTTTTCATCATCAATTTGGGGTCAAATGGCTTACAGGGGAAGAGCAGCTGAGCCAACTTGTTTCCGATTGAACGTATTGAGATTCCAGCTTTACGAGGTCCGGTGGTGACCGAACAACGCAGCTCACAGCAAGTGCCCGTGTCATCTTCGGGATTCGCTTTTGAAAATCGAATAGGACGTGAGCTGAGTCATACTGGACAAGTTACTGGTGCGGAGGCCAGGAGCCAGATCCAAAAACCAGTTCGGAGAGGGTGGACTTCTTGTCCCGAGACTGGTGTTCTGGAGCACGTGCTCAGCACAACAATAGCGCGGAGTAGTGGATTTATTCTGACTGGTGAGGGGCCGCGTGTTGAGATTCCTGCATTGCAAGGGTTGGACTAGATGACCCTTGAGGTCCCTTTCCAACTCTACAATTCGATGATTCTTTTGGTTGTTCTGCCATACTTCCTCCAGCGCTACTCCCTTAGGCTGAGGGGCTACAGCAGGGGTCAGCAAAATTTTTCAGCAGGGGGCCGGTCCACTGTCCCTCAGACCTTGTGGGGGGCCAGACTATATTTTGGGGGGGGGGTATGAACGAATTCCTATGCCGCACAAATAACCCAGAGATGCATTTTAAACAAAAGGACACATTCTACTCATGTAAAAACACGCTGATTCCTGGACCCTCCTTGGGCCGGATTTAGAAGGAGACTGGGCCTTCGTTTGCCTAGCCATGGGCTACAGCATACACACACTGTGGCACCAAAAGTCACGGGATTTCAGATGGAAGTTACCGTCTTATCAGAAATGAAGCCGAGCGACTGCCTCGAAGGCTTTGCAAGGCCAAACAGTATCGAAGGCGGCATTGGTATGCCTGCGCTCACAGCGTCAGGATCACAAATATCACTAGTTACAGGTAGGTAGTCGTGTGCTCTGCCGTAGTCGAAACAAAATAAAAAATTTCCCCCCTTGCAGTAGCACCTTAGAGACCAACTAAGTTTTTATTGGTATGAGCTTTTGTGTGCATGCACACGAAAGCTCATACCAATAACAAATTTAGTTGGTCTCTAAGGTGCTACTGGAAGGATTTTTAAATTTTATTTTATTACAAATATCACTGAATCCGCAACTAAAAGAAGCCTGGAGTCACGCAGAGAAGGCAGGATTCCTTCCTTGTATGGGAGCTGATTTGGGGCTCTGTAGTCCATCAGCCTCTCCTTTTTTCCTAAGGCCATGCTACCCTGAACATGCAGATCTTGTCTGATCACCCTTTTGAACGTAGAGACTATTGATTTGCGTTTGATACTTTTGACTTTCTGTGCTGCCGCTCGGACCAGGGCTGCAAACAGATGGAGGCGTTGGGAGTAGGTAGAATGGGGGCAGCTTTGCATCCCCCGATCCAAAACTCAGCAGTAAAACACACAGAGACACACAGAAACTCCTCCATCCTTAAAGGCTGTCCTCCTGAACTCGGGCCAGTTCATTGCCGTCCACTTCAGTAAGATTTGAGCCTCCTTTCTCCGCGCAGCATTTCAGCCAATTTACTCCGGCTTCCCTACTTGCAGGGAACTTAACTGGGTTTCCTTCTTGCCCCTTTTAAGGGAACGTGTTTGAGCGATGGGACGGAGAGGCATTTGGGTAGAAGCGACGCCACTCTCGACCTGTTAAGCGCAGGAAGGTGCCATTTAAGAATATTTGGTCCAGATGCTGCCGTGTGGCCTTCCTCAGGCTTTAATAATAATAAAATTTTTTATTTATATCCCGCCCTCCCCAGCCGAAGCCGGGCTCGGAGCAGCTAACAACAGTTAGCCATTCCTCTCCAAGCAGGTTTTTACCAACAGCCTAAGCGTACCGTGGCCCCTGGACATGCACAGTTCTCCCTCCCCAGTGTGCGCCTCCAAAAGCCGGGGCAGGAGCTGTTGGACTTCGATTCCCATCAGCCCCAGCCAGCATGGCCAACGATAATGGATGATGGGAGTCGTAGTCCGACAAGATCTGGAGGGGAGGTGGCTACGCCTGCATTTTATTACCTCCGCCGGTGCCGCCTTTTCTCCCTCAGCAGCCACACTCGGAGAAAGAATTGCTATTTGTCTAGGTCTCCGATAGGTAAGCGTTACTATCCGCTTTGACCTCAGTGCTCTCCTTACGCCACTAAACGAGGCTGGTACTAACCGAATTACATTGAGTTACTGTGGGTCTAGTCTTTAGCGGTGCGGTGGTAGCGCTGCAAAAACTACCTGGCCATTTCTTTTTGGATAACGTTTGCTTTCTTTAAAAACAAGACTATGTTGGGAGAGGGAGACCTTCTAGTTCACTCCGCCCAAGCTGGATTCATATCCAAAGCCACACAGTTTCAGGTGCAGGATTTACAAACCTCCCTCATGAATGCATAATGTGTCCGGGACGCCGAACACGAATCGTGTTCATTATTATTTTGTTATTGCAGGTATATCCCACCTTTTCCTGCAAAGAGCTCAAGGTTCCTGCAAAGAGCTCACGGCTCTCCCTTTCCTCATTTAATACCCCACAACAACCCTGTGAGGTAGGTCAGGCTGAGAGGCAGCGACTGAGTGGGGCTCTGAAGCAGGATCTTACAGGTCCGACACTCTCACCAGTACACCACGTGGGCTTAGGTTTCAGTTTATACAAGAACCAAACCCAAACTTGTTTTCAAAACACTTTGTCCCCAATACTGTACACACAGGCGTTGCTGCAATCCTACTGGAAACAATAAGAATCGGGTCAACAGTGCGCAATGAAGGCGGCTGACTCTCCGCGTCTCCATGCTAAGCAGACTGTGCGGAGATAAGGCAAGTTACACACGCCTTAATCTCGATGCCTTGCTAGGGTTGGTCCTTTTTGCCCACTGGAAACCAGGCAGGTCGGTGGGTGCGCGCGCGCGCCTCTGGGTCGGTTTGTGAAGTCGCCCTGTGACTGTATTCTAAAGCTTCCCTTTTCAAAGAAGCGCGTCAGCCTCCGCCACAATTGATGCCCCAGGTTGGAAGATGCGCATCCAGACTCAAGTTATCTTTCACGGGATGTCAGCAACTCTAATATAAACCGAGGAGAGTCTCGCGGCACCTGAAAGACTACGGAATTTATCACGGCACGAACTTCTCTCGTTCTTGTTGCTTTTGCTGCACGGAAATAGCTTGGCTGGGAACTGTTCTCCTCTAAGCCCTGCTCGCTGGCCAGACTATGACCTGCTTTCAGCCTCTTCCCGTTTCACCGAGGATCTTCTCTGAAACTCTGGCAGGGCTTATCTGCAGCCGGAGCCCTAGCTATTCAGTGGCTGATTCCAAGGAGCCTCCTCGTCGTCAGGCCGCCGGAGCCGAGAGGCCGTCTCCAGCGCAGGGCTGCCGCTTCTCTTGGGTCCCTCCAGGCGCGCGCTGGTCCCTGGTAAGGAGCGCGGCTGCCCCACACAGCGCAGGCGCCTCTGCCCGAGCCCCACATCCCAGGCGGGCCCTCCCAGGGATCAGGAACGGGCCGATTATTGCTTTGGCGCTGGAAGGCGCGATCTCGCAGCAAGGAAGCGCCAGCAAGGGGAAAAGGGAACCTGCTCTCGCCTTGGGGTTGTCCGGGAAGCGAAGACC